>NC_057814.1:554274358-554574358 GCF_018294505.1 Triticum aestivum
GTTGTCCTGGCGGTTTGCTAACATGCGGTCCCACATGTCAGTGCTTTACCAAGCCGATCCGCGTCCCACATGAGGCAGAACAACGGCAGAAGCAACACGTGGTTAACTTGAAGAAGATGAGGGAGAAGCGGATTCAGCAACGAGTGAAATGATGGTTGCTTCGTCCCTGCAACTTCTTTTTTAGCATTATTACTTCGTCCCTCCAACTTAACTGCGGGAAAGGTGCAGCTTTGTGATTTGACGCCTCATTGCTCATTACTACGCCGGCGCCATGACTGGGTGCTTCACCCCGGCTGCTCTGCACTGTATTCCAGTATGGCACGTGGACCCGGTAGCTTGATGTCCCACATGTCGGCGAAAGGGACTAGAAGATCTATGAAAGCGAGCGCTCCACTCTTACGACGGAGGAGTACACGACAGGACGGCCCAGTGAACTGTCACTTGTACTGTATAGTACTATAGTCTTGTTGTTTCATGTGATGTGTCGATACAAACCCGATTAAACAGGAAAGGGCAGGATTTTTCCCGCGTGGTATATGATACTGGCCATACATTTCAAAGGCAATTTTTAATGTATGCAAACTGAATAATTAAGTAACAATATGATATCTACTAAAACTAAAAACACATATGATTTATTGTGTTAGAGTGTAGTAGTAGTGTTGTACTGCATAGTTGTTAGATGTAACATGCTAGAACGTGTAGAGATGTAGTTTTGGAGGGCCTACAGAGAGAAAAGCGTAATACGGTCACCGAACTTCAGAATAAGCTGATTACGGTCACTATATACGTTTTGCTGTGATTATATGGTCACTTGCTCATGGTTCAGCATCGGATTGCACTCTGTTGACCGGCCAAATAGTCTGCGTGGCACCATGTTGACTAGTTAAATTGACCATGTTCCTTGTGGGTCCCACCTATCAGTTCACATAGGGAAAAGGTCAGATAAACACAAATTTACGCAGGCGTGACAAGACTCCAACCCGTGCACGGGAATCACCTAGTTGTGTATGTGTCTGTTAGGGCCTGATGTGTGCGCATGCACGTGTAGGTTGAGCAGTTGAGCGTGAGAGTGTGTGTTGGTCGTGTGGTGTACTGGTGTGTGCGTGTGAGTGTTGCGTGCGTGTGTGGCTGCGTGTGTACGTGTGAGTATTGCGTGTGTGCGTCGATGCATGTGTGAGTGTGAGTGTTGCGTGCATGCAGTTCGTGTGCATGCGTGCGTGTGTGTATAATCACCACACCAGCTTATGTGTGTTAAAACAGACGGCTCAGCATACCAATACAAGGCCACCTTGTCCGTTGTGCCCGCGGTCATGACTTCGAACCACCGTCCAATATTTTTTTGTCGTTTGTTTTCATTCTTACTAGCAAGATGCCTGTGCGTTGCACGTAACATCAAGATGCATTTGTATGACTAGTTTATCTTGTGAGAGAAAAGGATGAACGAGGGAAGGCCTTATTTGCAAATGTGGAGAGGTGTGTGGGTACCTTTTGCAAAATTGCCATAGTTTCTTTCCTATCCGTCAGATATAAATCGGACGGCCTATATTGCAGGATGGTAGGCACACCATCATCACCAACTCTGTTTTTTATAAGAGTGTATTTTATAAGAGTGTAGATGTTGAGTAGATACAAGCCGACAGGTGGGCCCGATGGTAGTGAGATAATGTGATGCAACACTAGAGGTGCCACGTGGAGCGTTTAACTGGTCAACTACTCGTGTCTTGAGCAAATACAGAGTTGTATGGTGAGCCCGTGACTGTATAATAACCACAAAACGTAAATGGTGACCGTAATGAGTGGATTCTGGAGTCCAATGTACGTATCGTGCTTTTGCTTCAAATACAATGATCTTCACTGTATATATCGCGAGAGAAAGATGAAACATGCGTGAATGTGCTGGGGGCTTACTTTTAGAGGACCTGGAGGTAGTTTGTGTGTGTACGTGAAAGGGGCGTAGAGGGGGTTATGCGATGGAGAGAGAGATGCTCTTTGTTTCTCTTTATTATGACTAACTTTATATATAGTATAAAAATATACAAATTCACAGTGCGGAATAAATATTATTGTGGGCACTATGCAATGCAAATTAGTGTTCATACTCCTCCATATAACTTTGTAATGTTGTATATATGTAGAATTCTAAAATAATTTTTTGGCCACACTTTATTCAAAAGGAATGTTGTATGCGAAATAAACGTGAAGAGAGGGCTTTTTAGATCAATGGGGTACATGATGTAACATGTGTGAATGTGTAGTTGATGCATTTGGCAGGGCCTAGAGAGGTATGTGTGTGTATTACATATTCGAGAGAGGCATGGATAGAGGGGCCGACAGGGGGGCGTGGGAGAGATAGCACGAGAAATGAGAGTGGTCTAGCGGGAGAGACGAATATGATGTCACGGCGAGAGATTCCCTTGAGTGTGCATATGCAAGGGGGGAGTGGATAGAGGCACCAGGAGAATATTTTTTGTGTGTGTGGTGTCTGTGTTGGTATGTGTGGGTGTGAGAAGATAACGAGACGTGGGGGCAGAGGGTGTGTCACCGCATGAGGTCTGGTGGGTCGAGGTGAGGCCCTTCGTTCGGTCCGACCTACGCCACATTGGTCGACCCGTGACGCATTTAGGGAGACCCATGGATGACTAGTTGTACAAGGCAAAGATAGCATAATTGTGAAGGACTCCGTGTCCACTGACAAAGCCGGCTAGGATTTGTAACCCTAGGTTCTCGGACTAAGATAACCCCTTTATCTCTGATATTACTATTCATCCAACCTAACTTTAAGGGGCATCTTACAGAATGCTCTGCTAGAATCATACTTGTCGATTAGGAAGAGAGGTGTGAGACAATGCATGAGAGACATGCCTAAAGATAATGTGCGTACAGGAGACATGTAGGCAGGTCTATGTATATAGAAAGGGTCGATGGGGATTTTGCGTGTGTATGCTTGCGGGAGGAAGAGTGCTTGTGATAAAGGTTAGTGAAAACAGTCGTAAATGGTTACGAGAGGGAGGGAGGGTTATATCGAGATCATGTGTGCAAGAAAGACACCTCGGGAGAGACTGTGTGAGCATGTGTGAGAGACCACCGATGGAGAGTGAAACTACACGTAAAAGACTATTGTACACATTGATTAAAGATATAAATTGTATCCAAATATTAGGATGGGATCATGATATTTGCAATTCGTGTAAGGAACGGTCATAGATCCATCAGACATCTAGATTCTATCGAATTTGAGCATGTCTATGTTATTATTCGACACAATTGATCCACATAGTTAGTATTTTGAACTCCAGACAATGCATCGCTTTAGCAATCGAATATAAACGTGAGTATAGTTCATGTTGTGTGTGTAAAGCACATTATACATACGAAAGTTACACAATGAACATTATAAATAGCTACCTATGAACTAGCATACATTTGAATTCAACTTAAGGTGGTTTAAAAATCGAATTCAACATGAAGTCCATTCAATTATTTGAATTTGATATCATGGCATTTGTAAATCATACCTAAATTATGGGGGCACCAATCTTTGCTCTGATTTTGTACATAATAGCATATGTAGTCATGTACAAAATAGATTCAAATTTAGCTCCTCCATTCCAAAATAATCGTGGTTATAGGATTTTCAAGTGTCAAAATTTCAAAAAGAAGCGGATAATTTAATGAGGTTTTCAACATACAAGGTCAAATTTAACGTTGTCTATTTAGGTCAATCCTCAAAGTTCAAGAGTACTCTAAACGTGAATGCTTGTGTTTCAAAATTTTGAACGAAGCGCCAAAAGAACCTCTACTCGCCCGAAACCGCGTGAGACCAATGTTTGGTAGTACAAGGAAATTACTTTTCTAATAACTCCGACCCGTGAAACCTACCTGCCCGACGTCCAAAGGTCTAAAGTGGGGTAGGTTTGTAGCTTCATCTAGACGCCATGCAACCGCCTCCAAAAAACATTCATACACAATGGCCGCCTAAGCACACATGCGCGCGGCCGAAATCGCTCCGGCCCACTATTTGGGACACCTGGGATTACCATCCTACCCCCGACCCGCAGTAGGTCCGAAATTTAAGAGGGGGGCAAAGTTTGTACTTTCCCCAAATTTCAAACAAGCGTGTCCCATCATCTGTTCAAAAAAGCCAAAAACAAGCGCGTCCCAGACCGAAACATGGTCCCCCCCCCTGCCCACCCGTCCGATTCCCCATTCATACTCCATGGGCGCAAAAACTACCTCTCCACCAGCCACGAAACCCCGGCGTCCTCCGTCCGCCACCCCATCCCATCCATCAACCGCCGCCCTCCTCCATCACGCCGGAGCCGATACCCCGACATCGTCATCCAACGCAACCTCAACAGTAATGCCCTCCACGGCTAGTAGTTGAAGCCGAGGCCGAGCCGTCCGTACCCGAGCCAGTTCAACCACGCTGTTCTGCGCCTCACCGCTGCCGCTCCAACTTCGCCACCCTCCACTTCACCGGAGTTGTTCCTGCTACGCCGTCCTTCGCCGCCTCGGATCTGCTTCCCCTCCGCCAATATACGGCCACGGTAACACAGTCAACAATTTGGCCATGGGTTTTTCCAAGGATCCACGGTTCTCCAAAACATCGGTTCCCCCGGGAGAAAAATGAAGATCGCCGCGACATATGGAGGAGACCACACTGGCAACCGATAAGGGTACTCCTCTTCCCTTATTCGTGCAAATCTTACGTGTCTGCTTGCACGGTATTCATCCCACAGAAGACACTAGTTGACCGCTTCTTCTTGATACTAGATGTTCCTAGTAACTCGCGATGCTAGAGGTCCGTCGCCCCCCTGAATTTCAGTTCCTGGTCAGTTGATTCCCAATTAACGGAAGCATTCCTCGGCGTAACAGGCGCTAGTCCGCCTATTACGCCGGGGAAGCAGCGCCTCGGTGTTTATCTTAGGGGCGTGTGGGGCCTAGAGCTACTAGCGCCCGATCTGGAGGTCGGCCGGGATTAAAGGGATGGCCTGGGGGCGCTGCCAAGCATGTCGGTGGTGTGAGGTCGAGGGGAGGGCGGCGGAGGCAGGGTTCTGGGCTGGTGGTCGCTGGCGGTTCGAGAGAGATCGTCAACAGTGACTGGCGGGAGGTAGACGAAGGCCATCTGCCCTGTTCCTTATAGATCGGACGGTTCATTAAAAAATTGACTGACCTATTTATTTTCAGTCGACTGTTATCTTGATATGACCACATGTGGTGGTGTGCTGGAGGAGTACCTGCATTTCCTATGCTCATATATTATAAAATCATACGGAGTAGAATCTAATTTTTTTTCCCATGCAATGTTGTAGAGCTATGATATGTCTCCTGTCATTTATTTTTCAGCCACCTGCTATCTGCTACTTTTACAGTGCACTAGTTCTGCACACACTTCACCCGTACTCTCACTATTGTGTTTTTATGCAAGGGTATTTCAGAGTCTGCCTCGAGAGAAGCAAAAAAGAAAAGAGAGAAGTTGCTTCGGCTTTCTATGCGGGTAAGCACGGCATGTTACAGCGCTATAAAGGGTGCAGTGTCAGCAGATGGAGACGGTAAACGTAGCTCTGGAGTTGATGACCTCGCTCGCAATGAACCACCATCACAGGTGCTTGCTTTAACTTCACGGTGTCATATGTGGTTGCATGTTCCATATGGTGTCTAGCTTGTATTCGAAAGGCCGAAGTCGGTCTTTATTAAGATAAGGAAAGATATTTTTTACATGAACCACCATCCCGTGAGCACCAGAAGACAAATAGCTAGTCAGGGCACTGGCCGAGCCAGTGACAAGCCCAGCAAAGACAGGCATCACCTGGAAGCCAACTAAAAAGCCGCGATGGTGGCGAAGCAGCCCTCCTCCCACCAGGCTCTCAGGTCCTAGATGATCATGCTCACCACTCCAGCCGGATGTCTAGCTTGTATTGCTTCCAATTTGGTTAAATTGCATCTGCTTAGCTTACACATTATACCTTTGAATATGACATGCCTTTCTGTTTTTGGTACATACTAGTACATATGTGTATTAACCATGTTCTTACATCAAACTAATGTTCTTGTGTATCCCTCATCAATCACTTATGATGAGGCAGTCAGGAAAGTGGACTACTCCTCATTTAAAGAATGCAGCGTCAGCCTCCCGACATGATTCTCAAGAAACAACAAGGCTAGATGAAGATAGTGAACGTAGCTCTGTAGTTGATTACCGCATTTCCCCTACACTAGCATCGCAGGTGCTTGCTCTAACTTGGCAGCGTGATATGTGGTTGCATGTTGCATATGGTGTCTAGATTGTAATTCTTCCCATCTGGTTAAACTGCATGTGCTATTCTGCTTAGCTTATACATTATACCTGTTAATGTGACATGCCTTCCTATATTTAGTACATAGTACATCTATCTATTAAGCATGTCCTTACATAAAACTATTGTTTTTTGTATCCCGCATCAATCAATATGATCAGACACCTTTAGTATATGCAGTGCGATATTAGTTGCATCTTTCATATGATTTATAGCATGCGCTGCTTCTAATTTGTTGAAATTCCATTTATGATGGGACGCTATTAACTTGGCAGAGTCATATTGGTTGCATCTTTCTTGTGGTGTCTAGCTTGCATTGCTTCTTATTTGTTGGAATGGTTTCTGCTTAGTTTAGACAAACAGTTGTGAAAATGCCATGTCGTCCTGTTTTTCGTACATATTCCATCCTGGTATCATGTGTTTGCCTTACATCAAAGTAGTAATTGTCAGTATCATGCATGAATGAGTTCTGAAGAGAGAATTTATTGCTTTTTCTTGTCGGTTTTACTTGACAATTGAAAATCAATAAAGCGGAAGGAAGTTAGCAAGGCAGCGGATAAAGGTGCTCCTTCCAAACGGAGGGCCTCTACAGTTTCTACTCCTCCATCCCCCCAAGATGATTTCCAAGACAACACATGCATAGACACTCAACGTAGCTGTTTATGATGAGCACGTCTCCCCTAGTGCACCATCACCGGTGCTCCCTCTAACTTGGCACTGTTATATGTGGTTGCATGTTATGTGTGATGTCTAGCTTGTATTGCTTCTAATTTTGTTGAATTCCATCTGCTTACTTTACACATTATACTTGAATAAGACACGTGCTCCTGTTTCTAGAACATACAGTATCTGTCTATCACACCATGTTCTTACATCAAATTACTACTGTTGTGTAACCTGCAACAATCACTTATCATAAGACACGTTTGACTTTGGAGTGTGATATAGGTTACATCTCGCATTCTTTTCTAGCTTGTACTACTAATTTGTTGAAATGGCACTTATGACGAGACAGTTTTAACTTGGTAGAGTGATATTCGTTGCATCTTTCATATGGTGCCTAGCTTTCATTGCTTCTAATTTGTTGAAATGCCTTCTCCTTAGTTTACACATCATAAGCTGTGAATATGCAATGGCACTAATGACGAGAGACCTCTAACTTGGTAGTGTGATGTTGTTTGCATCTTGCATATGATTTATTTCTTGTACTGCTTCACATTTGTTTAAACGCCATTTATGATGAGACACTGTTAACTTGGCAGAGCGATATTTGTAGCATCTTTCATATGGTGTCTACCTTCCATTGCATTGCTTCTAATTTAGTGAAATGTCTTCTGCTTAGTTTACACATCATAGTTCTGGTTATCTCTTCCGTCTTGTTTTTCGTACATATTACATCCTCCTATCATGTGGTTGTCTAACATCAAAGTTCAGTTCGTCTGTATCACGCATCAATTTGTTCTGAAGAACTAAATTGTTATTCATTTTTCTTGTCGGCTTGACTTAACATGGCACAGAGAAAGAGGAAGAAACGCAGAATGGCAGGGAATGGGAACCGGAAGAATCCTGCAGATTCTGCTGGTACTGATGGTGCAATAAAGGTCAAAGTCCAGCGGAAAATTCTACAAACAGGGTATCCCATGCTACACGAGCTGTAGAAAAAGCCAAACAGAAACAAATAGCTGCCACCAAACAAGCAGAGACAGCCCTAGTTCTTGCAACACCTTCCACAGTACTACTAGTTGCACGAGTTACTCGTGCGTCAACTGAGCTAGCAGCACGTTCCCAAACTCCCTTGCCACCTGACACTACTTCCCAAGCACTCTTGACAAAAGACGAGTTGGCAAGATCAGATGAACCTTGTGAGCTTCAACAGCAAGAAGGTAGTTGCTGGAGTCAAGTTACAGTTGCATGCTTCTTTATATGTAGTCTCACAGTTTGATGTACACTAACACTTCCTATGTTCGTTGTTGGACTAGCACCTAGGCGCAAGAGGAAACAAACATCAGGGATAATGCTCGATAGGTTAACTAAATCTAGAGGGGGGAGAATGGAGATCCGTTTTGAGGCAGGTTTAAAAAGGCCACGTGATGCTACAGAGTCATCCAAGTTAGTATCAGAGGCAGCGGTTGCCGTTAGGTGTCATGTACGTATCCTCCCAACATGGTATCAGTACAGGAATGACAAAGATGAAACCCAGTTCAACACCTTCCTCGACCATTTATCTGTAAGTATGGTTATGTATGGAAACTAGTAATATCGTCTTGCTCTGTCCCATACTTTCTAGGTTGCTGATAATGAGACTCCCATAATTTCCAACAGATGAGGTTCAAGTTGGATAGCCAAGATGATGCAACCAGACAAGCTTGCACCCATGTTTTCAAGTCTGCTCTACGACAGTATCGGTATAACTTGAGGAAAACTCACTTTGAAAGCAAGGCTAACAGTGAACTTTCCCAAACATCTCCAGTGGAAAATATATCGGATGAAGACTGGAGGGGCCTCGTTAAACACTGGTCTGATCCGAAGTATCAGGTACATTATATATATGTGATCAGATCACATGTTGAAGTCCTATTTACGCATGTGCCACACAAATCTATCTTCTTGTAGGTGAACTGTTCAAAGAACAAGGCCAACCGTACGAAAGTGAAATTCCAACAGACGACAGGATCTCGTGGCTATATTGCACACTGCGAGGCTCTTGTAATTAGCTGCTGTTTCACTCTTTTCGTTGTACCATATTATCAGATCTATATTGACTTGTTCCAAATGCAGAGGAAAGCCCGCAAGGACTAAAAAGTACCTGAACCAGATGCTGTGGAAATCTTCAAGGACTGTCACACCAGCAAGAAGAAGGGCATGACTACACCAGTCAAAGCCGCTATTGTAAGTCCTTAATCCTCATGCCTTTTAACTACTACTTACTCTGACTTGTGCCTTGAATGCATGGTTTGCAGCCAATGTCTATTACTCTTTTCAATTTTATACACAATTGTCTTTGCGTATCATTGCACCTTACAAGGTTTAAAAGAGAGGAGTGATGTTCCTTTGATCTTGACCCGTAATCTAGTTCCGTGCTGGACTTGCCCACACAACGTTACAAATGCCTGTTTGTCTGCTCTCAGTTGTTTTGTGATATGAATGATGTCATACTATGCTTACCGTATTATAAACTTCGTCTCTTTATCCTTAGCCCTCAATACAATGTGAAGAAATAGACAATACATTAGCGATGGTACATGGTCATATGTTTGGAACCTGGTTTTATTATGTACTTTGCAATAAAATACAACTAATATTTTACATGGGTTCACCAGAATAAGTTATGTATATAGACCAAAGCTATTTTGTTTGGTTTTGCTGCCTCCTTAATATCTTCTGTTCTGGTACTACTAATGTAAAACCTCAACTTTTCAGCGAGCTATGGAAAAAATGGTGGAACCGCCACCTTCTGAAGGTGGCAAGGCAACTATAACCGCAATGTCAGCTCTTGCTGCAGTGGGTCAGTACCTGTCCACTAACAGTGCCAAAAGCATGTTCCTGCGTAATACTGGGTTGGTTGTTAAGGCAATCTCGTCCAAACTGCCTCATGATCAAGATATGCAAGCTCAAAACAATGTTGTATCTGCGCTCCAGACACAAGTCCATTCCAAGACCCTTTGTGAAACAAGGAGAGACATTGTTCGATGTTGTCAAGATATGCATGGTTTTGAAACCAGACTATCAGACATTTTCTATGTTGTTCAGGAGCCTGGGAGAACTGAAGGCGAAGGTTATGGTGCTCCATCGGACAATACAGCATGAAAACGTAACAGTCAGGTCAAATGAACTGAGCTTCTGAACTTCTGGTGGTGCATTTATCTGCTAGACTGTTAACTTTTATGCCAACCTTCCTTTAGTTTTATAGTTGTAATTTGTTTTGGTGCGATACAAAATTTGTTCTTGACGTGCAGCCACCGGCTAAAGAAAACAGCAAGCCATTTTTTGTATAATGTAGGTTGTTCCCTATATTTGCACTGGTGGCAAACTTTGATGCCCAGTGGATGTAATATGAGTAATAGCCGTGATAGCCTAGCGTAAGTTGCTTGCTTATTTATTTCCTTATTTCTTGTTTATTTGTTTTCTTGTAGTCAGTGCAGTTCTTTTTCCGCGGTTTGCTAGTGGCCGCAATAACCTATTTTTTTAAACTAGGCCACAATAACCATGGGCTACATATTTACTGTAGTTAACATGGGCCTCCTACGGGCCGTAGAAACAATGGGCCTTCTATGGGGCGTAGAAACAATGGGCCTTATACGGGCCGTAGACACAATGGGCCTTCTATGGGCCGTATCATCAATGGGCCTTCTACGGGGCGTATGATCGGTTGGCCAAACATGGGCCAATAACAGACCACATTATGGCCGTAAATGGGCTAGATTTGAAATCGTCCGTTCATGGGCCGACCATAACGGGCCGTCGTTAATCGGCCGTATTTGATGACGCTATGAAAACAACCCAACGTATTAACGGGCCACAAACGGGCCGACTGTAACCACGGGCTGAATTTGGCCCACAAGCAGAAAATGACAGTAACGGGCCGTAAGTAAACGAATGCTGGAAATGAGCCCAAGAATAAATGGGCCCTGATAAGGCCGAAAGATAACATGGGCTAGAAACGGCCCAACGGAATAATGGGCCGTTAATGGGTATAAAGTGATACACTGTTCATTACGGGCCAGTTTCACCACATGCCGTTAATGGGTATAAAGTGATACACTGTTCATTATGGGCCAGTTTTACCATGGGCCGTTAATGGGCCGAGAGTTACTAAGGGCCTCATATGGGCCGAAAGACGTCATGGGCCATACATGGGCCGGAAGTTAAAACGGCTGGAATTATATTGGACGGCCCAGATGACGCTACTGGGCCTAATTAATTCGGATAGGCCGTAAACGGGCCTTGGGTTAGCCGGCTGTAAATGGGCTATATGCGAACATGTTGTTAACAGGCTTGCCGTGGGCCGGCCAGCCACCTTTTGACCAAGTCAAACGGGCCGGCCTTTTCACAGGAATGGGCCTCTGTTGGGTCGTGCCACGTGTTGACGTATCATAGGCGCTTTGGGTCCAATGAGTGGATGAAATCTGTCCCAACGGTGAGCCGACACGTGTTTCTTCCAGCCAATGATGATTTTACACGTGGAAAATCCCCATTGGTCGGGGATGTTAACGGGTTATCGGATCCAAAACCGGACCCGATAGCTTAACGGCGTTCCGTTACGGTGGATGCCACGTGTCGGTCACCCTTTGACGAAAGTACTTCTGTGACGCGCGATTTATCGTCATGTAAGTGGACACTTCCGTGATGATAATTTTGGTAATGTCATGGAACACTTCTACGACAGCACAGGTATGACTATCTTGATTCTGTCATAAAATCGTCATGGATGTACATGCATGACAGAAAACGTGACCTACTGTGACAAACATGTATCATCACGGAAGTGTATTATTTTGTAGTGTTGACACCTTGATCTCCATCGAAGCATCGTTGTCGTCTCGCCAACTATTGCTTCTACGACTATCGCTACCGCTTAGTGATAAAGTAAAGCAAATACATGGCGGTTGCATTTCATACAATAAAGCGACAACCATATGGCTCCTGCCAGTTGCCGATAACTGTTACAAAATATGATCATCTCATACAACAATTTATATATCATCACGTCTTGACCATATCACATCACAGCAAACCCTGCAAAAACAAGTTAGACTTCCTCTACTTTGTTGTTGCAAGTTTTACGTGGCTGCTACGGGCTTCTAGCAAGAACCGTTCTTACCTACGCATCAAAACCACAATGATTTTTCATCAAGTGTGCTGTTTTAACCTTCCACAAGGACCGGGCGTAGTCACACTCGATTCAACTAAAGTTGGAGAAACAGACACCCACTAGCCACCTGTGTGCGAAGCACGGCGGTAGAACCAGTCTCATGAACGCGGTCATGTAATGTCGGTCTGGGCCGCTTCATCCAACAATACCACTGAATCAAAGTATGACATGCTGGTAAGCAGTATGACTATTATCGCCCACAACTCTTTGTGTTCTACTCGTGCATATAACATCTACGCATAGACCTGGCCCGGATGCCACTGTTGGGGAACACAGTATTTCAAAAAATTTACCTATGATCATGCAAGATCTATCTAGGAGATGCATAGAAACGAGCAGGGAGAGTGTATCTACGTACCCTTGTAGACCGAAAGCGGAAGTGTTAAGTAACGCGGTTGATGTAGTCGAACGTCTTCGTGATCCAACCGATCAAGTACCGAACGCACGGAACCTCCGCGATCTGCACACGTATAGCTCGGTGACGTCCCTCGAACTCTTGGTCCAGTTGAGGCCGAGGGAGATTTTCGTCGGCACAACGGCGTGGTGATGGTGATGATGAAGTTACCGGCGCAAGGCTTCGCCTAAGCACTGCAATGATATGACCGAGGTGTGTTTCTGTGGAGGGGGGCACCACACACGGCTAAGAGAAACTTTTGTGTGCCTTTGGGGTGCCCCCTCCCACGTATATAAAGGGGGAGGGAGGAGGAGGCCGGCCAGGGGGAGGAGGCGCGCCATGGGGGGCAAATCCTACTCCAAGTAGGATTCGCCCCCCCCCCCCCTTCCTATTCCAACAAGGAGAAGGGGGGAAGGAGAGGGAGGAGAGAAGGAAAGAGGGGTTGGCCCCCCTAGTTCAGTTCAGTTTGGGCTAGGGGGGTGCGAGCCCCACCTTGGTTTGCCTCCTCTCTTCCACCGGTAGGCCCATGAGTCCCAATAACCCCCCGGGGGTTCCGGTAACCCCCCGGTACTCCGGAAAATACCCGATACACCTCGGAACTATTCCGGTGTCTGAATATAGTCTTCCAATATATCAATCTTTATGTCTTGACCATTTCGAGAATCCTCATCATGTCCGTGATCTCATCCGGGACTCCGAACTACCTTCGGTAGATCAAATCACATAAACTTATAATACCGATCGTCATCGAACGTTAAGCGTGCGGACCCTACGTGTTCGAGAACTATGTAGACATGACTGAGACTCATCTCCGGTCAGTAACCAATAGTGGAACCTGGATTCTCATATTGGCTCCTACATATTCTACAAAGATCTTTATCGGTCAAACCGCATAACAACATACGTTGTTCCCTTTGTCATCGGTATGTTACTTGCCCGAGATTCGGTCGTCGGTATCACCATACCTAGTTCAATCTCGTTACCGGCAAGTCTCTTTACTCGTTCCATAATGCATCATCCCGTAACTAACTCATTAGTCACATTTCTTGCAAGGCTTATAGTGATGTGCAATACCGAGAGGGCCCAGAGATACCTCTCCGACAATCGGAGTGACAAATCCTAATCTCGATCTATGCCAACTCAATAAACACCATCGGAGACACCTGTAGAGCATCTTTATAATCACCCAGATACGTCATGACCTTTGATAGCACACTAAGTGTTCCTCCGGTATTCGGGAGTTGCATAATCTCATAGTCATAGGAACATGTATAAGTCATGAAGAAAGTAATAGCAATAAACTAAACGATCATAGTGTTAAGATGACGGATGGGTCTTGTCCATCACATCATTCTCTAATGATGTGATCCCGTTCATCAAATGACAACACATGTCTATGGCTAGGAAACTTAACCATCTTTGATTAACGAGCTAGTCTTGTAGAGGCATACTAGGGACACTCTGTTTGTCTATGTATTCACACATGTACTAAGTTTCCGGTTAATACAATTCTAGCATGAATAATAAACATTTATCATGATATAAGGAAATATAAATAACAACTTTATTATTGCCTCTAGGGCATATTTCCATCAATTTCTTAATCATATAATATGCCTCTTGCTGTTTTTCCCCCAAGTAAAATCAACATCATTGTTTAACCGAAGGATAGGAGTAAATGCATCAACCTTCCTTGATAAATTGGCTATGAATCTCCTCAAATAATTGACCTTTCCAAGGAACTTTTGCATATCTCTCTTGCATGTTGGAGCCTCCACTTTCTGTATGGCCTCTATCTTTTTGGGATCAATCTCTATGCCATCTTCATGAATAATGAAACCCAAAAACTTGCCAGCTGACATGCTGAATGCACACTTCAAAGGATTCATCTTCAGTCCATACTTTTTCATTCTTTCAAAAGCTAAACGCAAATCGGCCAAGTGAGATTCAAAAGCATCCGATTTGACAACAATATCATCAATATAGACCTCAAGTATAACACCAAGTAAATCATGAAAAATTAAATTCATATCCCTTTGATACGTGGCGCCGGCATTCTTTAATCCAAAGGTCATCACCATCCACTCAAATAAACCAAGGAAACCGGGGCATCGAAAAGCCGTTTTGGACATGTCCTCTTCGGCCATAAAAATCTGATTATACCCCGCATTACCATCAAGAAAGCTAACGACCTTATGTCTAGAAGCATCATTAATAAGCATATCGGCTATTGGCATGGGATACTCATCTTTAGGTGTAGCTCTATTCAAATCTCTGAAATGAATGCACACCCTCAACTTGCCGGAGACTTTCTTCTCTACTAGTACAATGTTAGAAATCCACTCGGCATACCTGCAAGGTCTAATAAAATTAGCTTTAAGCAAACGACCGATCTCTTCCTTGATCCGGTCATATGTTTTTGGATTAAACTTTCTGGCTGATTGCTTGTACGATCTAAAACCATCCTTTATAGGTAACCGATGCTCCACTAGCTCTCGACTTAAACCTGGCATCTCATGATATTCCCATGCAAAGCAACAAACATATTCTTTCAATAGCTCGATCAACTTAGCTTTATGATCGGCTCTTAAATTTTCGTTTACAAATGTCGGCCTAGGAATTGAACCATCTCCTATATCTATCTCTTCTAATGGATCGGCTGATGTAAAACCTTGTCCTAATTTATCCATATCATCTAACTCTTCTATGGACTCATACATATCGTTCTCATTGGACCGATATTCTACAAGACACTTTTGTAACCACTCTGGGTTAGGATCCATTTAAATACATCATACCTTGGAGTCGATTATCGCCAACCGGCTTTAAAGAAACGGGCACGAAACCGCTTTTTTGCGCTAAGAAAATCAAACTCTGACAAGTCACGTCCCGTCAAGCAAGTAGCATTGGGATGTTGCCAATCCACCAATGCATCTGCCAAAGCAACACAGGCCGAATTATCCACATGAATGATTTCCACTTCATCATCAACCCACTGGATCAAAAATTGGTGCATAGTGGATGGTACGCACTGGTTTGCATGAACCCAATAACGGCCTAGTATGACGTTGTAGTTACCTTGCACCTCGGCGACAAAGAACGCAGTAGCCAAAGTTTTGCTTCCGACTGTAAGTTCCACATACATCACACCTTAGGCTTCAGTTTTTCTTTGCCTTCAAATCCATTAAGCACCATATTCGTCTTTATCAACTCTTCATCGGGCAAACCCAATTTGAAGACCAAATAAGTCATAAGATTTACCACAGTGCCACCATCAACAAGCATCCGAGTGAGCGGCGACCCATTAATATGTCCTCTCAGATACAATGGTTTCAGATGCATTACTAGTTCTTTTGGCTTCTCGAATATTGCATTCTTAGGGACAAAATCCAGCTGAGCCACTTCCCCTTCTTCATCTACAGCACGAAATTCAGCGGGTAAGTAATACACCATATTGATATCCATACCTTCATGAACCATTGTAGACTGGTAATCCAACATATCCTCCTCTTCCCCTAGTGTATCCACCGATTCTGAAATCTGTCCGAGCAAAGAGGAAGCAATAGGTAACGTAGATGATGCAATGATTGCATCGTCCTCTTTTGGTGGTGTAGGTGTTGCTGTGATAGGTGTAGAAGCCACTACATCTTGTATTTGTTTAGTCATCCACACTTGTTTTGTAGGTACCATGGGCTGAGTGTCATTGAACAACTTACCCCTTTGCTTCTCGGCCTCTTGTTCTGTCATCTCTTGACGCCTTAACCTCTATAGTTTCCTCTTTTGTGTCTTTGTTAGCCCTGGAGGACACCACTTTTGCTGAGTGTATTTAGGATCTCTCGTCTTTACTTGGCTCGTGCTTGCTTCATGGTCAGTAGCCGAGTGCTTTGGCCCGATAGCAAGTATCGACTCAGTCGGATTGCTATGCATAATCGGCTGCTGTATGGCGAATTTTTCGGTGCCCAAGATGAGTGAGTCGGCATCGATTTTTTCCTTGCCTTTGCTTGACTCGACCATTGCACTTGGCGACTTAACACGCCATTCTTTCTGACTCCCCAATGCATGAAATTTCCACTCGGGCGCACCTTTTTACTCGGATGGATGTCACTCGGATGGAATCCACTCAGATGGGATCTACCCATCCACATTTTCTCACTCGGATGGCTTCCACCTGGGTGCATTCTTACACTCGGATAGATTCCACTTGGTCGCATATTTTGACTAGCCGACTGAGAGCCACCAATGTTCAGTTGCCCCTTATATGAGCAGTCAAGCCGATCCCAAACAGATTGCCTTTGCTCTTCTGGAAACAGCGCCCTTGGTCCACTCGGTTTCATATACTGACTAAACATATCATTTGATGGTGATCTTGGTCGCTTCAAGTGTGATGGACGATTAGAGCTGGAACCAGTCGACTGATTGGCATATTTGGACAGCAACATATCAAAAGTTGGCTTGATCCGCTTGCACTGCACTTTAGCTTCATTCGTCTTCCACTTGCCAACCTCTAGACTCTTGGGCTTAACAAATTTGACATGAATGCTCTCTTGCACTTGTGGTTGCCCCCCGAGTGTCGGATTCTTGATGGTGATCTTGATTATCTCCTTGCCACTGGGTTGCTTGTCAAGCACGACTTGTCTCCCCAAGACCTTGTCGCTCTCCTTATTTTTCCTAGGTTCACCAATGACAATATTATTCTTATTAGCTGATTCGGCTATGCTGGGCCGAATTAACATCTTCTTCCCCTCCAAATCCATGGTGTTCATTGGGAAAGGTTGTTTATCAACTTGCATCTCAGAAAAGTTCAATCGTCCGTCATTAATGGCCTATTGTATCTATCGTCGAAAAACATTGCAATCGTTAGTAGCATGAGAAAAAGAATAAAAAATGATACTTGCAATAAGCGCGCCGTATCAGCTCTTCAAACGGCGGTAAAGTATGAGATATTCTAATAGTTTTGGCTTGCAGCAAAGCATCAAATATTCTATCACACTTAGCAATGTTAAAAGTAAACTTCATCTCTTCATCACGATTCTTATGAATCGATTTCAGATCATTGCAAGTAAAGGGTTTGGCCTTAGATGGCCAAATAAATTCAGTAGCATAAATATCACCCTCATTGTCCGAGCGATCACTATCATATTCAACCATATTCATCTTTGGATGGTCGGCTTTGTATCTATGCACTTCTTTGAGATCTTTGCTTCGGCTTTCCTGATCCAAAGCCCATTGTAAGACTTGGTTGATATTTAAGAACTCATAGCCTTCTAGCTTTTCTCTAATGGGAGTTCTCAAACCACTCAGCACTAGGTCTGCCAAGTCTCTTTCGGTTATCACCAAACTATAACACCCGTTTTTTGTTTCTCTAAATCTCTTGACGTAATTAGATACCGATTCGTCATGCTTCTGTTTGACCGATGTTAGATGGGACAACTTGAGTTCATTGTCGCCGCTATAAAAGTGATCATGAAATTTCTGCTCTAGCTGCGACCAAACCCGAATGGAACCATGTGGTAAAGAAGAAAACCATGAAAATGCAGTACCGGTTAATGATAAAGGAAACAAACACACTTTCAATTCATTTAGTGAGCCTGCCTCACCTAATTGTGCTAAATATTGACTAACATGCTCCCATGTGGTTTTTGTGCCTTCTCCGTTAAACTTAACAAAATCTGGAATTTTATATCCCGGAGGGCACTGGATGGCATCAAAGTACTCGGGGTACGGCTTCTAGTAAATCCGATTCCGAGGTAACTCAACTCCAAAATTCTCTCGAAGCATCTTAGACATCTCCTCTCTTAAATTAGCTAGGGCATCGTCTGTAGTAAACGATGAAGCTTGTTGTTGTGGCGTAGGAGGAGTAGGACTACTAGCTGCAGGTAGGAACTGTGGCATGTATGCCGAACCATAGTTCGGTAGTGGCCGAGTGGTTGTACCTGTAGGTAGGATTTTGTTCGGCGTTGCCACCGAACCTGTCATGCTCATAATAGGATTAATGGGTGCAACCACAATCTGATTTTTTTGGGTAGGATAATAAGTCATCGGCACGAGAGGCGCCGATGAAATAGGTAAAGCCAGATTAGGGTTTTGTACACTAGCAGCTATACCACCATTACCACTAGATGATTGACATATATTGTTCTGAGCATTAGTATTTTCTATGAAAGTTTGATAAACCAGATTGTTACCATCAGCAATACGACTCTCAATCTCAGCCCACTGCTCAGGAGAAAAGGCAGTACTTACAGAGGGTTTAACCTGCTCGGCTTGGAGAGGAGGGAACTTGATTTCTTCAATCGGAGTGATGTTGCCTTGACGATCCTTCTTGAATTTTGCAAGGAACTCCTGCAGGTCCTTCTCCTCGCGCCTTCTTGTACTCCTCATAGATTTGGCGATGATCAGCCGATATCTCATCAAGACTGGGCTTAATGATGTTATCGGCGTCTTCCTCAGATGGCTTGGGAAGATCGTACATGGTGGATGATGACGATTGATCTTCGTTCCCCAGCGGAGTCACCAAAAAGTGTGTTGGCACACAAACACGTCACGTGTACCCTCGACGCCGGGGGTGATGCACCGCAGCTCACGTCGAAGGAGACCCGACCGACAGCGCGATATGCAGGACAGTTGGCGGGTGCTTTTTAGACCCGAAACCCCGCACACCCGGGAGGGACCCCGTCAGGGAGTGTGGCGGCAATGGGCTGCCCTAGGTTGATTCACTCACCCCTAGAGCCTCGGGATTCATAGCTCTCAAACTTGAGGAATAGCGAAGAACGAGAGAGAAAAACGGTGGAGAGATAAAACGTAGATGAAAAAGTAGTGTATTGATTTGTTCGATTGTGTGTTGTTCAATCGGCCGTCAACCCCAACATATATAAGAGGCGGCTGGACTTCCGTACAAGTAAAGGATTCATCCAGGCTTTCCTTACAAGAAAATTACATCAATTCATGTCCTGCAGTTCTAGTTCCAGTCCAACTCGGATTCAGCCCGAATCTGTCCCATATTTTTGTCCTTCTTCTTGCGCGGGCCGTGGAAATCGCATACTAACTCGGATGGAGTCGAGTTCAACATCAAACTTGTCCGCCTCAATGATCTTCGTAATACAGCGCGTGTCACTTCTCCTTTTAAGGCCATCTTTATGATTTTTAGGGCCCATCTTTAACTGTGGGTTGGATTCAATTACGCAGTTTTCTGAACTCTCCGTGTCTTGTAACAACTCTGCAGGCCGTATACTATCTCCGATGATGATGACTCCGAAAGAAAAGTTGACTGTTTCAACGATATGCAAAACTTCCGTGTAGAACACTTCTCCATCCGAGGTCATCTGAATAACATTTCGAGCTCATCTCCAACTTTTGGTCGGATTGACTTTGACAGCCTCCAGCTTTCCACCCCGGCAAGGTTTCCACCCCGGCAAGCTTTCCACACCGGCGCGGTTTCTACCCCGGCAAGCTTTCACACAGGCAAGGTTTCCATCCCGGCAAGCTTTCACACCGGGAAGGTTTCCACCCAGCAAGCTTTCACATCGGCAAGCTTTCACCCCGGCAAGCTTTTACACCGGCAAGCTTCCATGCCGGCAAGCTTTTTCGTGCCGGCAAGCTTTCCACGCCGGCAAGCTCTTCATTGTGCCGGCAAGCTTTTTACTCGCCCGGCAAGCTTCATTCAGCCGGCAAAGGGCGAATAACTCACGCAACTCATCAGACATCACCTAGGTGGGTGTCTGGTCCCTCGCGTCACTTTTTCACTCAGGACCGGTCCGCAAAGTATTGCCTCTAACTTTTGCATACGAACTCGGATTGAGACGATTTTTATACAAAATTCGATCGTTTCGACGAGACGAAGACAAATCATCTAGATCATTTTTCCATATGAGGCCGTATTGAAGGAGTAATCAGCCGAATAGTGTTCTGAATACAAAATCTCAGTATTTCGAACACAACTTCGGCCTTAGAGATGAGATCGGATGGCTATGGCCCGAACATCAAAGTTTCTCCTTTTGAAGATACAAAACTTTCTCACTTTGAGCACTTTTTATTTGAGGCCATCTTAATTGTGTTTTTGACCATGCCAAAATCTGGTGTCAACAGGTGCTTGATCGGCCGGAACAAGAAGAAGTTCGACTACATCAACCGCGTTGTCAAACGTTTCCGCTTTCGGTCTACGAGGGTACGTGGACACACTCTCCCCCTCTGGTTGCTATGCATCTCCTAGATAGATCTTGCGTGAGCGTAGGAATTTTTTTGAAATTGCATGCTACGTTTCCCAACACCCGCGCTCGGTGCCTTGCACGTGCCCGCCGTGCCATGGCCTCATCCCCAATATCGGCGCGCCACCGGAGGAGTTGCGCGTCCGCCAGCGCATTCGGACACTAGACGGACCGCACGGCCTCCGACGAGGCAGCTATGGCCGGCCTAGCGCCGGATCCATGCCCCATTTGGGCGGACGCAATGGATTCCCAACGGATGGAGTCCGAGCGCAACCGTCCATGGGCCTCCTCCCGGGCGCGGCAGAGCGCAAGCCGGATGACCACCTCCTCCTCGGGGCCGCATGGGATGAGTTTGGGGTCGACGGATCTGGAGGTGAAGGACTCGGATCCGCTGTCTGGCATGCTGGAGAGGACCGGAAGGAGCCGGAGACGAGTTTGGATGGCGGAGGGGAGTGAATTAGTTAGGGTTTGGTCCAACGAGCGGATGGGAAGAATTTTATGTGGGGTCGAGTGGGTCAGCGTGGGTCGGGTCCGACGTGGCGAGCGTGCCCAGGCGTCCCATATCTAAGCTGGATATGAGGTGTGCCGGTCAGCCCAGGCGTTTGAGGGCCGTATGAGAGGCCCGTCTGGGTCAAAAAATCATGACCGGGCAGTGACCGGACGGTCCGCCCGGACATACGAGGCTGGTTTGAAAGGTCCGATTGTAGATGCTCTAAGTTCAACATTTCTGTGTGAACTTGCGGCAGATCACCGGACGGGGTCTGGACGAGGTAGAGCCGCGCACGGAGATAATTCTCCAACATGCCGTCTATAATTCTGTTCCTCGTGACGGTAGGACCGGTGAGATCGAACGTGCGGACCTGCGCAAAGCTTGTGAATCCATACAGCAGACCGTCGACGTTGATGCAGTCCCGGTAGTCCCACCCAGCCCTACGGCAGCGAGGTCCACTTGCAGTCCCCTGCCCTCGCAAACGAAAACTCGAGTGACGGGCCGTGGACGAGAACCCCGACGTGGCTCCCCGTGGACGGATCGGGGAATATGTATGCCCTGGCGTACCGTACAAGAAGTCACGACTCACGAAGCTCGTCGAGAGCATGGACCGTCCAATTCACCCTCTCGTGCGTGGTCACTGACGGGGGGGCGATCGGACCTGTCGTCGGCAGTGACCAGCCAGTCGTGCGAGGACCCAATCAGGTACCAGGTGCTTAAATCGAAACATTGGCGAACACGAGCTGAAGCCAACACATTGGCCAACTATTGTCGGCTCACCTGCAGGGTTCCCAGCAAGGATTATTGTGCAGGGTGAACCAGCCAACCGAGACCTTGTCCGAATCAAACCACGGCTCGGACTGGAAACACCGACTAGGACGTAAAGTCATCGAAATTTCATCCAGTCCCATACTGCATATACACAAGCTGAACCTAACACATTGGCGAACTAGTTAGTACTCCCTCCGTAAACTAATGTAAGAGCATTTAGATCACTACTTTAGTGTCCTAAACGCTCTTATATTAGTTTACAGAGGGAGTACAACATCTGACACACACCACCCATGGTACACCACTGTCAGAAGTCTGAACCTTCATTATAACACCCCTCTACCCAAAACAACACTCTGAATTCAGCATTCAACTGAAGGAAACGCGTGGCTGAAATATCATACAGGATGCAGAAACAGGATATCCAAGAGAGCGAGTCATGCTAGTACAAATCAGAACTAGGCGATACAGCTAAAATCAATTACACCATGTTATGCAACCGAAAGACCTCCTTCCATAACCTAACACATCACGTGCAAGCGCATTCCACCGCATACATTATGGCATCGGACTGAACAGCATTTGAGCGCCAGCCGACGACGAACACCATTTAGGACCGGCTGTCACGCTGCTTGCGCAGGCCCATCCGAGATTTAGCATATCTAACACATGTTAAGGGAATATAAATAACTGCACCATAAAACACAGTGGGAAATTATGAATGCAAAATAAGGACAATGTAGTCAGTTACTCTTATAAGCTCTATTATATCATCAGTATAATAGTTAGTTACTCTTATAAGCTCTATTATATCATCAATATATTACTCATGATGGTTGTCTAATATGTCATTGGTCAAGACAAATAGTAATTGCTTGACTGATAGCATGTGCAGGTAAGATTCAGCTTGCAGACACTCATCGGTTCGGGTGCGAGTGAGAGCGAACCAACATGAATCAAAATCAGACTCTGAACATTTCATAGACTATTTTGCATCAGTGAGCTGGTGATGTAATTGAAAGATTAGGGGGTACCAAATTTAGTGTCACCAGATCTCATAAGATGATACTTCTACTTAGAGGCAACCATATGATTATACAAAAAAGGATACTCTAAACGCATGCCCTCGCCAGATGATGAATGTAGAATAGCTCCTTGGAGACGATTTAGGGCTTCAGTTGAACTGTGGTCGTCCTGCAGGAAGAAAATTACATTTTGGGATATAACTCTTTAATAAAAATTTAATTGATAACATGAATGGAAATACTAAGTCATTTAGCAATGTCATAGTCACAACTATTTCATCATAACTATTTTGTGTACTGATGCCTACATATGCAGAATGCACTATGTAGTACGCGGTCAATAGCATTTATTCATGTCACGACACAGGAACACTAAAATATATAGGTAGCAAGTGACCTCTCAGTAATAACAGCCAATCTGGAACCATCCACATTGTAATAAGAAGTAACATAGTCTTAAGTTTTTTTTCCCCTTCTTTGCTTTTTGTTAACATAGATTATCAGGCAAATACGATATGTTTTCCTCTCAATATCCACTTAATTGAGATTGACATAACAGAGAAGGATTGCATCTTCTTGGTTCAATTTCTTGGAATCAAAACGAATGAGAAAGGTAAAGTCTTCACATGATTTTACCACCAAGAAGGAATCAGTTCTAGAGATAGTCCTTACTGGTTATGTAAAAAAGGTTCGATACACATCGTCAAACAGAGCACAATAGAAGGCGAGTTTTTGTAGTACAAGTTAACTCAATGAACCATATGCAATCAAGATAACTGGCAATAAACACAAAAGAACAAAACCTCAATTTTATCACCCGTTTAGGAAGATGTAGCATAGCATAGTAGCTCCTTATCATAAGCACTATATACTACAAATAGATAAAAATCGTGATAAGAGAGAATGACAATTTTGTTGATGATACCTTGAAATCAACAAATGCAACTGGTGCTCCAAACTTGTTTTGCATCTTCAACTTTATGAATCCCTCGCAACTGAACATGAAGCTTGTTAAAACACAATTACTATTTATGGCATATCATAAGGCTTTTATTAGTCCATACCTTGAGAAAACATCAGTCAGCTCACGATCAGAAACAGTCTGACCAAGATTTGCAACAAAAAGCGTAGGACATGGCGGATTATTTTGAGGAGCAAATATTGCCGGATCCTGCAGGTAAGTGCACATACAAAAACAAGTTAGCCTTGCGCCTAATCCCAAAAAAGGAGGAAAAATAAAGAGTATCAATTTGTGTTGCCTAAATATTTGATTTTTGCTCTCCTCATTCACGAAAAAACATGAGATTGTTTATTAAAGTTTTCCAAACAGCTTTCCTAATTCCTTAATGTTAAAGATGATGGTAAGCTTAATACGCTTTGCAGCAGTTGTTCACAGTTGCCTTATATAGTTAAATTCTTATTCCAAACTAACAACTAAATTTTCAGAAAATCAGTCAAGGAGAAATTATCAAGAAATAATAGAAAAGCCTCCTCATATGAAACTACAAGCAGCTGAAATTGGGATCACTATTTGAATATCTTGATTTATTACTTTAATCTGACAGATCCCATCCCTGACTGAGATACACATCAAGATGCAAGAATCAACTCACCTTGCTGAAAGCAGCACTAGAACCAAAATCCATATAGCTGCAAGTTGAAAATGGTATTAGTTAGTGTTATGACATTTCCTGAATGCAGATGTCCTAGTGTTGGATGTCTTCTTTCTAGTATCAGCCATGGGATAACTTAAGGCTGCTTGTCCTAACAAAATCACATAATAAGACCGTGCTCAAGTATTGCAATAACCTTTGTGCAGGATAACCATTCAGGCTGTGTGAAGAATTACCCATTCCGGACATGTGAATATTGCTTCCAGCACCTGATATGGCGCAATGTGCCAAAGATGTGCAAGGTGAGTGCTTTGTATTGATGAAGTGGCATTCCACCAAGGAAATGAAGTCGCAGATAACAAGAGTAGTTGGATATGAACATAAAGAAAATAACAAGATAACAGTTATAGGAGCTCCGTGGTGAGGGAAATCATTTTAGTGGTTGGTACAGAATCGTGAATTTTGAACAGTATATGTATTGCTCATGTGACGAAGCTGTAGTGACCAACCACCAACACAAATACTCCCTCCGTTCCTAAATACTTGTCTTTCTAGGCATTTCAACAAGTGACTACATACGGAGTAAAATGAGTGAACCTACACTCTAAAATATGTCTACATACATCCGTATGTGATAGTCATTTGAAATGCCTAGAAAGACAAGTATTTAGGAACGGAGGGAGTACATGGTAGTGGATAGATCAATCTAGTGTAAAAAATAGAAGGGAAAAAAACACAATA
This sequence comes from Triticum aestivum, assembly GCF_018294505.1. Classification (NCBI taxonomy): domain Eukaryota; kingdom Viridiplantae; phylum Streptophyta; class Magnoliopsida; order Poales; family Poaceae; genus Triticum; species Triticum aestivum. The sequence continues at coordinate 554,299,768 of NC_057814.1, forward strand.
CTATTCGCAAACTACTTGAATAATACCTGAATCAGGACGTCCCCTTGGGCTTCTAGCTTTTTTCCCAGTAGATTTAGGGAAATCCTCATAGTCTAAGCAAAAAGGAAAAAAAAAGGTGAGCAATAGGAGAAGAACCAACAGTCACATAACATAAAAGAACAAAGTATGCAACCTGATCTTGGGCGCTTTGATGAGTTTGATCTTGAATTAGATTTTGCAAGATCTACATGGATAGAACAGTTCTTCTCAAGGTCAAATATCAATCCCTGTAGAAAATAAGTGATTCAGAAAATCAGCACTCACAATTCAGAACTTAGACACAACAGATTACTGTCCAGCATAACTTCTGACACAGAAACTCAGTCTCGAAACAGAAGTTCATTCAACTCAGAAGGAAGTGAGAGCAATTGTATAATGGGGAAAACATAACTGGATGCGATGCTTAATCATAGCAAGTTGAGATCTTACATTTGTGGCACTCATTGCAGCTAACGCAGACGGCTGATCTGCAAACACAGCAAACGCATACGACTGCGGCGCAGAAAAATCAGGTTGGGTTAAGTACAACGTCCAGGGACGAGTTCACCAGAAGGAAACCCTAGAGTGGGGCGAAAGGACGGGTGGGGGGTCAAACCTGGGTGGATTTGCCGGAGCGGACGTGGGAGGAGACGTAGCCGGGGAAGTCGCGGAAGAGGTTGTAGACCTCGCGGGGCTTGACGTCGGCGGGGAGGCCGGCGATGAAGAGGGTGCGCAGCTCGTCGCGCGGCGGCGCCAGGGGCTCCGCGCGGTCGAAGTAGCCGCCGTACGCGGGCGGAGGGTGCGTCGCTAGGTAGGCGTGCTCGTGCTGGCGGTACGTGCCGTACGAGGAGGTGCCCGGCGGGGGAGGGGGCAGGGTGGCGTAGGAGGTCCTGGCAGGCGGCGGGTTGTAGTAGGAGGCGGCCATGCGCGCGGCGCGGGCGGGGAGGCGATGGGGGAGGGGTGGCGGCGGCGGGGGCGGGGGCGATGGGGGCCTGTGTCGAGGGTTTCCGTCGCCGTCCGGCGGAATCTGCGGTGGTGCTCGGGCGCCCGTGGGCTGGGTTGTTTGGGTTTGGGTTTCCGATTTGGGGTGGCCGCGGGCGTCGTTGTCGGCCGGGACTCTCACGGCGACCGGTGTCTATCCGCTCTGACGGGATTACCGACTCATGTGATATACGCGAAGAAATTAGATCATAGCCCACGCTTTATTTTTCACTTTCATCATTTGCCTCCTGCTGAGATTGACGGATGGGACCGGGGTCACTTGCCATTGAGATAAGCCTGATGTAAATGATCAAACCCATAATAAAGCGTGTTAAATCATCTAATCCTCCGAGATACGGGTCCTGACGAATTTGTGGATCATTTGCAAGTTCAAAAAGAAAAAATTTGTGGTTCATTTGAACCCTTTTTTGGAAAAAAAATCTATTTTAAACCCTGAATTGGTAGAGGTCAGGCGAAATGAACCTCAACATTCAAATCCCTGTCGTTTGCACCCTAATTTATTTGATCCTTGTCCAAGTCAAACCTTGGGGTCATGTGCCAAACGGGGATTGTTGACGTAGCAAGGCATGGCCGGGGTTGGATGGCACACGAGATAGAATTAGATTGGGCCGACCCGATGAGGCCCGTCCTTCGGAGGCCCAGGAGGCAGAGCACCCCTACATCGACCATTCCAACAGGCCCCTAGGGCAGTCCACCTCGTGCACTCCGTGCCCTCCTGCCTTCCACCTCTCTCGCGCGGCAACAATGGCGACCGGCGGCTGATCGACGGGACGGCGACGATCGTGACGGCGCGGTGGCGTGAACAATTGAAGGTAATCACCTCGCCGCCCTCCTCGTCTGATGCCCGTATTTTAGCATGTGATTGCGCCAGTATGGTTAGGGTTTTGCCATGATTTTGGGGGTGGTTTTGCGGGCCAAAAGGTATGATTTTTGTGTGATTTAGTCGTAGATTTTGTTCGTATCCAATAAAGATAGGTTAATTTGGTTCGTCTTATTTGTCTATTTCAGTGAAATCATGAACCCGACCGAGATTTTGAATGTCCGTTTTCAGTTTGGGTGGCCAGTTTGTCTGAATTGGCCCTAGTTTGTAATATGTTGGGGGAGAGGAAGCTATGTCAGAGATAGAAGGGGACAAATTATCGCTGCTGGAAGTGAAGGCCTATCTGAAGGATCACATGGAACTCAAGGAATCAATGAAGTTCTATTTTCTAATTCCTGGTTCAAAACTTCTCAATGGCCTGATGTTTCTGAATGATGTCAGCAAGTGTGTGCAGATGGCAGATTATGTATGTGTCTGTGCAGTTGCAAATGTGTTTGTGGAGTACCACGGAGAAGAAGATAGTGCTGACAGTGGGAGTGGGAGTGACTTTGAGGATGAGATTGTGGCATTGACAGATTCTGAACCTGATCTTGTCATCACAGAACCTGCTGAGTCTGAGAATGATGTGCTCATCACTAATGAAACAGGTATGGTCACAGAAGTTATAAGCAGCCTATTGAAGCATATAACAAGTAGTGCAAGGCCAAGTGAAGTTGCAGTTTCTTCACATGAATCAGCAGTTCAAGGCCATCAAAATGTAGATGAACATCCAAATGTCCGTCAACTTGTAGTTTCCCAAGTGTTTGATCCAACTCAACGTACAGTTGATGCAGCAGATCAAAACCAGGTTGGAGGTGCAGTTGCTACTGGTAACAAATCAGGTTTTGATTCAGAGAGTGATTTTGAGTACATTCCACATACTCATGACAGTGGAGAAGATTCAAAGATGGTGGAGCTAAGGAGGCATGTTAGAAAGTTCAAGAAAATAATGAAAAAGAGCAAGAGCTAGATTGGAAGAGATGCATCGGGTCCAGTACCAATTGAGCTTATTGCCAACATGGGGCAACAAAATAGCAGGAGAAGAAGGGGATTGGAAGTATGATTCTTCTGATGAGGATTACAGTTATGAGGAATATTCTGATGGAAAGGTAGTTAAGAGAAATAGTAGGTTTCTAAGGTATAACAATGACACCGAGATACCACATTTTTCATTGTCCATGGTTTTCAGAAGCAAGAACCAGCTTTGCAAAGCTTTGAGAATGTATGGTCTTGTTACTAAGAGGAGTATCGGGTTCATGAAATCAGAAAGTGACATAGTTAGGGCTAAGTGTGGATGGGATGGATGACCTTGGCTTATCTATGCAGCCAAAATATCAAGAACATCCAGATTCCAAGTAATCACTTTCAATGATGAGCATGAATGTGCATAGAGTAAGTGCAACAAACTTGTGACTGCTAAGTTGATTGCACATAGGTATGATCATTTCATACTAGCTAATCCTATGTGGAAAATAGAAAGCATGAAAACCACAATATTGCAAGACATGTTTGCTGATGTTTCGACCTCAAAGTGCAAACATGCAAAGTCAATTGTGATGGACAGATTGATGAGTGGTATGAAGAGTGAGTATACCAGAGTGTTTGATTACCAATTGGAGCTACTTAGGAGCAATCCTGGAAGCACTGCTGATGTGTGTCTGGATTCAACAAACATGGACCAAAATATATTTCAAAGTTTCTATGTTTGCTTCAATGCAATGAACCAAGGATTCAAGGCTGGATGTAGGAAGTGATAGGCCTTGATGGATGCTTCTTCAAAGGGGCAGTGAAGAGTGAGCTCTTGTGTGCCATAGGTAGGGATGCTAACAATTAGATGTATCTACTAGCTTGGGCTGTAGTTGAGCAGGAAACCGATGAAACTTGGAAATGGTTTGTTGGGCTACTCATCAAGGATTTTGACATCAACAATAATGGAGTTGATTGGGTGTTTATCTCTGATAAACAAAAGGTCCTAATCAATGCCATGAAGGACTATCTTCCAGCTGCAGAGCACATGATGTGTGCTAGGCACATATATGCTAACTGGAGGAAGAAGCACAAAGCTCATGACTGGCAGATTTTTTTTGGGTTGTTGCCAAAGCTTCCAATAAGCAAGATTTCAACTATTACAGAGCCAAGCTTGCACAAGAGACACCTGAAGGGGCTAAGGACATGATGAGGACAGAGCCAGTGCATTGGGCAAGGGCTTTTCCTAGTGGGGTCAAATTGTGAGTCAGTTGACAATAATCTCTGTGAGTCATTCGACCATGCCATTGTTGATACTAGGTTCTATCCAATTGTTTCTATGCAATAGAAGATTAGGAAGAAAATATTGGTGAGAATTCAAGAACAGAAGGAGAAGGGGGAACAAAATGATAGGGAAAATATGCCCTGGCATCTTTAAAAAGATCAAGAAATCTATTGCTTGAACACAATATCTTGAGGTGCTTTGGAATGGAGAAAATGTCTTTGAAGTGAAGCATATCAATGGAAGGGGAAGGCGGTACACTGTTGATCTTGAAAAAGGGACATGCTCCTGTGTCTATTTCCAGTTGGTTGGTCTCCCTTGCCATCATGCCATTAGTGCCATTAGTAAATGCTTTTAGATGATTACAGATGCTCTCAGTTGATTTACATGATTACTTGATGATTGCAATTGATTTTAAATGCTTTTTTATGTTTACATATGCTCTCAGTTGATTTACATGATTACTTGATGGTTGTAGTTGATTTTAAATGATTTTAGTTTATTACAGGTGCTCTCAGTTGCTTTACATGATTACTTGATGATTGTAGTTGATTTTAAATGCTTACACATGATTACTTGGTATATTTACTCACCAGTCTCTCTATTTTCTGTCTTCAGAAAATGCCAGCAAGCATCTGGCTCTGGCTCTGCATCTCAGCCACAACAGCAACCAGAATCAGTGCATCTGGCTCTGCATCTCAAGCTCAAGTATAAGCACCAGCTAGAACCACTTCAGTTCCACAAGCCTCTGCACCAGGTACCAATGCCAACAGGTTCAAGCCTTCAAGAAAGAGAGCTGCAACAGCCGAAGCTAGATCATCTTCTTTAGTGAGAGGAGCTGGAGCAAAGAGACGAAGAAGAAAGGTTGCATTCTGAAAGCCAAGCTACCAAGCCTTCAAGTTTTATTGTTATTGCTTTCTTCATGACTTATACATGTTCATCTGACTATGACATTATGCAACTCCTGAATAACGGAGGAACACCTTGTGTGCTATCAAACGTCACAATGTAACTGGATGATTATAAAGGTGCTCTACAGGTGTCTCCGAAGGTGTTTGTTGAGTTGGCATAGATCGAGATTAGGATTTGTCACTCCGTGTATCGGAGAGGTATCTCTAGGCCCTCTCGGTAATGCACATCACTATAAGCCTTGCAAGCAATGTGACTAATGAGTTAGTTGCGGGATGATGCATTACGAAACTAGTAAAGAGACTTGCTGGTAACGAGATTGAACTAGGTATGAGGATACCGACGATCGAATCTCGGGCAAGTAACATACCGATGACAAAGGGAACAACGTATGTTGTTATGCGGTTTGACCGATAAAGATCTTCGTAGAATATGTAGGAGCCAATATGAGTATTCAGGTTCCGCTATTGGTTATTGACCGGAGATGTGTCTCGATCATGTCTACATAGTTCTCGAACTCGTAGGGTCCGCACGCTTAACGTTCGATGATGATTTGTATTATGAGTTATGTGATTTGATTACCGAAGATTGTTCGGAGTCCCGGATGAGATCACAGACATGAGGAGGAGTCTCAAAATGGTCAACAGGTAAAGATCGGTATATTGGAAGGTTATATTCGGACACCGGAATGGTTCCGAAGTGTTTCGGGTATTTTTTGGAGTACGTGGAGGTTACCGGAACCCCCCGGGGAAGTAGTGGGCCTTAATGGGCTTTAGTGGAAAGGAGAGAAGGGCCTCAAGGGGTGGCCGCCCCCCCATTGCTGGTCCGAATTGGACTAGGAGGGGGCGGCGCCCCTCCTCTTTCCTTCTCCCCTCTTCCTCCTTCCCTCCTTCTCCTAGTTGGAATAGGAAAAGGGGGGGGTTGAATCCTACTTGGACCGGGAGTCCAAGTAGGACTCCCCCCCTTGGCGCGCCCCCTTGGGCCGGCCTCCTCTTCCCCCCTCCTTTATATACGTGGGAGGGGGCTACCCCAAAGAGACACCAAGTCATCTCTTAGCCGTGTGCGGTGCCCCCCTCCACAGTTACACACCTCGGTCATATCGTCGTAGTGCTTAGGCGAAGCCCTGCGCCGGTAACTTCATCATCACCGTCGCCACACCGTCGTGCTGATGGAACTCTCCCTCGACCCTCTACTAGATTAGGAGCTCGAGGGACGTCATCGTGCTGAACGTGTGTTGAACACGGAGGTGCCGTACGTTCGGTACTTGGATCGTGAAGACGTTCGACTACATCAACCGCGTTACTAAACGCTTCCGCTTTTGGTCTACGAGGGTACGTGGACACACTCTCCCTGCTCATTGCTATGCTTCTCCTAGACATATCTTGTGTGATCGTAGGATTTTTTTTGAATTACTACGTTCCCCAACAGTGGCATCCGAGGCAGGTCTATGCGTAGATGTTATATGCACGAGTAGAACACAATGAGTTGTGGGCGATAATAGTCATACTACTTACCACCAACGTCTTACTTTGATTCAGCGGTATTGTTGGATGAAGCGGCCCGAACCGACATTACATGATCGTGTTCACGAGACTGGTTCTACCGACGTGCTTCGCACACAGGTGGCTGGCGGGTGTCTGTTTCTCCAACTTTAGTTGAATCGAGTTTGACTACGACCGGTCCTTGTTGAAGGTTAAAACAACACACTTGACGAAAAATCGTTGTGGTTTTGATGCGTAGGTAAGAACGGTTCTTGCTAAGCACGTAGCAGCCAAGTAAAACTTGCAACAACAAAGTAGAGGACGTCTAACTTTTTTTTGCAGGGCATGTTGTGATGTGATATGGTCAAGACGTGATGAGATATAAATTGTTGTATGAGATGATCATGTTTTGTAAAAGTTATCGGCAACTGGCAGGAGCCTTATGGTTGTTGCTTTATTGTATGAAATGCAATCGCCATGTAATTGCTTTACTTTATCACTAAGCGGTAGCGATAGTCATAGAAGCAATAGTTGGCGAGACGACAACGATGCTTCGATGGAGATCAAGGTGTCAGCCGGTGACGACGGAGATCATGACAGTGCTTTGGAGATGGAGATCAAAGGCACAAGATGATGATGGCCATATCATGTCACATATTTTGATTGCATGTGATGTTTATCCTTTATGCATCTTATTTTGCTTAGTGCGGCGGTAGCATTATAAGATGACCCCTCACTAAATTTCAAGGTATAAGTGTTCTCCCTGAGTATGCACCGTTGCTACAGTTCGTCGTGCCGAGACACCATGTGATGATCGGGTGTGATAAGCTCTTGAAAGTGCTAGTTATCGACTAGAAGGGGGGTGAATAGGCGATTTTTATGAAAGTCTTCAAAACATGGGAGTTTCAAAGACAAACAATAAAAATGAACCTATTGACATGCAGCGCAAAGGTAGACTACACTAGACAAGCCATAGTCAAGCAAGTAATGAAGCTAAAGCACGAAGACTATTAGCAGCTAGGTAGTATGGATCAAGATGGAAGATAGTATGAAGCCAAACAACAATAGTCGTCACACAGTGAAGTCAAACAGATAAGACAAGCAAGCAAAAGACTTCACGAAGACAAACTGTAAATAAGTGAAGGAAGAGATAGAACCAGTTGCTTGGTGAAGACAAAAGATTTGTTGGACCAGTTCCAGTTGCTGTGACAACTGTACGTCTGGTTAGGGAGGCTGAGATTCAACTCAGAAGACCGCGTCTTCACCTTATTCCCCTTGAGCTAAGGACACTTAGTCCTCGCCCAATCACTCTGGTAAGTCTTCAAGGTAGACTTCCAAACCTTCACAGACTTCGTTCACCGGCAATCCACAATGACTCTTGGATGCTCAGAACGTGACGCCTAACCGGCTGGAGGATTCACAGTCCTCAAGTGTAACAAGTCTTCAGGTCACGCAGACAGAAAGACTTCAGTGACGCCTAACACTCTTAGGCTCTGGGTGTTTTGGGCTTTGTCCTCGCAAGGATCTTTCTCTCAAAGCTTCGGAGGTGGGTTGCTCTCAAACGACAAAAGCCGTGCACTAACTCTGAGCAGCCACCAATTTATGGTGTAGGGGGTGGGCTATTTATAGCCACTAGGCAACCTGACCTGATTTGTCCGAAATGACTCTGGATCACTAAGGAACTGACATGTGTTCCAATGGTCAGATTTCAAACGAACGCTGCAGCTTAACTTGGGCTACAAGTAAAGCTGACTCATCCAGCTCTGGATAAGATTTGCTCTCATTGTCTTCGCTCGAAGACTTATGATTTGGTTGAGCATCACTTCATTCACTCTGACTTTGTTCACTTGGACCCCACTTAACAGTACGGTGGTTCCTATGACTCAACAAAGAAGAAAAGGAAACTACGAAACAGCTATGTCTTCGCACTCCATAGTCTTCACGTGAATGTCTTCTCGAGTCATAATCTTCGTTGTGAATATTTTCACATACCAGCATTGTCTTCAATGTCTTCACACATTTTTAGGGGTCATCTCCGGTAGGTAAACCGAATCAATGAGGGACTACTACCTGTGTTATCCTGCAATTCTCACAAACACATTAGTCCCTCAACCAGGTTTGTCGTCAATACTCCAAAACCAACTAGGGGTGGCACTAGATGCACTTACAATCTCCCCCTTTTTGGTGATTGATGACAAACTGGTTGAAGTTTTCAACGGGGATAAAAGTATGTCAAATTGTAAGGGTTAAGACATTGTCTTCATAAGTAGCAAAAGGCTCCCCTTGAAGATGTGCATATAAGTAATTTGCGTTTGAATGCAAATGCACATGGCAGGTTTTACTTGTGGAGATCCTCTTCAACTAATGAAGACAATTCATCATGCATGAAAGGATATAACGAAGGTAATGACATGCATAATGGAAAATGGACGTCCGCGGAATGACTTCGTGCGGGATTTATCATCGCATCACATAGTTGACAGAAAGGTAGCAGACGACCATCAAGTTTAAGTGTTACAACTCAAAGAACCAAAAGTATCAAAAGCGAGAGTTATAAACACTTGGCAAAAAGTATAGCAACCACCCATAAAGACCCGCTTGAATACTGTCAACTCATATGCTTCTCCCCCTTTTGTCAGTAAGGACCAAAAAGGTTTGAAGACATAGAGCGTCTACTCGTCCCCATGAGGAGTAGGTGAAGCAGCAGGGTCGTCGTTGAGGTTCGGTGGTGCAGAAGAACTTGGTGCAGTGTTGATACGCGGCAACGTTGTAGTTGGCGAAGTAGCATCATCTTCATCATCGATGACTCTTGCATTGCAGTTGCCGCCGAGGAGGAGTAGTCAGAGTCTTTGAGTGAGGGAGTCCGACGCAACACAGCATTTCTGGGAGGAGTGGAATCAAATTTGAATCTCTTTGTGAAGCCATCTTGTTGAAGATCATCTTCAGAGCTCATCAATGTCAGACTCTTCGACGACCGTCGACAGGTTTCATGAGTGACAAATGCATTCTTGGTGGCAAGGTTGCGAATGCGATTAACATCCACCAAGAGGCTTTGCATCTGACGCTTCAGCCAGTAATGATGCTTATCCTGTTTTTGATGTAGGGCGACGAGAAGCTCTCGGTCATTGAGAACATGAGAACGCTTCCGAGGCCTTTGAGCAATTGTGCTTTCAGTGGCTTCAGTATGGGCACGATGAGGTGCACGTGTATGTCCAGCCAAAGGATAAACACGAGTTGCAGCAAGAACTCCTTCAATGGGTTGAGTGAAACTTTGACGATCGACATTGTGAAGATAAATTGGCTCCTTGGTAGGCTCTGGGTATATGGCTTCGACAGACATATCAACCTCTGGTAAGAAGATAATGTGGTTGCGCGCAGAGGGCTGATAGTTGACAGCCGAGTGAAGCTTGATGAGACGCATTACCCATGGAGCATAAAACTTCAGACCAAATAAATCAGAGCCAGATCCAGCCAATTGCCTGATGAAGAAGTCTTGAGCATTGAAGCTGATGCCATTGAAGATATAGAAAACCAATGTCTTCGAGTATGGGTTCTTGGCGCTATCAAAGAAGGTGTTGTGTGCAATGAAGCCATTCACATTAAACGATCCTGGTGAAGTTGTTGTACCTGGAAACCTTGGCAGCCTAGGTTTTGGCTTCTGGACCTGAGGCCTGTGCTCCACATGATAGTCAAATTGAGGTCCGGGAGCAGGAGGAGGAACCAGAATAGGCCAACGAACCATGACAGGTTGGCCGCGATCAAATGCCAGCTCAATAGTGTGAGGCCTTGGAGGTGGTACAGGAGCATCAACATTGAGATGGGCTTCAAGTTGTACAATGGCTTCAGGTGCCACGTTCACTTCTGGCGCCACACTAACTTGAGGCGCCACATTAGCTTCAGCCATGACAACGTCATTGGCTTCAGTATTGGTGTTGGTGGCCGCCTCTGTATTTTCAACCTCCACATGTGTGGCTGGAGGGTCTGGCACAGACTCGTTCTCCTCGAGAACAGCTTCTTGGTTGGGAGGTGGTGTGGCAACTCGCTCTTCTTCTTGAAGGGGTTCTTCTGGGTCATCGGCTGATGCAGCCAGAATGTCTTCAACAGCTCTGGCTTCAGACACAGAGATGTTCACAGTTGGAGTGGCGTCAGGAAACACTTGGCGTGCCACTGAGTTGTGTTGCTCTTCCCCTTCTGGAACACTCGACAGAGTGACTTGTGGCCTTGGTCCTTTGGGAAGCCTACAAAATGCGGGCGACGCTTTTGGATAGGGAGTTGGCTGGACCACATAGTCGTCATCGTCAAGCACCGGAGTGGTGACTTGAGGTGAGGGAGTACTTGGTGATTCTTCTTGACGGGGGAGGCCTTGAGGGTGATTAGCCCATGAATCATCCTGACCAATTGGCGTCAAAGGCCGACCAATGCTGATGAGTTCGCTGTTCGTGAGAACAGGTGATGATACCATTTGGTGCTCAATCTGAGGAAGGACTTCATCATCATCTACATTGTCTTGGGGACCAATGTCTTCATCTGCGGTGTGGTCAACAACTGGATCTTCTTAAGCTTCAGGAACCTCTGTGGTAGCAGGCTCGTGAACAATTAACTGACGCTCTTGGTGTTCGGATGCAGGACGAGCAACAGAGATTGGCTCGACGACAAGGGGCTCTGTAGTAGCAGCCTGATCTTTCTTCTTTGTCTTCGTCTTCTTGGCCCGAGGAGCATCGTCAGTGGCATTCTTGCTCTTGTGCTTTCTGGTTTCGGCCTCAGCTGCCCTTGTCTTCTTCAGTTCAGAAGCAGCTGTGGGGGCCTTAGGCTTCGTGCCTGTCATGCTGGCAGGGAAGACAATGCGAGGTGCTTCCCGCCCTGGTGCTTCAACTTGGGCCACAGCAGGCTTCTTCTTTTTGGAAGCCATCTTGGGGTCGATGCCTGGACACCCAAGTGCCTTGCGCTTCTCAGCTTCATTGTGAGCTTGAACACATTTTGCAGCGGAGAGCTTCATACGTTCTCTTGATCCTTTTGCTGCTCCACGTTTCTGTTGAAACTGCTCTTTGAGGTCATGCGGCATTTGCTTGAAGTTTTGAACGTCAGCCACGCTGAACTTGGCCATGTGCTTCTTGAACTGAGCCTTCTCATAGTCAATATTGTTCTTCAGTTCAACGATTTTATGAGCCAGAGCCAGCTCATTTGCAATGGCACTGTGAAAAGAGACACTAATGCCAATGGGAAGCTCAAGATCATCGATGCTGACGCTTGGATTTTCAAACCACTCATCAATGAAGTTATTCAAGATTTCCACATCGAAGAGGGGCAGATCGTTGAAGATCTCCGCCTCTTGCTTGCTCTTTATCAGTAGCTCAAGAGCATCATCACCAAGTTCTTCGTCACTTGACAGATCAATGGCTTCATTCTCGTTCCTCAGAACGGCAGCTGGAGTAAGTGCTTGACCAGAACTTTGGATGGGCTGCTTCTTGGGCTTCTCTGTCTTCTTGGAGACACGAGAAAGATCTTCAGATTTCATACTGGATGCAGGAGGAGCAGTTGCCAATGGCTTCGCACGCGAAGCGCTTGGTGCAGCAGCAGGCCTTGAAGCCTTAGTTTTCTTCTGCTTCTGTGGCTTGGGTGGAGCAGGCGCTTCATCAGAATCAGCATCATCGGCAGATTGATCCACAGTGGCCCTCTGAGCGGCAATGTAGGAGAGGAAACCATCAAAGTTGTCGAAGGGGCCGATGACATTGGCATCACGTGTGCCATCAGCCCTAGGAGCAGAAGAACCTGGATTGAAGTTGCATCCGAGACTCTTCTTGTTCTTCACTACAGAATCCTTGGCAAACTTGTAGTTGCGCTTGAACAAATTGTCGTCACGACACCATAGCAGAGAAGATGGGTCAGCATTCTCTGGCTGTGGTCCGCGAACCATGCAAGGATAGAAGCCTTGAGCAATGGCTTCAGTTCTGGACCTGGGTGGAAGATTTTTGAAGAGAATATCTCCCCATGGTCGTTTGATGGCATTCTTCTCAGCATACTCTGCAGTCACAAGTCTGTACAGAAACCATTATTCCGCCTAGTATCTGCGAATCCATTGGATTCGAGTCTTGCGTTCGCCATAGGTTTCTTCTGGGTCAGTCTTGTACATTTCATACAGACCAGGTGGCAAATCTTTGGATGTATTCCCACGGCGCTGTCTGCCGTCCTTTCTTGCTGACTTTTCAGTGGCCATGAAGTTCAAACTGAATGGCTTCAGAACTTGCAAAGGCTTCCATCTGCTGGTCAGACAAGAACTGGCTTCGGGAGAATTGATGTGACGCTGTAAGAATTCTGCAAATGAATGCAGACTATGAGAACCAAGGGATTCTCCCACGGACATGTACCTGTGACAGCATTAGAGATGCGAGGGAAGGGGAAGAGGTCATATGCATTCTCAGAAGATTTTGAAGATAAACCAGTTTGAAGACATTGACCTCATAGCGCGAAGACATTCACTTATATGTTGAGAGTTGGTTCCAGATTTGTACGAATCCAAGAATAGGTACAAGTGAGGAATCTAACTACGTGTGAAGCATAAGTGAATATACTAGGCATGTTATGAGATGCAGAACAGGATAGATCCAAATTTGTAGGCACAGAAACCACTTTTGGTGGAGAAGGATGAATCTATCGGATCAAAAAGGCAGTAAAAGTAAGCTTTAATTACCACACGAAGAACTGCTAGACGGAGTAGAGAGGAGGCCGAGCAGTTCGATCTTCCGTGCCCTAACTTGGCGGCGGAAGACACCTATGGCGACGGTGGAGGAGACGAGGTCCGCGGCCGGCGTGAGGTCGGCGTCGGTGAGGTCGCGGCAGCTAAGCGCTTCGTCGCCGGCGTCGGCGGGAGCTAGCGGTGGCGCTAGGGTTTGTGCGAGGTGGAGAGGTGGAAGAAGGATTTTGACCGCGATGTGATGTGTATTTATAAGGAGAGGGACAACAAAACACAATTACGTAGGTGCCCCTGGCAGTTCACATCTGAGGGACACACGGCAAACATGCAACACATTGGAAGTTGTTCCATGTTCCCACGCACGCCTGGACTGTCGGGTGGTCGTTGTCGGGGGTTGGGTGCGACATATGCCAATGGATGGCTTATCATGGTGGGAGCGAGTAGAACTTCGCCGGTGCCTGGAAGCGGGATGAGGCATAGACACGAACGCCGACGCACTTTACCCAGGTTTGGGGCTCTCCTAGGAGATAACACCCCTAGTCCTGCTTTGCGGGGTCTCCGCATGATCACTAAGGCACTCGTGAGTACAATGGTGCTCCTCGAGCTACATGCTAGAGGTGGAAGAAGGCAGGGCTCGCCCTCTCCTCTCTCTATGTGTGAGTCTAGTTCTAACTGGTTGGGAACCCTTTGCATGGGTGCCCTGGGGGGTTTATATAGGCCTACCCCCCAGGGGTACAATGGTAATCTGTCCGGGTGTAGGACCCGGCTGTCAGTGTCTCTGGTCGCCGGCTGCTGGGGCCCGTCGCCTGGTGGGCCCCGCCGACTGGTCTGGTACGGAGCCGACAGGCCGCTCCCGCCGCTCGCGGGTCTTGCCGGCAGCTGATTACTGTAGCGGCGATGCTAATGACGCATGCTTGGTCAGGGAAGCATGGCTACAGTCCCGCCGCCTGGTAGGAGATCACTGTAGCCACACCGTGTCTCATCTGGTTAATGGTGCACGGGCCCCGAGGAAGGAACAGGCCGCCTGCTGGAAGCCGGCCTCCCTCAGGTCCGACTGGTCCGGCTTCCGCCGTCTTCCGGGCTCTCGCTGCTTGGTAGGGCCCGCCGCCTGCAGGCCGTACCGACAGGCCGTCGTGGGGGCAGGGCACCGCCTGACAGGAGTGACGTCAAGGGCGGAGTGGCAACAGTGCCGCGCCGTGCGGAGATCTCCGCCTGTACGGGGCACTGCGGCCACGCCTTGCCCTGGACGTGGGGCTGATGGACTACACTGTAGCCACACCCTATCTTGTCTTTTTAACGGAGGCGTAGACTTTGAGGGCGCCGCAGGCCGATGGCTAGGAGCCGGCCTCTCTGGAGGCCGCCTGCTAGGAGTCGGCCCGTCTTGGCGCCATCTTCTGGAGCTTGGCCGCCTTCCGGCAGCCGGCCATTCGGGCCAGCCGGCTACCAGGAGGCGGCGCTTCATTCTGGATGTTTATGGGGCGCAGTCGGCCCAATGTCTTGAAAGGTTCAGGGACTCGGGTTAGGCTACCCGTGGCCCATTACTCTGATAGTAGTCCCCGAAGCTGGTGAGGCCTCGCGGTTGATGAGTCGAGCAGCCTCAGCAGTTTCCTCCTCTGAGTGCTCTGGACGGAAGCTTCATCCGACTCCCGGAGCGCCGCCTGGAGGAAGTCGGCCACGACCAGACGGACTTGTCTAAAAACTTCGAATGCAACGGCGGGAACTAGGTGGCGTGCTAGCTAAGCCTCCTGGCTCGCCGCCCGTCGTGGGCACGCCACGTGGCGTCAGCCAGCCGGGCCAGCCTGCTAGCCCACGCGCGCGATGGGACGCGACAGCAGGCTGGGCCCGCCACCACTGGGCCTCGGCACGTGAGCGGATCCGCTGCGGCCGAGGCATGCAGTTGAGCTTCTTCGCGGAGTTACTGCGCGCAGTAACTCGCGCGGTAAACGCGGGGACGTGGGGTCGTGGGCACAGTTAATCCCACGATCCCACGCCTCGCCCCCTCGGCTTCATAGCCCACCGGCTATAAGTAGGGGGAGGAGGGGGAGCGGCGGAGCACGCGTGCCCTCCTGCCCCGTCCTAGTCTCCTTCTTCCTCTTCTTGCTGCAGCTCCCCCGAGCCACGCCGGAGTGCTGCCGCTGCTCGTCTTCGTCGAGCTCTTCTGCCCCGAGCCCTCTTGGCCCCGCGCCAATTCTCAGCTCCCCCGCCGCGCCATTTACCTCGTCGAGCTCCTCATGGCGCGCGAGCGGGGAGGAGATTGGGACGGGTCGAACGTCACCGAAGACCACATCGCCTTTCTCCGTGATACGCGGCGCCTTCCCGGCGTGGGCTACGTGAAGGCGCGCGTGCCTCCTGCGGGGAGGGCGAGCGGGTCGTCTTCCTCTCGCACTTCATCCGTGGCTTTGGCCTGCCGGCGAGCGGCTTTCTCCGCTCGTTCCTCGAGTTCTATCATCTCCAACCGCATCACATCACGCCCAACACCGTGATGTTGCTGTCCGCCTTCGTCACGATGTGCGAAGGCTACCTCGGCATCCTCCCCACCATCGAGTTGTGGGGAGCGTTCTTTTACACCAAACTTGGCACCTCCGCCAAGGAGAAGGCGTCCCAGTGTGGTGCCTTCATCGCGGTGCGCCGGCCGTTGCCGAAGAATGTCTTCCCCACCATCAAGATGCCACAGTCGGTCAAGATGTGGCAGCAATCATACTTCTACGTGGAGAATGTCGACCCGGCAGTCGACTTCATCAACCTGCCGGCCTATGAAGCCGGCCCACCGGCTGAGCCTCAGGCCAACTGGGGCTACAAGCCGAAGCCCGTATCAGCAGACGGCGCCGCCGCCATCAACCGACTCCGGGAGCTCACCGATGCCAAAGGCCTCAAGGCGTCCGACTTGCTGGTCGCCTTTGTCATGCGCTGGGTTCTCCCGCTCCAAGGCCGGCCTCACTTGATCAGCCGGATGAGCGGTCATCGTGACCCGTGCCGGCTGAGTACCAAGGAGATGTCAGCTGCTGAGGTGGCGAACTTGGTGAACGAGATCTCCTACCTCAAGCTGGAGGGGTCCTGGCGGTTCGGCAAGCAGTCGTACTCCTGCGCGGACCCGCCGCCTGCCGTAAGCTCTTCAATCTTTTCCCTCTTCAGTACTTCATCTTGATTCCATCTTGTGTATTGATCAGTCAGCCTCTTGCTTTTTGAAACAGATCTTCATGTCTGAGGCAACGGCCGCCATTGTGGGGGCGGGTGGTGCCTACGACCCGGACCGGGCCGTGAGCGACGTGGACGACCCAGACTTGGGGGCGGCCGCCTTGGAAGATGACGCCACAGGCGGCGTCTATGAAGCAGGCGACTCCGAAGAAGGGGGCGGCGTCGACACGTGGCCAGACGACTTCGAGGAGGAGGACGCGCCGCGCCACACGCGGGGGGCCGACAAGGCGGACGCGGGCTCCTCCGCCGCGCCAACTGCGCAAGCCGGCACGCGCAAGCGCAAACAAGGCGCCTTGTTTGGCAGCGTGCCGAAGAAGGCCAAGAACCCGACCGCCGCAACCAGGCGGAAGGAGGCCGCTACGAAGGTGGCCAAATTTCAGAAGCTCCCGAAGGCACCTCCCATGGTGTCGGCGTAAGTATCTTTTCTTGTGCTTTTCTTCCTTGCCAATTCTGTCTGAGTTTCTTTGCTTTAATTTTCTTGACTTAGGGCCCCGCTCTCTCTTGAGAAGTCGGCCGCCGCCTCCGTCATTGGGTCGGCGAAGACCTCCACCACCACCCGGCGAATCGATCCGGCCGCCGACCTCCGGGAGGCGCAGGAGCGAAACGCGCGGGAGGCGCGCAAGGAGTAGGAAGCCGCCCGTCTGGAGAAGGCGGAGGCACACAAGGTGGAGGCCGCCGCGCTGAAGAAGCTGGCGGAGGCCGAGGCTGACGCCGCAGTGAAGAAACGGCTTGAAGAAGCCGCACGCCGCCAGGAGCCGCTATTCATCGTTTCCTTGAACTCCGCGCCGCATCCACCAGAGTCGCAACGCCGACTGGGGGAGCCGGCGACGAGCACCCGATCATGGAGATGGAGGGCGGCGATGTCGCAATGCCGGATGTGGTCGTGCCACCGCCACCGCCATCTGGGGGTGCGAGACAAGCAGCCGACCGCCCCGCCGTCGCCACCAGCCGGAAACGAGGTGGTGACGGGCCCGACTCCTGAAGCCCTCACACCAACGCGCCGTCGTCTCGCTAAGGCGGCCTCAACGCCACGACCACTGGAAGCCGGCACCGCAAGCTCATCAGCTCCAGATGCCGAAGCGACCAGCACCGCGGCCGCTGACTGGGTGCGGGGAGGCGGGACAGGAGCCTTAAACAAGGCGGTCCTTGACGTCCAGGCCAAACTCCGAGCTGAGGCTGACGCCCTCAAGCAGTGCAACAAGGCGTTCCTGGATTCGCGAGCGGCCATCCGGGTATGCTCCTTACTTCTTTGTTTTTGACTTTTATACTTTTCTGTGGGGCGCGTCAGCACACCCACTAGGTGGAGCCCCCGAGTTTCGGGCCGGCTGCTGAGCAGGCGGCTCGGAACTTTAATTGACAAGTTCCGAGTGCTAACGTCGTCTGATATCTTCACTGAAGGATTATCACAACCTTCGCGCGGCCTCCTTCAAATCCAATGTCCGGGAGCTGGACCAACGGACCGCCGACTTGTCGGAAAGCCGGAGTAAGTCTTCGTTTTCTTTCTCCGCGGGGGCGTGCTGGCGCACCCGTGGGCTGTAGTCCCCGAGATTCGGGCCGACTGCTGAGCAGTCGGGCCGGATCTCCCTGGCAACTGCATTCCTTCCTTGCCGATCGTTGATAACCTCTTTCTCTGCGGGGGCGCACTGGCGCACCCGCAGGCTGTAGTCCCCGAAATTTGGGCCGAGTGCTGAGCAGTCGGGCCGGATCTCCCCGGCAATTGTATCTCTCCTTGTTGATTGTTGATGTCTTTTTCTTCTTCTACTTTTGTAGAGGCCAACGCCGCCCTGCAGCAGCAGCTGGGCGAAGCAAACACCGCGCTGCGTGCCAAGGAGGCAGAGTGCAGCAAGTTGGCCGAGGAGCGTGACCGGCTGGTCACGCAACTGGCAGAGCAGGCGGAGCTTCTCTAGAAGGCTCAAAAGGAGGCGGAGGTGAAAGAGTCCAATCTCCTCACCGAGTTCGAGACCGAACGCTCCGCCTGGGCCGACAAAGAGACGCATCTGACTGCCGGCTTCGGTAGTATTGAAGACATGGTTGATGGTAAGTTTCTTCTTTTTTCTTTCTTTGAGCTGCCGGCTGCTGACCAGGCCGGCTTCTAGCTTCTGACTTTTGCCTTACTTGCTTTCTGCTCACGTAGACTTCTTCCCTGGCCACTCCGGCGCCGCCAACCAGGCCATTGAGGCTCATCGCAAGGAACGGAGGGCGGAAGGTGCGCAGATCGCTGCCGATGCCCCCCGCACCCTTAGCGAGCAGCTTCTCAGCATCTAGGCTCGCCTTCGGCCGGCTCATCGAATGCTGCGTCGTCTTCAGCGTGTCGGGGCCCAGACGATCTCCGCCCTCTGGCCAAACATGCCGGCTCCGCGCACTCGCAGTCGGACTGCCGACTGGCTAGAGGTAGCGGCCGGCCGCTTTGAGGCTTGGAAGGGTTCCTCGGCCCGGGCTGGAGCACGCCGTGCCCTGGAGTTCGTCAAGGCGTGGTACCTTGGGCTAAATCTAGCCCAGTTGACCACATTTCGGCCGGAAGCCCAGGAGGAGTTGGTAGCGGTGGAGCGTGATCTTGTCAAGCGGCGGCGGCGATCACCGAGTACACCAACACCAGCATCTTCATCCCGGAGCTGACTGAGAATGGTGCCGAGGCGCAACCGGAGTGGTTTGGGCTGAACCCGGAGGACGACGAGGACTCGGCCGAGGTGATCGACTCCAGCGACGAGGGAGAAGGCGAGGAGGATGAGGAAAGCGGAGAAGATGCACCAGTGGTCGGAGTGGACGGCCAGCCTCAACTGGACCGTGCCTCGAGCAACGAGCCGTGCTCGAGCGCGCCGACTGCTCCTGGAGGCGACCAAGCGGAGACTGACCGGCCGTCCGCTGCACCAACCGGCACCACTGACTCTGCCAACCAGCTGCCCCCCTCGGCTGCTCCCTAGGCTGCCGACTTATCTTTACTTTTCCTGTTTTACCAGTCTCGACAAACTTTGTTAAATTTGCACAATTCCACCCGCGGGGTGTATTTTAAACTCTCTTGAATGCTGGCCAAGGGCCTTTTGATATGTAAATATTTTTGCCAAGTTCTATCTCTTCTTGCTTTCTGCTCCTTGGCCTTTTTCCTTTGCCGCCCTCCCTCAGTTGCCGTCTTGCCAGCTGAACAGCCGCTCTGCGGACTGTAGGGTCAAGTACTTAGCCACTTTCGGGAAGGCAAGTACTTAGCCGACTAGAGCATTTAGCAAGTTAAGTAGAAGCCGGTGAGGCGGGAAGCCGGCTTGAACTATGTACATGCTTTTTGGTCCTTAGCCATTTTTCATGTGGACACCCTTTTCTGCCTTTGACCCCTGCCTGCCGGACTGTCGCTCCGCGAGCTGCGGCCTTGGCAGGAGAAGGTTTAAGTGCCAACACACTACTTGTCCGGCTGCAGGAAGCACTACATAGTACAAGGCGGTGAGCCCCCGGGCCGACTGGTCGAACCCGGTGCCAGGCGGAATAATGAAATAACACATTCATAGGCATAATACTTATCATATTGATAAAAGAGGGCAGTCCCCGAGCTCTTCTCGGGGGACCGGAGTCTTCATACTTAATACAAAAGGTAGCGTGGTACATACTGCATCAACTGTAAAATCTCCGAAGGAGATTTGCATTCCATGGCCACTCTGTCTCCTTGCCGGAGTCGTCTTTTTGCGTGCTCTAGGCTTCTGAGCGTCTATCAGGTAGTAGGAGTCGTTGCCCAGAACTTTGCTGATGATGAAGCGGCCTTCCCAACGTGCCGAGAGCTTGTGCTGGCCGGCTGTTCGCTGGATCAGCCGGAGCACAAGGTCTCCCTCTTGGAAGGATCTTGGCTTGACCTTCCTGTTGTAGTATTGGCGTAGACTCTACTGGTAGATGGTGGACTGGCTGAGTGCCAATAGCCGGCCCTCATCCAGCAGATCGACGCCATCTTCTCGTGCTTCTTTTGCCTCCTCTTCGGTGTACATGGTGACTCGAGGGGAGTCGAATTCTATGTCCGTCGGGATGACGGCTTCGGCACCGTAGACGAGGAAGAAAGGCATGAAGCCGGTTTACTTGTTTGGAGTTGTGCGCAGGCTCCAGAGGACGGCCGGCAGCTCATCGAGCCAACAGCCGGCCGAATGCTCCAGAGGCTCGACCAGTCGGGGCTTGATGCCGGATGATACGTCCATTTTGCATCATGCTTTTATATCGATATTTATTGCATTATGGGCTGTTATTACACATTATGTCACAATACTTATGCCTATTCTCTCTTATTTTACAAGGTTTACATAAGGAGGGAGAATGCCGGCAGCTGGAATTCTGGGCTGGAAAAGGAACAAATATTAGAGACCTATTCTGCACAACTCCAAAGTCCTGAAACTCCACGAAAGTTATTTTTGGAAATAATAAAAAATATTGAGCGGAAGAAGTACGTCAGGGGGGCCCCACCTGGCCACGAGGGTGGGGGCGTGCCCTACCCCCCAGGGCGCGCCCCCCTGCCTCGTGGGCCCCCCTATTGGCCCTCTGGTGCCCATCTTCTGGTATATGAAGTCTTTCATCCAAAGAAAAATCATAAGAAAGCTTTCGGGACGAGACTCCACCGCCACGAGGCGGAACCTTGGCGGAACCAATCTAGGGCTCCGGCAGAGCTGTTCTGCCGGGGACACTTCCCTCCGGGAGGGGGAAATCATCGCCATCGTCATCACCAACACTCCTCTCATCGGGAGAGGGAAATCTCCATCAACATCTTCACCAGCACCATCTCCTCTCAAACCCTAGTTCATCTCTTGTATCCAATTCTTGTCTCCAAGTCTGGGATTGGTACCTGTAGGTTGCTAGTAGTGTTGATTACTCCTTGTAGTTGATGCTAGTTGGTTTATCTGGTGGAAGATCATATGTTCAGATCCTTTATGCATATTAATACCCCTCTGATTATGAACATGAATATGCTTTGTGAGTAGTTACGTTTGTTCCTGAGGACATGGGAGAAGCCTTGCTATTAGTAGTCATGTGAATTTGGTATTCGTTCGATATTTTGATGAGATGTATGTTGTCTATCCTCTAGTGGTGTTATGTGAACGTCGACTACATAACACTTCACCATTATTTGGGCCTAGAGGAAGGCATTGGGAAGTAATAAGTAGATGATGGGTTGCTAGAGTGACAGAAGCTTAAACCCTAGTTTATGCGTTGCTTCGTAAGGGGCTGATTTGGATCCATATGTTTCATGCTATGGTTAGGTTTACCTTAATACTTTTGTTGTAGTTGCGGATGCTTGCAATAGAGGTTAATCATAAGTGGGATGCTTGTCCAAGTAAGGGCAGCACCTAAGCACCGGTCCACCCACATATCAAATTATCAAAGTACCGAACGCGAATCATACGAACGTGATGAAAACTAGCTTGACGATAATTCCCATGTGTCCTCGGGAGCGCTTTTCCCTATATAAGAGTTTGTCCAGGCTTGTCCTTTGCTACAAAAAGGATTGGGCCACCTTGCTGCACTTTATTTAGTTTTGTTACTTGTTGCTCGTTACCAATTATCTTATCACAAAACTATCTGTTACCTATTATTTCAGTGCTTGCAGAGAATACCTTGCTGAAAACCGCTTATCATTTCCTTTTGCTCCTCGTTGGGTTCGACACTCTTACTTATCGAAAGGACTATGATAGATCCCCTATACTTGTGGGTCATCAAGACTCTTTTCTGGTGCCGTTGCCGGGGAGTGAAGCGCCTTTGGTAGGTGGAATTTGGTAAGGAAAAATTTATATAGTGTGCTGAAATTTACTGTCAGTTGTTACCATGGAAAGTAATCCTCTGAAGGGCTTGTTCGGGGTATCTTCACCCCGACCAGAAGAGTAAAGAGTTTCTCCTCAACCTACTGAACCTACTAAAAATGAAGATCTCCACTTTGAGATTCCTTCGGGTATGTTTGGAAAACTGCTAGCTAATCCTTTTGCAGGAGACGGAACAAAGCATCCTGATGAGCACCTAATCTATGTGGATGAAGTTTGTGGATTATTTAAGCTTGCAGGTATACCCGGTGATGTTATTAAGAAGAAGGTCTTCCCTTTATCTTTGAAGGGAGATGCATCGACATGGTATAGGCTATGTGATGATACGGGATCATGGAACTACAAACGATTGAAATTGGAATTTCATCAGAAATTTTATCCTATGCATCTTGTTCATCGTGATCGCAACTATATATATAATTTTTGGCCTCGCGAAGGAGAAAGCATCGCTCAAGCTTGGGGGAGGCTTAAATCAATGTTATATTCATGCCCCAATCATGAGCTTCCAAGAGAAATAATTATTCAAAGTTTTTATGCTCGGCTTTCTGAAAACAATTGCACCATGCTCGATACTTCTTGTGCTGGCTCTTTTATGATGAAGACTATTGAATTCAAATGGGAATTTATTGGATAGAATTAAACGCAACTCTGAACATTGGGATCTCGACGAAGGTAAGGAGTCAGGTATGACACCTAAGTTTGATTGTGTTAAATCTTTTATGGATACCGATGTTTTCCGTATGTTTAGCACTAAATATGGACTTGACTCTGAGATAGTAGCCTCTTTCTGTGAATCTTTTGCTGCTTATGTTGATCTCCCTAAGGAGAAGTGGTTTAAATATCATCCTCCCATAGAAGTAAAAGTAGCTGCACCTATTAAAGTTGAAGAAAAGACTATCACTTATAATGATCCTATTGTTCCTACTTCTTATGTTGAGAAACCACCTTTCCCTGTTAGAATAAAGGATCATGCTAAAGCTTCAACTGTGGTTCGTAAAAGCAATATTAGAACTTATACACCTCCTGAGCAAGTTAAAGTTGAACCTAATATTGCTATTGTTAAAGATCTCTTGGCTGATAATATTGATGGGCATGTTATTTATTTCTGCGGTGAAACTGCTAGAATTGCCAAACCTTGTGCTAAAGATAAACATAGACCTGTGGTAGGCATGCCTGTTATTTCTGTTAAAATAGGAGATCATTGTTATCATGGCTTATGTGATATGGGTGCTAGTGTTAGTGCAATACCTTATGACTTATACAAAGAAATTATGCATGATATTGCACCTGCTGAGATAGAAGATATTGATGTCACAATTAAACTTGCCAATAGAGATACTATTTCACCAATGGGAATTGTAAGAGATGTTGAAGTCTTGTGTGGGAAAACTAAATATCCTGCTGATTTTCTTGTTCTTGGTTCCCCACAAGATAGCTTTTGTCCCATTATTTTTGGTAGACCCTTCTTGAACACAGTTAATGCTAGGATAGACTGCGAAAAGGATGTTGTTACTATAGGCTTGGGTGATATGTCTCATGAGTTTAATTTCTCTAAATTTAGTAGACAACACCGTGAAGAAGAATTGCCTAGTAAGGATGAAATTATTGGTCTTGCTTCTATTGCCGTACCTCCTAGTGATCCTTTAGAACAATATTTGCTAGACCATGAAAATGATATGTTTATGAATGAAAGAAGGGAAATAGATGAAGTATTCTTTAAACAGGAACCTATCCTGAAACACAATTTGCCTGTTGAAATCCTAGGGGATCCTCCTCCACCCAAGGGTGATCCCGTGTTTGAGCTTAAACCGTTGCCTGATACTCTTAAATATGCTTATCTTGATGAGAAAAAGATATATCCTATTATTATTAGTGCTAACCTTTCAGAGCATGAAGAAGAGAGATTATTGAAAACTCCGAGGAAGCACCGTGCTGCTATTGGATATACTCTTGATGATCTTAAGGGCATTAGTCCCACTCTATGTCAACATAAAATAAATTTGGAGGACGATGCCAAACCAGTTCGTGATCATCAACGACGGTTGAATCCTAAAATGAAAGAAGTGGTAAGAAAGGAAATACTAAAGCTCCTTGAGGCAGATATAATTTATCCCGTTACTGATAGTCAGTGGGTAAGTCATGTCCATTGTGTCCCTAAGAAGGGAGGTATTACTGTCGTACCTAACGATAAAGATGAATTGATTCCGCAAAGAATTATTACAGGTTATAGGATGGTAATTGATTTCCGCAAATTAAATAAAGCTACTAAAAAGGATCATTACCCCTTACCTTTTATCAATCAAATGCTAGAAAGATTATCTAAACATACACATTTTTGCTTTCTAGATGGTTATTCTGGTTTCTCTCAAATACCTGTGTCAGCCAATGATCAATCAAAGACTACTTTTACTTGCCCTTTTGGTACTTTTGCTTATAGACATATGCCTTTTGGTTTATGTAATGCACCTGCTACCTTTCAAAGATGCATGATGGCTATATTCTCTGACTTTTGTGAAAAGATTTGTGAGGTTTTCATGGACGACTTCTCCGTTTATGGATCCTCTTTTGATGATTGCTTGAGCAACCTTGATCGAGTTTTGCAGAGATGTGAAGAAACTAATCTTGTCTTGAATTGGGAAAAGTGCCACTTTATGGTTAATGAAGGTATTGTCTTGGGGCATAAGGTTTCTGAAAGAGGTATTGAAGTTGATAAAGCCAAGGTTGATGCCATTGAAAAGATGACATGTCCCAAGGACATCAAAGGTATAAGAAGTTTCCTTGGTCACGCCGGTTTTTATAGGAGGTTCATTAAGGACTTCTCAAAAATTTCTCGGCCTCTGACTAATTTATTACAAAAAGATATACCATTTGTCTTTGATGATGACGGTGTAGAAGCATTTGAAATACTTAAGAAAGCATTGATCTCTGCACCTATTGTTCAGCCACCTGATTGGAATTTACCCTTTGAAATTATGTGTGATGCTAGTGATTATGCTGTAGGTGCTGTTCTAGGGCAAAGAGTTGATAAGAAATTAAATGTTATCCAATATGCTAGGAAAACTCTAGACAATGCTCAAAGAAATTATGCCACTACTGAAAAAGAATTCTTAGCAGTTATATTTGCATGTGATAAGTTCAGACCTTATATCGTTGATTCTAAAGTAACTATTCACACTGATCATGCTGCTATTAAATATCTTATGGAAAAGAAATATGCTAAACCTAGACTTATTAGATGGGTTCTCTTGCTACAAGAATATGATCTGCATATTATTGATAGAAAGGGAGCTGAGAACCCCGTTGCAGACAACTTGTCTAGGTTAGAAAATGTTCTTGATGACCCACTACCTATTGGTGATAGCTTTCCTGATGAGCAATTAAATGTCATAAATACTTCTCGTACTGCTCCATGGTATGATGATTATGCTAATTACATCGTTGCTAAATTTATACCACCTAGTTTCACATACCAGCAAAAGAAAAAGTTTTTCTATGACTTGAGACATTACTTTTGGGATGACCCACATCTTTATAAAGAAGGAGTAGTTGGTGTTATTAGACGTTGTGTACCTGAGCATGAACAGGAACAGATCCTACGCAAGTGTCACTCCGAGGCTTATGGAGGACACCACGCTGGAGATAGAACTGCACATAAGGTATTGCAATCCGGTTTTTATTGGCCTACTCTGTTCAAGGATGCCCATAAGTTTGTCCTATCTTGTGATGAATGTCAAAGAATTGGTAATATTAGTAGGCGTCAAGAAATGCCTATGAATTATTCACTTGTTATTGAACCATTTGATGTTTGGGGCTTCGATTATATGGGACCTTTCCCTGCCTCTAATGGATATACACATATTTTAGTTGCTGTTGATTACGTTACTAAGTGGGTAGAAGCTATTCCAACTAGTAGTGCTGATCATAACACTTCTATTAAAATGCTCAAAGAAGTTATTTTTCCGAGGTTTGGAGTCCCTAGATATTTAATGACTGATGGTGGTTCACATTTTATTCATGGTGCTTTCCGTAAAATGCTCGCTAAGTATGATGTTAATCATAGAATTGCATCTCCTTATCACCCACAGTCTAGTGGTCAAGTAGAATTGAGCAACAGAGAGCTCAAATTAATTTTGCAAAAGACTGTTAATAGATCTAGAAAGAATTGGTCCAAGAAACTTGATGATGCATTATGGGCCTATAGAACTGCATATAAAAATCCTATGGGTATGTCTCCGTATAAAATGGTTTATGGAAAAGCATGTCACTTACCTCTTGAATTAGAACATAAGGCTTACTGGGCTATTAAAGAGCTCAATTATGATTTCAAAAGAGGAGCACTGGCCCGGGGGGTAATGGCGACTCCCACCTCTCCACCGCCACCCTAACCCTAGCCACCCACCACCGCCGGCGATCCCCACATCCCTCTGTGGGTTTTGCCATCTGATCAGCTCATCATTCCCGGCGTCTCTCCCTCTCTTTTCTGGTTGTCTTCTTCCTCATGGCGGTCCATGCAGCGCTCTCCTTGGGATTGGCTTTCTCCCCGGGGATGAATTTGGCGTCTGAGATCCAACGCAACTTCAACAGATCGGTGCACCCCACGGTGGACACGGGCCATTTCATTATGGTGGTCTCTTTTGCACGACATACATTCCGGCTTGATGAGGAAAATGTGGGGTTCGCTCTTGAGGCGGCCATCGGAGGATATTGTTCACACCTCAAGGTATCTTTCCTCCACCATGGCGTTTTCTCATTCAACGTTTCTTGCAAGGAAGTGGGTTTTTTCATTCTGCACTAGAGGAGTTTTTTTTGTGATCAGTTCAAGTGTTTCTTCCACCTTTGGGGTCATGGCGGCCCAGATTGGCAGAAAGAATTTCGTCTTTGGCAATCTGAATGCCAAGAGGAATGGGTTTTAGTTAGCCCCTCTAAGAGGAGAGCTCGCCTTGGTTTAGAGGCCATGAAAATTGCTCCGGCCAAATCCTCTCTCCGTGCTCGCGCGGCCAAATCTCTTCCTAAGAAACATGCTACGTTCGCCACGTTCATGCAATACCCGGCGCGTAAGGGCTATAGCTATGGCCCGTCCATCGATGAGGTGACCACGGTCAGAGCAGCTGGTTATCATGTTTCGTCCCATGAGGATGCGGATGTTCCTTCTCCGGTGACGACCCCGCCGCCGGCAAGGCTGGCGATTCAGTTTGGAACAATCCCGCCTTCCCCGGAGGGTTTATCTCCTGCCCGTTTAAACCCTGGAACCTCGGGTGGCCGATTAGTTTTTGCATTGGAAGGTTTGGATTCTCCTGCATCCCCTCAGCCACCCCCACCAGGCCACGTTCCTCCGTTGGGCTCCAGGGGCCAGCCCATCTGCCTGTGTGATGACGAGAGTTGCAGCCCATCACCTCTGGCCTCTAGAGCTTCCTCCCCTGAGGATATTATCAGAGATCTGCAAAGTTTTGACGATATGATTGAAGATATGGCTGCGAGTTATTGGGACTGTCAGAATTGCTTGGCTATGCGCCACACGTCAGAGACATGCACGAATCAGGTCCCGTGCCGCAATTGTTTTCGTTCGGGACACGTTAAAAAAATGCACCGGCAAGCCACCTGACTTGTCCGTCTGGGTGCCTAAAGTCCCATCGCTGGGTTTTGGGAAGCGGGACCGAAAATAGGACTTCCTTTCCTCCCCCGTCTCTCTAGTTTCCCGAGACCAAACGACTCGGGAGAAAACCCCATCCTTTGCTTCTCCGCCGCCACCATCGCCGCCTATCCGCCCTGCCTCACACACCCAAGCTTCCTCCAGCTCCGGTTCGGCTCCTGCTCTGCAGCCTCCAATGGCGGTGTTCGAGATTGACCCGCATCACTTCATCCCAGCGGGTTTCGACATTGAAGATGGCAGAGCAGATCGTCTGCCCCGCACCTTCTACACGCCGGCTGTTCCACCACCCCGAGCACATGAGCAGTACATGGTGGCCATTGTGGAGCCGATCCCGCCCCCAGAGCTGGTTGGTGTCCGTCGTCAGCAGGTTCTTGATTTCCTAGTTCAAGTGATGCATGTTCCGGTTATTTCTGCTCAAACTTGGTTTCAAGGAGTTGGTTTGTTCGAGATGGAAGATCCAGTTGTCCGAGGCTCTTTTACTCTGCATCCGCCGTTTCCTTTAGGGGTCGATGATGAAGGCAATGAGTTTTTTGTCCGCTTTATCCCTCATAATCAGGGTGAAGGTTTTCGTGCTATTCATGGCCAGCGGACGGGGTGGTTGATGTTCATCGGCATCCCTTTAGATTATAGAAACACTCAGTGCATTGCTGATATGGTTGGCTCCTTCGGACAGTTCCACTACTGGAATAGCACTGATAGGCGTAAGGTTAGATCTTTGGTCCGTGCCTCGTTCCCTGATAATGCGCTAGTCCCTCGCTCGGTCACCTTTCGGGAATTTGCCAATTGGGGTGATGTCATGGTGTCACGGTCAGCTGGTTGTTATATCTTACCAGGGGAATTTGCTGGTGCCATAATCCCAACGGATGAAGATCCTATGCCTCTTAATGGGAATTCCCACCCGTTGCCTGGAGTTGAGGTGCCGCAACCGTTTTGGGCAATGCCTGCCTCCATACCCTGCTCTGGGATGGAATGCAGTTCGACCGGGCCCTAATCAAGGACAGAATGATGTGGCAGGATGGGCTGATAATGTGCAACATGAAGCGGGATGGGGCCCGTGGGAGGAACAGGTTCAGCCTGATCAGCAGCAGCATGAGGAGGTTCAACCAGCCCAGGACCAAAATTCTATGATTTTGAACCCATCCGTGGACTCTTTTGATGATGAGGATATGGTTGAAGTCCAGCAGCCACTGCAAGCTCCACCGATAGTGCAGTTGGACCCGATTCATCTTGGAATGGTCAGGGTCTTTTATGGGCCAGTTCTTCCGCCAGCAATGATCTGGGAGAGATCGTTCAAATCTTTATTGCCTGAATTTGTCATCAGGGATATACCAGCTTGTCTGCCTGGATTTTCTGCCACATTGATGCAAGTTAAATTTGGGTCTGCTGATCTGCAACAGAAATTTTTGCTCAAGTCTGCCAAGCAATGTGTCTCCGATCCTGGAAGCAGCTCTTCGGTGGTCATTGAAGAGTTGACACCTGATGATCTCTCATGCTCCAATTCCCAGGTTCCACTTTCTCCTTCACAGGTTTCTCAGGAGGATTTCCAGTTTACTTCGGTCTCTCCAACTCCGCTGGGCAAGCGACCACGTCAGTCTGCACGCTCCAGGCATTCTATCACGCTTCTGGAGCCAGTTCTGGACTTCTCCACCAGAAGAATGACATGCAGTTCTGCCAAAAGGACGGGCATGAAGCCAGTTTCTGCAATCCCTCCGAGGTCTGCCCCCCTGCGTCGCCCGAAGGCAAAGAAGCTTCGTCTTGATGATGAGCACAACCAGCTTCCTCTCCCACCCCCGACGCCTATTCCAACAATGCAGGCAATTGGAGTGGCTCTGGGCATTGATCCGTCTGAGTTATCGGTTGAGAAGCTTATGGCTTCTCCACGTCCTGCTGAAGAAGACGATGGTCCACATGATGATTGACAGCCCAAGAAGCTTGATGGAGAGTTGGGCACTTTTGTTTTTGTGTCTGTTTTATGTTAGTACTTTCTGTTTGTGTGACTGTCTAAAATCCTTGGTTACTGCTATTGCCACTTATGTTATGATCTTGTCCACGCTGTTAAGCAGCTGGATCTGCAACTACTTCCCACCGCTGTTTTTTATGGATAATTGTAATTTTCGAAATTGGAATGTGCTCTGTTGGAACGTGCGTGGGCTGAATTCTGAGGCTAGGCAGCATGACCTACGTGCCAAGATTGAGGAGAGCAGATGTTCTGTACTTTGTCTGCAGGAAACTAAATGCGAGAACTTTGATATTCGAACGATTAGATCCTTTTGCCCTAGGAGGTTTGATCAATTCGCGTTCTCGCCTTCTGTTGGAGCCTCTGGTGGGATTTTAGTCGTTTGGAATTCTTTGATCTTTCACAGCCAGCTTGTTGATATTCAGAGATTTGGTGTTGTGGTCTCCTTCCAATCGTTGCAGAACTCTGAAAAATGGACCTTAGCCTGTGTATATGGGCCATGTGAGGGTCAGCCTAGGGACGATTTCGTTAGTTGGCTATATCATCTTGACATCCCTCTCGTTGAAAATTGGCTATTGTTGGGGGACTTTAATTTCATCAGGTCATTGGATAACAGAAACCTCCCGGGTGGTGATATTAATGATATTTTCCTCTTCAACGAAATAATTGGTCACCTTGGTCTCTTGGAGCTGCCCTTGAAAGGCCATAGCTTCACCTGGTCTAATATGCAGCAAAACCCCTGCTCGAGCAACTTGATTGGTTCTTTACTACTGCTGATTGGATTTCACATTATCCGAACACTGTGGTTAATCCACTCGCCAGAACTGCCTCGGATCACGTGCCTTGTGTGGTGTCCATTGACACTACCATCCCTGCGGCCAAGACTTTTCGGTTTGAAAATTTCTGGTTTGATATGCCGGGGTTCATGGATTGTGTCACCAAGTCTTGGAATGCACCAGTCTTCTCTGATCTTTCTGCTTTTGCGGTTATCACAAGGAAATTTAAGCGGCTGCGGTATGATTTGAAAATTTGGAGCAAAAAGTTATCATACATCAAAAAACTTACTGTTGATTGCTCAAAGGTGATTCTACACTTTGATCAGCTGGAGGAAGTGCGACCTTTAACAAGGCCGGAATTCAATTTCCGAAAAATTGTGAAGTTCCACTATGAACATCTGTTGAAAATTCACTATATTTATTGGAAACAGAGGTGCACTATTCGGTATATAAAGGTTGGCGAGGAGAATTCCAAATTTTTTCATGCCATGGCCTCGGAGCGTATGAGGAGGAATTCAATCTCCAGTCTGAAGATCAGTTCCATGCTTGATCCTGTGACCGATCACGCTCAGATGGCGGGAATTCTTTAGGCTTCGTTTAAATCAAGGATGGGCCAGGCCCAAGGGATCAATATGGGCTTCGATTTGAATCAATTAATTCAGCCCATCCCGGGACTGGAGGAGCTATCCTTGCCGTTTTCTGATGAGGAAATTAACAAAGTTTTGAAGGAATTGCCGGTGGATCGGGCACCTGGTCCGGATGGCTTTAATGGGATGTTTGTCAAGCGCCGCTGGCCTATAATTGAGAAGGACTTCTTGAGGATGATTCAGGATTTTTATGAGGGGAAGCTTTCGTTGGAAAACATTAATGCCTCCCTCATTACGCTCATACCCAAGATCATTTCACCAGAAGGGCCTGATGATTTCCGGCCAATATCTCTCACCAACACTTGTCTCAAATTTCTAACAAAATTGTTGGCCAACCGGTTGCAGAAGGTGATCCTTAAGTGTATCCACAAAAAACAGTATGGGTTCCTTAAGGGTAGGTCAATTCAGGATTGTCTGGCCTGGAGTTTTGAGTATATTCATCAAACAGTCCAAGCGTCCAATCATAATTCTTAAGTTGGACTTTGCTAAGGCCTTTGACACTGTCGAGCATGAGGTTATTCTTCAGATGTTACATCATAAAGGGTTTGATGCCAAATGGATTTTTTGAGTTAAACAACTGTTGTCCACAGGTTCTTCGTCTGTGCTGTTAAATGGCATTCCTGGAAAGCAATTTAAGTGCAAGTGTGGGGTCAGACAGGGTGATCCACTATCACCTCTGTTGTTTGTCATCGCAGCAGATCTATTATAGTCTGTGGTCAACCAAATGCTGGAGCATGGCATGCTCTCTTTGCCTATTCAAACCCATGACAGAGAGTTTCCCATCATTCAATATGCGGATGACACGATCCTATTTCTTGCAGCTAAGGATGATGAGCTTGTTGCCCTCAAGAACATGCTGCTTACCTTCCAACAATACACGGGTTTAAAGGTCAACTTTGCTAAATCTTCAATGATTCCATTGAATATGACTGATGAGGAGGCTGCTAGGCTTGCTGCTATTCTTGGTTGTAAAATTGGCCAGCTCCCATTTACTTATCTTGGATTGCCTTTGGGAACTACAAGGCCAAGGATCATTGACCTAATGCCCCTAGTTGACAGTCTTGAGAGGAGGTTAACTGCCAGTTCTTCTATGCTGAATCAAGGCTCTCGCTTGCAGCTTCTTACCTCTGTCCTGACCTCTCTGCCAATATACTTTCTGTGCAGCCTCAATATTCCAGCAGGGATCATTAAGCAGCTAGACAGAATCTTCAGGCGATGTCTTTGGAGGGGTAATAGTGATGCTCCAAAACAGTCTCTGGCTGCATGGGAGCTGGTTTGCAGGCCAAGAGATAAAGGGGTTTAGGTCTTATTAATCTGAACATCCAGAATAAAGGACTTCTTATCAAGCATCTTCACAAATTCTATAACAAGGTTGATGTTCCTTGGGTGACCCTGATATGGAATAGCTACTATGATCATGGGGTTCCACAGGCAACAGCTCATGCTGGATCTTTCTGGTGGAGGGATGTTCTGAAGCTGCATGATGCTTATACTGCTATTGCCTCAGCTCATATCAACATGCGTGATTCTGCTCTGTTCTGGACAGATTCTTGGCACATTGGGGGCTCTGCTAGACCCCTATTTTGGTGATTGCCTAGGTTGTTTTCATTTGTCAATAATGATAGGATCTCAGTGCAGGAATTTCTTCAATCCCAGGATCTTTACTCTATTTTTTATTTGCCTCTTTCTCATGAGGCTGCTGCTGAGTTACACATGCTGGAAGGTTGGATCATGCAGTTAGACAGAGACCCCACTATACCTGATGTTTGGATATGGCCTGGTCAATCAGGAGGATACACTGCCAAAAGTTTCTACACGATCATGCACTCACACCTACCTACAATACAACCTTGCAAATGGCTATGGCAGAGTAAGTGCACCATGAAGATCAAGGTGTTCGGGTGGCTGTTATTCTTTGATAGACTTAACACCAAGGATATGCTGGTTAGGAGACACTGGCGCTCAAACCAGGATGACAATCTATGTCTCATTTGCAGTGAGCTGGTGTATGAGGATAGAATCCATCTGTTTTTTAACTGCACCTTTAGCTGTAGAGTCTGGAGTTACTTGGGCATTGATTGGTCTGGAGGCTCAGATATTCTGCAATGTATCATACATGCTAGGTCCAGCTTCACGCACCCTTTCTTCTTTGAAGTTATGCTAACAGCAGCATGGAATATTTGGATTTTAAGAAATGGCAGAACCTTCAGAGCTGAGAGAGCTACTTTCAGTGCTTGGAAGTGTAAATTCATCCATGATATTTCTTTGCTTGCTCATAGGGTGAAGGATTGTATTAGCCATAAACTATTGGCTTGGGTTGATTCTTTGTTGTAAAGCAGGTAGGGTTGTTTAGCCATAGGTAGACTCTTTTCTTTTTCCTTCCTTGTATAGTCTGTAATTTGTTTGTACGGTTGTGCTTTCTTTAATAAAGGGCTGTGGGGATTTGCCTCACAGTAAATATTCAATTTTTTTTTATGATTTCAAACTTGCTGGTGAGAATAGGTTATTTGATATTAGCTCGCTTGATGAATGGAGAACCCAAGCCTATGAAAATGCCAAGTTGTTTAAAGAAAGGGTTAAAAGATGGCATGACAAAAGAATACAAAAGCGTGAGTTTAATGTAGGTGATTATGTATTGCTATACAACTCTCGTTTAAGATTTTTTGCAGGAAAACTTCTCTCTAAATGGGAAGGCCCATACGTTATCGAGGAGGTCTATCGTTCCGGTGCCATAAAAATCAACAACTTCGAAGGCACAAATCCGAAGGTGGTGAATGGTCAAAGAATCAAACATTATATCTCAGGTAATCCTATAAATGTTGAAACCAATGTTATTGAAACCATAACCCCGGAGGAATACATAAGGGACACTTTCCGGAACGTTTCAGACTCTGAAAAGGAGTAGGTATGTGGTATGGTAAGTAAACCGACTCCAAAACAGTTTTTATGGCAATATTTCTCCGTTTTGGAATATTTAGAAAAATAGAAAAATAAGAAGCAGCCCGGGAAGAACACGAGGCCTCCAGGAGGGTGGAGGGCGCACCCTACCCTACAGGGCGCGCCCCCTACCTCGTGTGCTCTCCGGACTCCATTTTCTTGCATGGTACGTATTTTGGTCGGTAAAAATTCATTATATAATCTCCCGAAGGTTTTGACTCCCGTATCACGCAATTGTCTTCTATTCTTGTTTCGAGTTGTTGTTGCTGCAGATTAGAGCAAGATGTCTTCTCAAGAGTCAGTCGGGGAGAGCCGGGTGTCTCATCCGGCATCGAGATCAAGGACAAACAGCGATGCTGACCACTTTGGGCCAGCAACGGAGGAAGAGATGGAGGCCGATTTGATGAGGGTAGATGCCATGGAGGAGGATCAAGAAGTCACTTCTCGCTTCCGAGCTGGGTTCACGATGGGGGAACTACATAGCTCAGCTATTCCAAACTCGGTTATCCCTTCCAATGTTAGATTTCTTTCTTATGAAAATATGAAGAGGAGTGTCACTTGTTCTCCCGCAGCTATCACTACAAAAAAATACACTTCCGTGATGATACGTGTTTGTCACAGTAGGTCGCGGCTTTTGTCATGCATGTACATCGATGACAAATTTATGACAGAATCAAGATAGTCATACCTGTGCTGTCGTAGAAGTGTTCCATGACTTTACCAAAATTATCATCACGGAAGTGTCCACTTCCATGACGATAAATCGCGCGTCACAGAAGTGCTTTCGTCAAGGGTGACCGACACACGGGATCCACCGTAACGGAACGCCGTTAAGCTATCGGGTCGGGTTTTGGATCCGATAACCCGTTAACAGCCCCGACTAATGGGGATTTTCCACGTGTAAAATCATCATTGGCTGGAGGAGATACGTGTCAGGTCCGGCCCATCAAGTTTAAATGGGCCGGCCTAGCTAAAGGCCCATGAGATTTTGCGGACCATAATGGGCTGGCCCAGCTAAAGGCCCACAAGATTTTGCGGGCCATAATGGGCCGGCCCAGGTAAAGGCCCACAAGATTTTTGTGTGCCATAATGGGCCGGCCCAGGTAAAGGCCCACAAGATTCTTGCGGATCATGATGGGCCGGCCCAGCTAAAGGCCCACGAGATTTCGCTGACATTAATGGGCCGGCCCAGCTGTAGGCCCACAAGATTTTGAGGACCCTAGTAGGCCGGCCCATTAACTGGCTGCCATGTTTTGGGCCAAATGCCGGCCCATATTTGATCCGGTCCATTAATGGCCTGCCACGCTCTGGGCCTAATAGTGGCTCATATGAGATCCGGCCCGTTAAAAGCCTACCACGTTCTGGGCCAAATTACGGCCCAGATCATGTCCGGCCCTTTAAGAGGCTTTGGGCTCAATTATGGCCCATATCAGATTCGGCCCGTCAACTGGACACTATGCTTTTGGGCCCACTTGCTAAAGGCCCACTTAGTAATTCGGCCTGATATTAGTTTTGGCCTATTAAGGGTCCGTTTAACATTTCGGCCCTATATTAATTTTGGCCTGTTAAAAGCCCGTGATTTGATTCGCACAATCATGGGCCGGGGTACATTTCGGGCTGCTGCCGGCCCATGAGCTGTTCGGCACGTTTCAGGCCCAACCTACATCGTGATTGCATGATGGCCCGATTATGTACCGTAATTTTATGGTTTGGCCGGTTTACTGCGAAGACAGGATATATATACAGTAAAATAACTGCAGCATCGTGAATAAGAAAAAACCTAGACTATACAATAAAGAAATTACGGCATATTACATCCACTAGGCATCAAAGTTCGCCACTATGATAATAAAGCACAAGCAGACAGCAGATTACATACACTGGGCATCAAAGATCGCCACCAGTGCAAATAAACATGTCGACAAAATAATATACAAAACCGACAGCACTTCAATAGAGTTCAAGAAAGGTTAGCCCTGCTGGGGAGCTGCAGCGCAAGCAGCTGAGCAAGATGATGAGACTGCGCTTGTTCAACACTTATATCTTCGTCACTCTGAAAGATAAACAAGCAGACAGATGACAGGTTTTGCACATAAAAGTATCAGTGCTGACAATTCATCACATTTCTTACTGACGAATAAAGTGACACAGTTTAAAATTGCATTAACACAATATGGTATTGTTCAGGTCAAGACATGGCAGGAAATGACATTGTGAAGGAGTTGGCAGCTTCACGACACCACTGGATTACAGATCAAGAACTCATAAGTATCAATGGTTAGTGTGCTGTCAATTTATACCATTTCAGATTGGTAAATAAAGAGACGGTTTAAATAATAGTAGAATGATATGACATTGTTCATAGTTAAGACACTGCAGAATATGACATTGTGCTGTAGTGGGTAGGTTCACCACACCACTGGATTACGGATGAAGAACAGAAGCATACATGCAGTGCAAAAGAAGATCACTTGCTCTGTATAGTTTAATTTACATGGTATGAAGAAGGAACTTGGTTGTACAACTGAAAACTTAAATTGAGAAAGGACAAACTTTTGTTTATGAACTACATAATAAACTTTAAACAAGCAATTTGATGCAAACACCAAAAATAAACAGCTGTTGCAGTCATGCCTAACCAAATATATACAACAAAGTTTGAAGGCTTGAGATGGACAAACTTACATTATTGGTGAAGACAGGCTCTATAAAGGCCTTGTCCATGCTGATTGGGGGGGGGGGTGCAATTCAAGAAGTTAACACAGAATCTTCTTCAAAAGCATTGCCTTTATTCTACATTTTGTTGAGAGTAAATATAGATGTGATAATATACGAAAAAATGGAGAATATTTAAGATAAGATGAAGAGTGATGCTACATAACCAAGTAGCTATAAATGTAAGTGCAGCGATACAGGCAAAAGGTACAGCCAAGAGCAATGCACAGCTAAACTTCTTCAGTACCAACCTTATGGTAAGAGTAAATATAGATCTGATGTGTAGAAAATGGAGGGCAAAGGAAAATAAGTTGCAGAGTGATGGTACATGAACAACTACCTGTCATTATAAGTAC
Organism: Triticum aestivum; assembly: GCF_018294505.1. Taxonomy (NCBI): domain Eukaryota; kingdom Viridiplantae; phylum Streptophyta; class Magnoliopsida; order Poales; family Poaceae; genus Triticum; species Triticum aestivum. The sequence goes on from NC_057814.1 coordinate 554,336,983, forward strand.
ACTGATAAAGGACATCATGTACTTACAAGAACAATGCAGAGCTAAAAAAACATTGGCATTGGATATATTCTACACTAATGTAACCATTCATACAGATCAGATAATTTGGAGCGAACAATTGATAAGCAAGCTATCATGCATACTGCTGTCACATAATGAACCAGGTATGTATGCAAGTACAGTGATACAGGACAACAGGTAGTAACAAGAGCAAAGCAGCGGGCAGCATATTTGCGATATCCTGTCGTTCTTGTCAAACCGGAATTCTTCTTCGAGCAGATTTCCTGCAAAAAAGATTCGTAAGGCACATGCGGAAAAGTAGAAGTTCAAATTGTCATGTGATTTCATAGACAGTACCTCACCCTGGGAACGAGACCAGTGCATAACAAGGTTTTTCCATTCAATGTCTTCTAAATTTAGCACAAGAGACTTCACCGGAAATTCGTTTATAGACTTGCCATCAAAGTGTGATTTCCTCAGGTAACACCGATACTGCTGCAATGCTTCCTTGAAAAGCACAAGCAAGCTTTGCTCGTCATGACTATCCAGATTGACCCTCGCCTAGTTACAACAATGGAATGTAAATCATTGATGTGTTCAATCAGCAGAAAACAGGAAAATAATAACCATGAATAATAGCACTTACACGTAAGTTGGACAGGAAGATGTGAAAATGGTGTTTGTCTTCACAATAATCTTCCCATGATGGGAATATATGCACGTAGTCCGTAACAACATTGAAAGCATTGTCTTTTAAACTGGGAATAAATGGAATGGGGTTCCAATCTGCAGGAATTGGCCGTCTCTGCAGTTGGGATAGGTCTTCGGCCGGTGGACTTGCTGTACTTTTTGCTGGAGTGGGATTTTTCTGTGGTACAGCTGGTGCTATGGCAAATGAAATTGGTATACCTTTTGCTGGAGTGCAGGTCCTGTGTGGTGGGGCTAGTGGTGTGGCCAGTGAAGTATGGGTACAGTCTGCTGGAGTCGGTCCTACGTTTTGTGTCACTGGTTGTACAACCAATATAAGTGGGGTGCTGTCTGATTTCTCCGGCACCACCACGTTTTTCAAGGACTTTGCTGGTGCTCCTTCAGGTTCGGCAATCACCCTCTTCCTTTTTGATGTCTGATGCACAAGAACAACATTTGAGTGGAAAAACATGGTATGATGATAGATGGAATATGTATTGATAATGGATGGGCATGGCATCTCGACATATATGATGAGTAAACTAAGCAGATGGCGGTGCAACAAAGTAAGAAATGCAAGACAACATATGCAAGATACCCGCAATCAATAAAATATTGCCAAATTAGAACAGGCACCTTGATGGGTGAACAGGACAGGCCATCTGCCTTTGACTCCTCGAGGTTAGAATAGTCATTAGGATCATATTCTAAACAAGAATCAACAGGTGGGGAGCGTATGAGTTTCATTGCATCCAGAATGGCACTCAATGCCTTGGTGCCAATTTTGTAAGTCATTGCAGTGTTTAGCTTCAAGAGTGGACTGCTGCTAGTGCGACACAAAGCAGCTACATAGATCATAGTGTAGATATAACGAGGAAAACCGTAAGCATCAGAGTAAAATCAGCAAAGTGGAACTTGCTGGAATATATGTGCTAGTATTGCCGGTACGGCTAGAAAGGCTTTGGATACCAGCTCTCTTCAAGTGAAGGTGCGGTACTGTTAATATCAGTGTTACTCTCAAAGGCGACACAGCTCCCCGCATTTCCTTGCTATTCTTATAGGATTCAAGTGGGCAGGTGACTACAAATCCTATTCATATGTTTACAAGATCCTATGAATCAAAGAGGCTCAAAGTGTCCCTCACAACCGACCATATAGACCTCTACACTGCAAAAGTCCCTGCTCATCTTCAGTACAAGGAACATACTGTACCACTATCATACTCCCTCCGTTCCAAAATATAAGTCTTGGTAGAGATTTCCACTATGGATCACATACAGATGTATCCAGATACATTTTAGAGTGTAGATTCACTCATTTTGCTCCATATGTAGTCCATGGTGGAATCTATACAAAGACTTGTATTTAGGAACGGAGAGAGTACATATTAAAGAAGAACGGAAGAGGAACATGGTAAAGAAGAGCAAGCAGATTTTGGATAATAAAATGTTGGTTGCGCAGTGCCCACACATGATGAACCAGAGCGCATTAAGAATGCAACTCCCAGCTGTCTCTCGACCATTTCAGGCGGTTGGATGAAGATCCTACGTCTCCTAACCCATCTTCTTCCTCGTCTCTGATTCTTCCCATACAGAACACCGCACGGGCTGCCGGCCGGACCACCGGCCCCCGCCGCCTGTGTTCCTCCGTCACCCCACCCCCACCCCCGCCCCAACCCCCACCCGCGTCAAGTTTTCTTCGTTCGGCGAGGCCCCACAACCACCCGAGCCCCTTCGTTCGCACCGGCGAACTCCGGCGAGCTCTGAAAAATCGACTGACCCAATTTTGAAATTTAGTCTACTGTGATTTAACTAGTGTGGAATATAAAAGGGGAAAACCATAAGCATTGGGAGTATAGTGTTGAGCGTGCCATGGCGGATCTGAAGGTGCAAACCGGACAAAGGCAACTTCGCAACCAAGACAATAAATCAGAGTAAAGCAGTGGCGATCTATTTTCTTGCTGTGATAAATAAGTTGAGCAGATACGAAAGAGTACCACCTCTGGTGCGGCGCCGTGTACGCATCTGTTGAGAATTTGATGGGGCTGGGGAAGCGATGGCTGTTGGCGGCGTGGAAGCAGATCTAGGCGGGTAGACGGTGGCGGCGGGGCGCGGTGGACGAGACGGTCGTAGGAGCGGCGCCGACAAGGTGGACGACGACGGGGATGAAGCGAGAGGACGGGATGCAAGGATCCCGGTCCGAAGCCATGGATGAGAGAGGTCGATCTCTTGTAAAGGACGGCGGCGTCGGGGTATCAGCTCCGGCATGGTGGAGGAGGACGGCGGTGGATGGGGTGGCAGACGGCGGCAGACGGAGGAGGGTGGGGTGGAGAGGGTGTTTGGCGCCCATGGAGTACGAATGGGGAAAAGGGAGGTAGAGAGGAAGGGGGGAACCATGTATTTAGGGCGTGCTTGTCTCAAATGCGAGGAAATTTACAAACTTAGCCCCCGTTTCAAATTTCTACTACATCACAGCAACATTAGTCGGTTGGGGATAGGACGGTAATCTCGCATACACCGAATATTTGCCGACGAGAGTTTGTTTTTGGCGCCCACCGTGTATGAATATGAATCGGGGAGGGAGTCGATTTTGGCCGAGGACACACTGTGTTTTGGCGCCCACCGTGTATGAATCCGGGTGAGAGGCGGTTACGTCACGTTTGGGTGAAATTACAAACCTACCCCTATCGAAACCTATAGAAATCCAGCAGATAGGCTTTGCGTGGCAGGGATAGGCAGTAGTGATTTCCATCTCGCAGATTTTGGTTTCGGGCGGTTACTGCGACTTTCCCCGCTTCGTTCAAATTTTGCAGAGTGTACGTTTACCGTGCCAACTCAATTCGAATCCCGTTTGTATTCTATTTTTTTGGGCGGGATCCATTTTCAATTGGAATTACATTCTATATACATCATTTTTTTATATATACTTTCAAAAGCACAACAAAGAATTCTGCTCCTTTATATGTATAATATGATTTACAAATACAACGATCTCGAAATCTTAAGGTTGAATTCGAAAAAAATTAACCAAATTATGTTCTACTAAAATGTATGGATCAGTAATATCTACATATTAAATAACATAGATGTGCGTGAATTCGTATGAGTATGCATGTTTGATAGATCAATTTTGGTTCGAGTATGGATTACATGTATCATCATCTCGAATTCAAATATTTGAATCCCTTTTTTGTTCACTCCTTTCACGCCCATCTCTCTCGCATGCATGCTCCTTCAGGTAGCTATCACTCTCTTTTCTCCAGCTCACCCGCACGCTCACTTCATGTTTCTCCTATCCTCGCAAACATGGTCTCTCGACGTCTCCCTTGAGAAGTGTCACACTCTCCCTATCATTATACATTACACGGTTTTCATTATCTCTCACGTCTCTACTGTTCTCTGGTATCACTCGGTACCTAAGCTTTCTTTTTCACCGCCACACACACAGTCTCCACTCGTCTTTCACTTTGTCTTTCTCTCTATGGGATTCTCTCACACACCCTATATGTCTCTACATATGACTCATACCACTAAAATTACTCTCTCTCTCTCTCTCTCTCTCTCTCCTGTAGACACAACATTTGTTGCGGTCTCCTTTTCGTCTCCATCCCAGACTGACATTATTCATTTGTTTACCGATCGGACAACCCTGACTACCGTCTCCTCTCTCTCTCTCACAGACACACACACAACTCCTGCTTCCACTCCCCTTCCCGACACCGTCTCTCTCTCTCTCACACACACAAAACTCTCGCTTTTGCACCCCGACTCATATTTCTCTCACAAACATTTATCGACTAGCTAGCCTCTAGATAGGTTTATACACCCGCACACTCGTGCTTCCACCATCGCATACATGTCCCTCTCCCGCTCCTTGTATCTATGTAGATTTTTCTTCCCTTCTTGAGACACGCCCTCTCGATCGTGCACACACACACTATCGCCTCATTTTAAGCTGATACCTATCGCACACACACTCCTTGTGTCTTTGTCACACATGCACTCCATCCTCCTCCACTCTCCCTCTCTCTCACACACACATGGGCTTTCCGCAACAACTAGCAAGATGCCCATGCGTTGCACGGAACATCAAGATGCATTTGTACGAGTAGTTTATCTTGTGGGGGAAAAGGATGAACGAGGGAAGGCCTTATTTGCAAATGTGGAGAGGGGTGTGGGTATCTTTTTGCAAAATTGCCATAGTTTCCTTCCTATCCGTCAGATATAGATCGGACGGCCTATATTGCAGGATGGCAGGCACACAATCATCACCGACAATGCTTTTTATAAGAGTAGGGATAAAAAATAGAGTTGGTGATGATGGTGGGCCTGCCATCCTGCAATGTAGGTCGTCCGATTTATATCTGACGGATAGGAAGGAAAATATGGCAATTTACCCGCACTCTTCACCACATTTGCAGATAAGGCCTTCCCTCGTTCATCCTTTTCTCCCACAAGATCTTGATGTTCCGTGCAACGCACGGGCATCTTGCTAGTAAGAGTAGAAATTAGACATATACCACTTCTCGAATCTTGAAACCAACAACATTCCTCCCTTATCTCATCAAAACCGCCAAAGGAATATATTTTGAGTGAAACATAACATATTTTTAGTGATATACGTATTTCAAAACTAGACTTTTTTTCTATCAAATCGGTGAATATGTATTAATCTACTTTGATCGTGTGGCAACGCATTGGCACATTGCTAGTAGTTATTATAATTTTTTGGACACCAGACAAACGGTGGAGTACATATACGAAGAGAAGAGGCGCACGCACGCAGTCGGCCTCTCGCTGTCTCGCACACATGAGTGTTACGTAAAGGCGACGTTAACAAATAAACCCTAAAACCCTAGGTGCACGATTGCTGCATTCGCGGGTACCGGGTACGTGGTGGAGCACCTTTGTAGGAATAGTCAGCTCGCGTGATAATTTGATCCGTAGGAGTTGATGGTCGGGACCACAGGTGAACGACTTGGAGCGCGGTGGCTCGCCAGTTGCCACAGATCGAGTAGCCACGTTTAAAATATCGTTTTTTAGCGGGGTTAAGAGTTCCGATTTTCAATGGCGCGTTATAAGTAGTAAGTAGTTTTTAGAACGATTGGTATGGAGCGAAAATGGAATTCATAGTACTACGTACCTCCTTGGCGTATGGTTGTATGGTTTTTTTTGCGATGGAGGTTGTATGGGTTTATGTTGCGAGATGTTGAACCTGGTAGTTCTAGGGCAAATACTATGGTTTAGATTTAGATGCTGGTTTTCAGTAATGAAAATCGGAAGGGGAAACCCTTCTTTGATTAAAAAAACTACTACCTCCATTCTGGTTTACTAGTCCCCATCGTACTTTGGGTCAAAGTTTGTCCACGAATTTTACTTGTAAAATGTGAATGGAAAACGAGATTTTGTTATACCCAAACAAAAAAGGACTGGAGGGAGTGATTGCTCTGACACGGACGCGACCTCTCATAGCGCAGGCATTGAACCGGCGCGCCGGCCAAGAGGGCCGCACTCGCTGCAGGCCCGGCTGAGCACGCCTCCTCGCCGCGTGCAACCAGCTTAGACTGCCCCGCCTGCCTTCATTGAATCCGCGCGTGTGCCGGCAACACGTCCTTCTGCGAGCCGGCAGGCATTTTAGAACACAAAAAATGACTAAAATATAATTAATTTACGCATGGTCTTGACTTGTTGTGCTCGCACTGGTAGCAGGAACTAGTAGAGGATTTTCTTTATTTATAACTCTCCTCACATTTTTTTGGCTTTGAAGTGAATCATGGTTGTGGACATTATGTATGAATGTGCAGATATCTGTGAACATGAGTTTGATGTGGAAGTTGAACTTGGAATGTCGGGCTTGCGCGTGAACTATACCATGTCCAATGCTTCGTCTGTTATTGTTTGGAAAGTAATTGCTGTTATTACATGACCCGAAAAAAACATTTTGTGCCACATCAGTAGATGCACGGACATCACAACAGGCATGCTGACTGGATAAACATTTGAACCTAGCTATTATGAAGGAAATTTTGTATTGACAACAGTTTTAGATAGCAGGAGACGCCTAGCCTGCTCTGCCTCTGCTAGCTTATTTCTGGCTTCTTCCATCTCTTCTTTGGCTTGGGTGAAGAGCATCTGATTGCTCTTTTCGCTTCTTCAGGAACTCAGCTACATTCTCAAGGGCTGCAGCACGCTTTCTTCCAGCCTTTACTAATGCCACGTGGACACGAACAGCTGACGACTCCACCTGGCTTGTGTGTAATCCAGCATCATCTGGGAATTTGCACCTTGTGTCTAATCCAGCATCATTAGGGAACTGGCACCTTGTGTGTAATCCAGCCTCATTTTGGAAACATGATCTCGAGGTTGACCATACTTCCCTCCTCGCAGGAACTGCATCCTGACATGAAGTTACTTATTTTTTAGATCAATACTCAGAGAAACCTAGATCCATTTAGTAGAATCCAGATAAACAGAACTCGGAGAAGTGAATTCAAAAGGAAAAAAATAAAAACAGACTACAAGGTGAGAACACCCACTTCCTACATCAAGCTAAAAACGAAAGCATTAGGACGATTAAGACTCTTCTTATTACACATCGAAGAACACCACGCTTAAGAGAAACAGAAACTACAACATATACACATCGAAGAACACGAGGCTACACGAAAGTAATTGAAAGGGTGTTACTTACCAAAGCTCGTTTTACAGGTTCGGTGCAGCTCCTCTTTAACTTGCCACGCTCCTTGAAGATGTCCCGAATATCCCGTGTTTGGTCTTCATTGCTCCTCTGCATGTTCGCACTCGTGGTTTTAAAATCTCAACATGGCAAGAAAAATATACTACTAGTAATACTCGCGCATCTTGTGGGCAACATTAAAGCACTCGTCTGCCATGTTAGAGCATCTCCAACAGAATCGCAACGCGCGGCGCTTTAAAAAAGCGTTTACAGTGCTGAGATCGAGAAGTAGATACTAGAGAGTAGAGGATAGTTCTCAGCATAGATAGATAAAAAAAGATAATTCAACTACTCCTCGTCGTCCGACTCCTCCTTGGTGATGTCCTCCTCCGACGTCTGACTGTAGGCGTGAAGATACCGATCGTCGTCGGATTCCCAGGGCGACGCTGCTCCTAGCCTCATGTTGAATTGAGCGTCCGCTTTTCGCCTACGCTTGTCCTCGTGATAGGCGGCTCGCTCCGCCCTCCTCTTATCCCTCTCCGCCCTCCTTTGCGCGTAGAACTCGCGCTCGTTGATGATGTCCTGCGGGAAGTGTTGGCGCCACAGCGCCATGGCTTCCTCGTCCATCTTGGTGATGCCGAGACGGTGCTCCCGCCTCCGGTTGTCGCGACGATCCTCGTCGGTGCTAAGCCGCGGCAGAGGCGCGAGCTCCTGCGCCCGCTCCCGCGTCGGCACGTTGGGGAAGTTCAATGTTCTATGAGGCCACCGGAGGCGCCACACCGCCGCGTCGTACGCGCGGGTAGCCTCGTTGGCGATGTCGAAATTGCCGAGGCCGAGGCGCATCCCGCGGAACCGGATCTCGGCGGAGAAGTCGCCGGAGGGGTGCGCGCGGACGCCGCGGTATCCCCAAGTTTCCCGGCGACGCGACGGCATGGTGGCGCGGCGGCGGCGAGGCGAAAAAGAGCGGGGAGAGAGCGGTGGCGAGGCACAGAGCGGGGAGAGAGCGGTGGCAAGGCACAGAGCGGTGGGAGGGCGTTGGATTTTATAAAGCGCGCCGGACGCCGCGCGCCAAAACTAGCGCACGCCCGACCGCTTTTTCCCGCGCGCGCGCGATCCTTTCCCGACGTCTCTGCTATCTCTACTCTCTTCTCTACTGTTATATTTATTTTATATTTTATATTTAATATTTATCTCTACTTCCTTTACTGTCTACTTTTTTCTCTATACTTTTTTTCTTGCAATATAGGCCGTCCGATTTATATCTGACAGATAGGAAGGAAACAAATGGGAATTTTGCAAAAAGATACCCATACCCCTCTCCAGATTTGCAAATAAGGCCTTCCCTCGTTCATCCTTTTCTCCCACAAGATAAACTACTCATACAAATGCATCTTGATGCGTGCAACGCATGGGCATCTTGCTAGTTCTAAAAACCTTTCCATCATTTGCCACACTACTGGTTGCAGATGAAAAACCTACCCAAGCACAGCGCGATACAGGAGCGACGCACAATTACAAGCTGATATTCTGTTGGACAATGGAGGCTATAACCAATTACTTTTACGGGAACAATAGCACCCAGGAAATTTGAAGGGTAGGTATGAACAAAATTGGAACTGCACATGTACTGCTAAGTGATTCAATACACACATTACCAATCGAGGAGGAGAACGATGGTCGCGGCGGCCTCTGTGAGTCATGGTCGGCAACGGGAGTCAGTTCATTGTCCACGACGGTGGTACTTCTGCGCTTGGCGTCGGCTTCCGGGAAGCAGATCCGAGACCGTGGAAGACGATGCCGGGGAAGAGGCTCCGTGTACGACGACGACGGTGGACCGGCTCCAGTGCGGCGTACGAGGTCGTCGATGAGGCAGATGCGCTGCGGTGGACGAGTGCGCCGATGTAAAGGGGAGGAGCACGAAGGCTGCGGTGCCGTGGAGAAGTCTATTTTGCGGTGGGGATAGAAAATGGGGAGTATTCAGGTGTACTACTCTGGGTGCCGGGGTGGGGTTGGCTGGGTAGGGTGAACCTGAAGTTACGAAAACAGCCCCCTACCAAGCGTCATCCGTAGGCCTGTTCCGAAGGCTATGATGGTAACTTCCCACTGCTCGAATCAGGGTCGCGGGAGATTTTCCCGCCGACCTCAAAATTTTGTGACACTGGACTCCCCGTGTGGCGTGTTGAGTGATTCGGCTAAGCAACTAGCGAGTAGTAGTAGTAAACTCTGCATATTAGGTTTGACCGAAGTCAAACTTCCTAAAGTTTGACCAAGTTTATAGAAAAATATAAACATTTACCATAACAAATATGTATGATGTGAAAGTACATTCAATAATGAATCTAATGGTATTTATTTGTTATTGTATATGTTAATATTTTTTGTTATAAGCTTTCTGAGAGTTTACAAAACTTGACTTTGACCAATGCTAATACGCGGACTTAAATAAAAACGGAGGGAGTACACATTTGTTTTCTTAGTTTGTAGTGAACTAATCATTTGTTGAAATTGTGAAATAAATATATTAGGCTATTGACTTCGAATGTAATGGTCTATACAATTCAATAGTTACAATCATTGTCGAATCCCAAGATGTATACAAGGTCTATAGTACTTCACAACATGCTCAAACTCACATAATCCCAGTCAAATGAGAATCTAAATGCATTTCATAGTTATTACTTTGTAGGATGCAACAAAAACAACCATAACTCTACATCAGCCATTATAGAAGCAACATTTTGACATATCCCAATGTGTGAATGAAACGTGCAGAGAGAGCTTTTGAAGATGGAGCAGATAGGGCGGGAAAGATTGTATGTATGTGGACGAGAGAGTAGGAGACAAACCTAACGAGACAGAGAGAGAGAGAGATAGAGAGAGAAAGAGAGAGGAAGAAGTTAGGTCTGTGAGAAAGATGGATACATGTAATATACATGAGATGCGTGTGCATCTGGATTCTGTATACGTGGAAGGAGAAGAGACAACATGTTTGATGAGAGAGCTGGAAAAACATGGACGAGAGGGGAAGGATCTCGTGGGTTGAGGGATTGACAATTTTGTGCGGGGGAGAGAGGGATTGGTAATTTTGTGCAAGAGAGAGAGAGAGAGAGGGTGGGGGAGGAGTCAGTCAGCCGTCGTCACATCACCCTGCTTCCAAATGACCCCGCATTCTCTAGCGCGGTGTGGTCGCCGTCTTCAATCTGCTCGATGCCCTCTTTGAAGATTGAGGTGTTGTGCATGTTGGGGTGCAAAGAAGCACAAGCGAGAGTGGTCGCCGTATAACCTTGGATGGGGATGAATTGTGTGCTCGGGGGAGTGTGTGTGTGTGTGTGTTGTGCTGCGTGTGTCTCTGTGTGTGTGTGTGTCAGATATTGAGAGAAAACAAACCTAAGGAGAGAAATGGGTATTCACGAAGAGATTGTGCGGGCCTTGAGGTGGGCAGGGGCCGGGTGAGGGTGTCAAAATGTGCGCGTTGATGCATGTGTTGCATGCGACCGTGCGAGGGACGGACGAATCGAGAGAGATGGTTGTTGTGTTACGGATGCTCCTCTCTCTGTCTCTCTCTCTCCCTCTCTCTCTCTCTCTCACACACACACACACACACAAGTAAACTAGAAGACCGTTCTCTCATGTATACACAACGTATCGGCATCTGTCTATGTCTCACTCATGCATGATCATTTGCACATTCACACCTCTCTATGTCTGTATCACACGCACACCGTCTCCACATTGCCCTTCCGCCACAACACACATATGGACACATACACACGTTCCCTCTCAGTCACACACACAAAATCAGTATTAAAAAAAACTAGGGCGCACCTAAAACGTCCAAATCCAAATAAACACGAACTGGAGCTAAATTCAAATATATGGAAATATTGCAGCCTCAAGAACTTTCACAGGAAAAAAAGTTGAGTAATATTCGAGGATTGTTTTCACACACACAAAAAGGTTTGGTGGATGTCCTTCGAGCGCGACACGGACGCACCGTTCGATCGACCGCGCGGCCGCGGTTCACGCGCTTGCACAGGATTCCGTATCGTGGCTGTGGTACTAACTAATAAAAGCACTGCCTAAGTCTAATGTTTACGTGTACTAGTACGGTTTTCTTTTAAGTTTGACCAACCTTATATATAAAACTAAAGTAAGCTCCCACACATGCACTCATCAATATGCCGCCACCGCCGTTGCGCATGCCGCCGCCCGCCTGCTCCGGCCAACAATTTCTCGCCCATCACCGCCGTGTCGCCGCCATCCCTGTGCCATGAAGCCGAAGGCTCACCCGTTCACGTCGTCTGCAGTCCCTCCTCGCGATGCCGCCGCGCTGCCAAGCATGCGCGTAGCTGGTGGAGCCGTGTCTATGCACGCAGCGTACGAAGAGGAGGACGAGCGCGTGCTCCAGCACGCCGACGAGGAGGAACTAGCGTGTTATTGTCGTCTCCGCCCGCGCGGAGGAGGCGCGCATGGTGGCTGTCGTGGCGGAAGCCGGTCGCGCGCGCGTCGGGCCCGCAAACCGGGTGCGGACGCGGAATCTACCTTCGAGACCTTGAATGCCACGTGGATCCTGCAATCTGAAGGAGCAATTTGGGTCAGTCGACTCATGTGAGCCGTTTGATGCAACATGGATGGCTAGAAGGGCTTCTTGCACCTCTTCTGCCGTCTTCTTCCTTCGCTCCGTCGAACTTCTTTCACAAATCGACTGACCCAAATTATACTACTAGTACAAACGTATTAAGTATAGTAGGAACACGAAGATACGAGCAGTAGTACCAACTGCAAGAAGAACAGTAGTAAGACATAGTACTAGTACTACTGTACGTACTAAAGAGTTCAAATAACGAGAAAGAACATAAACATAGTTCTGCTGGGGCCTCAACACAACACACCCTTGAAAATAAACTAAGCAACTAGTCCGCTTGACACTGCAGTAGAACCAGCATGAGCGACGGCACTGCCACCTACTCGGAGTCCGAGTCCACGTCCTCGACTTCGTCCTCGTCCCTCTTCCTCTTCCTCTTCGCCGACGCTTCTTTGCTTGAACCGGACACTGGGCTCTGCTTCTTCATCCAACCCTTGTAGATATTTAAACAAAGGTAGGCATCCATTGCTGCGTACAGGATGTGATCTTCATCTAATGTCTTCGACTCCCATGCATGATGAAACTCGTGATGAGGTTTCTTCAGTTTAGCGTACGAAGGATCAATCATGGCTGCTGCCAGGGTCAGCATTGAAGGTTGAGAGGAGGACACCAGGCTTGCCTTCTGGAGATCGAAGGGCTGGCCTACAACGAGACCTATCCGACGCAGTACATCCCTGTCGTTCTTAAAGCCTACAGTAATGAATTTCACTCTTTTGTCCTTGAGGAAGTTCTTAAAATCCTGGCACTCAACGTCGGCATGGCATATGTGGTAGACCAAGCAAATGTTATGTACGCAAACCTGGATCACAGCGGGCTTCTTCCTCTCTTCGTCCTTTAGATCCTTCTCTCGTCCCAGGACTGTGGTGTACTCAACATCTACCCCAGCGACCCACTCATCCGTTGACCTGTTGAACATGCGTAGGAAGCGAGCAAGCCATGCTTTCACCGTCTCGGATCCACGTGTGTAGATGACGATGAACTGATCGCCGGTGATGGCTCTAACCTAGTACTCAGCGGCGACCATGGAGATTTGGGAGGCCATGGATTTTGGAGGAGGGTTAGGAGAAGTTGAACTGTTGTACCCCGCAAAAAAACTGGGAGCGAACTAATGTGAAAGGACGGGACGACTGGGAGCGAACTGTTGTAAGGTAGAAGACGGGGACGAGTAGGGCGTGCGAACGGCGTGGGGTTGCTGGCTTGCCCGATGGATAAACGGCTGCAAGCCCCAAAGAGTTCTCGAGAACTATGCGGGACCCACTAGATGTCATGTCTACTAGACCCATATCGTAGGCCTGACGGTATAGCTTCTGCCTGTTCGCACGCCATGCCGGCGCGTGGATGTAACTTCACTTAATTCCGTCAAACGTCGCGCCTCCCACGACCTTCGCCTCCCTCGCGCGGTCGCGCCCTTTGAGACTTCGACCGGCTATAAATGAGCAATTTTTTTGCCTTTTTTTAGACAAGCAATTTTTTTGCCTACTCCGCATGCATGATACTCCCTCTGGTCCTTTTTACTCCCGTCAACCGTTTGCAAAGTGTTTGACCAAATTTATACTTTTTTTGAACACCACCTTATATTAATTAACCAGCCACACCAGTACACTCATTCGATACAATATTCACCACACAGGGCGGTACGTTATTTACAAGAATACCATCTAATCTATTGTCAAAGCTATACTTAGCGATTAAGTGTGCCACCTTATTGGCCGAACGGCTAATCTTTGACAATTGAAGATTGTTGATCAACTTCGAGATGCTCAACGCTTTCATCTTCAGGTCACGCATAGCAGACCTGTCATAGTCCCCCGATGCAAGAGACGCTACCACAAAAGCGCAATCAGTCTCTAAAATTACAGGATTATGAAGAGAAATACCTATGTAGAGACCGGCAATGCAAGCCCTAAGCTCCGCTTCCTCCACGCTTTGACAGGCATCAATGAAATCCCACGACCAAATTTATACTAAAAATATCAATATCTACAATACTGATTATAATGAGTATAAGAGAGAGATGATTATAGTAACATAGGTAGATACCGTAACATAATAAATGTGATGCTACTATGTGTCATGCATGGCAATAAATGAGACCACCTATGATACTAATCTATGATACTATGCACTATAGAGGTAGTAACATAGACTAGTAACATATGCATGTTACTAGTCTAAGTTACTCCCCACTATGACCAGCCTTAGAGTACCACTACCTCCCTTCTAGTTTAAAGGGCTCGATTCAAAAATTTCACCTACTCTTAGCAAGATAGTAGAGGCGGTGGAATAGTTTTTGAAGTCTGCAAAAGTACTCAACTAGTGCTGTCGTTCTTCACAAAAAAATGTGTTTACCAATGCATGCATGAACACTAGTTACTCTAACCCCCCTCTCTTCTTTAATTCTTTGCCACATCAGCATGTTTGCTATTCCCGTGTGCATGATACCAGCTAAGATACCACCATTATGGCCAGCCTTAATCATCGCATGCAATAATTTAGTGCACCTTGAAATATGAACATGTGTGGGGCGTGTATGTTTTTAATGACTTGAGACTATACCTAGCCCGGCATGCAAGATGACTTATTATGCACCGTTCCCCATACCTGCAGGAAGCCCGTTCGTCTCCAAATCTTTTCCTCTCCATGTGTGGAAACAATATGCCTGCCAAACTCTCCTTCTCCCTCCGGCGGTCCCACCACTCCACCCCGTGTGAAAAAATCTGCATGCATGACTCTCCTCCCCCCACGCTCGTCCAATCCGTTGTGACCAGCAATATTTCCACCCCTTCGCTCCCCTGTAATTTACTCCAACAAATATGCCCACGTAGCTGTTACTTAACTGCAGGTGCATTGGGTCACTGACATATGGGCCCAACAGGGGTCTGGCCCACATGTCAGTGACGCAACTGGACCTGTAGTTAAGTCAGTGCAGCTCAGTCCATATCTTACGTAGGTGTGCCATTGCTCGCTATAAATACTGCGCCTCCCACGACATCGCTATCTCCTCCCCCTCACGTTCACGTTCATCGCTATCTCCTCCCCCTCCCTCTCACGTCGACCACCATGGCATCGCCCCTCCCAAGCCCTAGGAGCCCCTCGCTGCACCACGCGGACGGTCATGCGTCGCCGTTCCGTTCCTCGCCGCCACTAGTCGAGGAGGACGCGTCGGTGTTCCGCTCCTCGCCGCTAAGCGACGCGTCGCCGTTCCGTTCCTCACCGCCACTAGTCAAGGAGGACGCGTCGACGTTCCGCTCCTCGCCGCGACGCGACGCGTCGCCGTTCCGTTCCTCGCCGCCACTAGTCGAGGAGGACGCGTCGGGGTTCCGCTCATTGCCACGACGCGTCGAGGTGGACGCGTCGGCGTTCCCAATCTCGCCAGCACGTGCGCCGGAGGACGCGTCGGCTCCCCGCTACGAGGAGAATGCCACGCCGCCCGCCAAGCCCCCCAGCCTTGAGGAGCTTTGGAAAGGAATGGATGTCGCCTTGTGGGAGGCTTTGCCTCCAGCAGAGCGCGCCAAAATAGAGGCGGAGAAGAAGGCCGAGGAAGAGAAGCACACCATGGAACAAGCTGCCTGGGAGGCCTATGTCGCGTCCGAGAAAGTCAGGCAATTTTCTCTTTGGCAGAAGGCTCGTGCGAGGGCCGTGAGGGTGGCGGAGGACGCCCGTGCCGACGCCCTGAGTGCAGTCGAGCCCAAGCTACTCATCTACGCTTGGCGGTACGTGGACCGGGTGCACGCTTCCAGCGAGGAGGAGTACCTATTGGCGCCGGATCACCACACCGGTGAGATCGCGCTCGCCCGCCGGCAAGCCGCCAATCAGCACCTCGCGAGTTGCGAGGCTGAGGAAGAGGCGTTGTGTTGGTGCGCTGGGAAACGGCCGCGCACCAGGGCACTCGTGGCGCGCCGCAAGCGCTCCTGCGAGCGCCGTGGCTTTTAGGAGGAGTATAATTTTTGTTTCGTAAGGCGATCTCATTAGTTTGGGACGCAAATGATAAATACCGAACGTTCAGGAATTTTTAGCGTCCTTAATTAAGTATGTAAAAGGGAAAGTTTGGAAACCTTGTGTATTCGTACGAATTTTGCAAGCACGTGCATATAGCACAAACTTTACTATATACTATCGCACTACACGTCTTTCTCGATATATGCTTGCAGACTGTGCTACTCCCTCCGTCCAGGTCAATAAGTCATCTTTGGTTGTGCACCGTGACCAAGAAGGAGGGAAGACTTATACACCTAGACGGAGGGAGTACTACTATTACTTATGTACGTGCAAATGCACGTTTTAACATTACGATGCGGTTTTTGTAAAAGTAGAAAAACAGCACTAGTCAAGCTTGTGAAACGATTCAATGCAAAACAAATGCAAAAATGCTCGTTTGATTGTTTACTTTTAGCTTCCTTCTCTGTGGTTATTTCTATGTCGTACTTTGTATGGAGTATCTCACTGGTTGGAAAGGCATGCAAATTCCCAAACCGCTTCCTACACCCTGTATCGAATTTTTTGCCTAACAAGTTGTGCCGTGCAATTGGAATTCCAACTTGAGTACTACTACTAGTAGGAGTACCAGGGGCCAGTTCTTTTAGGCTTCTAGATTAGTAATCCCATAACTACTACCTCCGTCCAGGTTTATTGGTCCCCATTGTAATCTATGTCAAATTTTGGTCATAAATTTAACTAATGAAATGTTAGTGCATGTCACATGCACTAACATTTTATCAGTTAAATCTTTGGTCAAAATTTAGCACAAATTACAATGGTGAGGAATAAACCAGGACGGAGGTATTACTAGTAGTAGTTTAGAAGCCCAAATAAATGGGTGAGGAACCTTAATGTTACTCTCCACTGTGACTAGTCTTATGGGAAAAGCTGGGGAAGCCGCCAAAAGAACTGGCCCTAGGAGTAGTAGCTAGGGATACTAGGAGTAGTAGCTAGGGATCGAGTGTGCGAGATGAACCGGAGAAAGTAAATGCAGAGAGATGAAATGCAAAAAAGAGGGAGGGATGTGATGGTTGCTTGTCCGTTTATTTTACCAGGCCACTTATTACTGGGAGTTCTTGGGTTTTGTGATATGTCAGCTTTACTGCCACGCCACGAGCGGGGTGAGAGGTGAGACTCCCGTGCAGCGCCACCGTCTACACTAGTACTACTACATCGGTCGTGGTTTATCCCCCATTGAATTTGACTGAAGATTTAACTGACAAAATGTTAGTGCATGTCAACAAAAACAATATCGTTGGATTCGTATTTGAACATAGTTTTCAATGATATAATTTTAGGTGACATGCATCATCATTTATCATACTATATATAATGTTAGTTCAATTTTTGATCGTACTAATCTATAGTAAGGTGCCCGTGCGTTGCACGGAAGAGTGAAATGCATTGATCGGGGAGTTGTTTATTTTGACAAAGGATGTGGGGGTCATCTCATGTGCAACGGGTATCGATAGGTTTGTTCAGATATTATTTCGT
Organism: Triticum aestivum; assembly: GCF_018294505.1. Taxonomy (NCBI): domain Eukaryota; kingdom Viridiplantae; phylum Streptophyta; class Magnoliopsida; order Poales; family Poaceae; genus Triticum; species Triticum aestivum. Next base: position 554,354,462 of record NC_057814.1, read on the forward strand.
CTCTAGAGCTCACAAACATCCGGGTGAAATAGATAAAAAAGTATCTTTTGCAAACAAAAGCGTTCAACTGTTCAACCTGCATCCAAAACTTGTGAAGAAATAACTCTTATTGTGCTTTGTAGGAAATGATCTTCAAGAATTAGTTTTTGAGTATCCATTGTTATACATGTTGGCTACAGATGACATGGCACTTTCTTATAGTCAACAGTTGGCTATACTATTTAAGTATTAACCATGCCCTTATATACCTAGACGGAGGGATTAAATCAGGATGACTTGGAAGGGGGCAGAGGATATGTAAGAAATGGTTCATCATAAGTCTTTCACCAGTACTGTAGTAAAAATTCATACATGGAAGATTCTAGACTAAACCATAAATGGATACACTTTTATTCATGCGCGATACTCCAATAGAGCAAGATCATGCATGGAAGTCTCCACATGCTTAGACAGCGGATTACATTGAGCGAAGACTAATGATCAACATTTAACTTGAATATGCAGATGTCCAGGTGAACCTCCTTGGAGTCCCCATGCACATTGTTGGGGGTGATCAAATAACACCGTGCGTCTTCCATGTCCACATCGGCGGGAAAGTCCCAGCTCGGCAGAGTCCAAGTATGCTTGGCGTAGCCAGTGTCGCCGCCCACGGACCTCCGAGGGGTAGTAATAGTGAGCACGCACCCGTACATCGGCCTCGTGTCAGTGTCAGCGTCAGCGGCGTCGCCCCTGACGCACACTACAGAGATGTGGCGGCGGCCTGCGCGGGCCTCGCCAGTGGCCACGATCAAGAGGAAGACGCTGCCGTCCTCCTCCGAGACTAGCAGGCGGCGCTGATCCTCCAGCGACTCCGGCACGGTGAACGGGTAGCACGTCTCGTACTTGATGTTCTTCGCCAAGGGCCAGTAGTGATTGCCGCACGCCTGCGTCAGGTGACGCACAATGTCCGCCGGCGAGCCCCAAAACGGCACGGGGCACTCATAGCAGTAGACGAAGGGCTCCTTGGAGGCATCGACCAGGCCGTCCATGAAACGGGAGTGGCTGTAGGGGATGTTCCGCCAGTTGAATATATGAGCAAGTTACTACGAGATTTAGTCCGAATAAGCACGAAATAAATAATGACGGCTATAACAGAGATTAAACTAATCATGTGGACTAGCATAGTAGATGAACAGATCGAATCTAGGACACATACTAGAAACATGAATTCTACCACGATTTTGAACAGGAAGGACAGAAACACATACGGTGCAACGGGAGCAGCACCATTGGCGTTGAGGTTGTCGCCCATGTCATTGAGGAAGAGGTTGCCGAGGTCGGGGAAGAAGTCGTCGTCGGTGAAGTCGTCGCTGCTAGCAGTCGTGAGAGTGCGCTCCCCAAATTTCAACAGCGCCCGCCGAATGGAGCGCAGGAGGGAGTGGCTGTAGGGGACGTTGCGGCCGCCGAATGGAGCGCAGGAGTAGCCCACGAAGCAGTAGATGGTGCTCCTCCCTAGTCTCTATTCTTATCTCTATCTCTACTACTCTTCTTTGTTTTTTATAATATACTAGTTGTAGTTGTCAAATCAAATAGTACTGCGCCGTCCACTGCACGCCCGGCTGAACACGCCTCCTCGCCTCCATCAAACCCCTCCGTTAAACCCGCATGCAAACCGAGAAACCTACTCCGGCCCGCGGGAGGAAATTTGCCGGTTGCCGTTGGAGAATAATAGAGTCACGTCCAATCCATTTGAGTTAATTGCGTGTATGATTCTCCCTCTATAAAAAGTTAATTGCATCCTTAATCTTGTATTCTAAATACTCTGTGGGTTCCACTGTCAGTACAGTGTACATGACTTGCAGGCTGGCTACAGATTCGTACAGAAAGTTAAAAAGAAACAAATCCATGACTTGCAGGATTGGAGTTAGCACCGACGGCGGTTCGTAGTCGTTCCACGCTCGGGCATTGAAGTTTGTAACTATTTTAGATTAGAACATACTACTCCTCCGGTGCTAGTAGTAGAGCAGAGTCCTACTCCACTACTACTCTACTCAAGCAAGTTAGGGCACAGTAGCAGGTACTGTAGGGAGTACCAGTACTGTGATCACTCAAGCAAGTTGTCTGACTTCGATATGACCCTACGCTTCTGGTATGTGTCTCGTAAGTCAAGCGGCGTGCTGTAGTCATCATCACCTGTCCACTTCCCGCAGCACATATTCGCTTCTCCATCTTTGTCCGCTCTTCCATCCCCGCTAAGGCGCCTCCCCCTCGTCCAAAACCCAAGCACTAACAATGGCAGAACCGAGCAGCGTTCACCGAAAGAGTGGCTGGAATTCGCTCCCCACAGAGGTAATCAAGCTCATTGTTTCGCGTGTGGACAATCTCAGTACCATGCCGCTCGCCGCGTGCTCGTCGGGGCTGTACCGTTTACTCAAAGCCCTTAGGCCGGAGCTTTTTAAGCCAGCTCCTTGCTTGCTGATGCCGCCTGATCTTCAGAAACGGCGTGTCACACAGCATAACGATCGTAGGGTGGCGAGCATCAACCCCCTTGACTGTGATCCGATCCCCGTCACCCTCAACTACATTAACGGTATGTACTGGGTCGGCATGAACACGTCTTGGATGGTGCTCGTCGACGGTCGCGGCAGCTGGATGCTCGTGGAGGTCTACACCCGGCGATTGATCCCCCTTCCTTCGATTAACACTGCACTGCTTTGGCACCGCGGCCCAGAATACTCGGAATCTTACAGTAGCCAACATGATACCAAGTTTGATTTGCTCAAGGTTGTAATCTGCCAAGTGCCCACAAGATCTGCGAATTATAAAGACTTCAGGCTAATTGCGTTCTTCAACCGCAGTCTCGCCTATCTGACAGGTCACTGCGGTAAGTGGATAAATCTGCACGTCCATCGCAGGATCATACATCCTCCATGGTTCTCTGATGCCATTGAACACAAGGGCTTCATTTACGCTGTCGACTCCTTCTATGGTTGGACGTATTGCTGGCCTACTCCAGTCATCGCTACAAACGGCTGTTACAGCAGTATGTTACTTTCCTATGATATCATGATGGCTTGCTTATATTACTGTCAACATTTGCTGAAAAAATATTCATGCTCATAACATGCTGTTTTTAAGATTAACTAAATCAAGAGCCCTTTTTTATTTGACTCCAACTTGATATGATGTTGTAGGCCGCCTGGTGTCCCTACCCTTCCTAATCCCAGAACCTTTCAAAGAAAAGCGGCATGGCAGTTGCAGGTGGTTCCTGGCTCGATCAGACGATGGTGAAAGATTGATGATCGTTCGCACGTACCGGACGTGTTGTTTCGCGGAATACAATCACAGTCACTGCAAGGTCTTTGAGCAGGATCCCAGCTTCTCTGGGCCTTCAGGAATTTTTGGCTGGAGGCTGGTAAGTAGCCTTGGTACACGCTCTCTATTTGTCGGACTGAATTATCCGATTAACCAGGAGATAACCGACGGCAAGGATCATGATGGCAGCGCGGTTTCGTTCATCAGGCAGAACTGTGTGTACACAGCGTACCATGTGTCTCTGCATGCACCATACCCTGATATGTGCCGCCAGGCTCTACAGCCCAAAGTAGGAGAGATGGTCGCTAGTATCAGACTTCGACCTGCTGGCTGGAGTTTCCCCCGTCAGGCACCCATCTGGTTCAAGCCGTCAGCCAATCTCCACAGCTTAATAAATAGTAACGTCTAACTGAGCCAGTTAGTTAGATGCGTACACCTGGTGTAGTAGGATCTTTATTTAGTTTGATGCATACACTTGTTCTTTTTTGGTAGCCCTTTTGTAATGATGGCTAATGTTTGGTTTGGAAGAGAGAGCTGCGTCTTCACTCTTCTGGCCTGCTTACTGCTTCTGTTGCACCCCAGCCCTGGTTGCTGCTGCTGCTATTTTCAATGTACAATCAGTAGTATATTTCGCCTGTTGGTTGAATAAATGTGTTGTTAGAACGACAAACACAATGTTTTGGAAGTCGTTGCACGGTTCGATCCTTTAGTGCCCCGTACTGTACGTAGCGCCTACTATTTTTCGTACGGAACACATTTTGCACTTGTTGATAACATGCAGCCCACTGATGAAGGCCCAATAGAGAAGCCCATAATTAACTGGAAGGGAGGCTCTCACATGAATCCGGCCCAGGTACATGCTCATGGTCCCCTAAACATAAATAAGTAAATAAATAAAGCTAAATGCTCATGCACCAGTTCTTTGGGAAAATAGGTAGCCCAGTATTTCTTTTTGAAGAATACCCAAGCTAGGCCTATTTGTTTTCTCCTAATTACTAGGCTGCAAATCTTTCAAGATGAGGAGGGATGCATTCCGGCCTGGCTTAAGAGTATAGTCAATGTCTGTTAAAAGTAATATCAAAAGGGGTTGAAAATTCCAAAAAATTTATAGCAAATGGGATATAAGTTTCTTTTTTTGTTTTTGTTCTTCACTGATATCTTATACGTATTTCATTGGATTTAACATGACATAGTACTAATTTTTTTAATTTTTTTTAGAATGGCTATGAATTTTCGGATTAAGAATATTTCGTTCCCCAGCAAAAATGTGTGAATTTTCAAAATTTCCCACATATTTAGTTAATTTTTTGACCCTGGTACTGACCAGAAAATGGGCAGAAATTGTAAAAATGGAAAACGGGCTGTAATAAATTTCATATGAATTAGAAAATGAGTAAAAATTATAAAAATAATAGCAAATGGGCTGTATACGCCACAGATTTCGAGGCTGACTTGTTTACGCAAGGCTTTGTCCGTGAGCACACGATTCTAGCAGCAGTGACTGTTGGATCTCCATCCAACGGCCGACGTGCTTCTTCAATCTCTGATCTTCCTGCTCCAGCCGCCTAAACTAGCGCCGGCGGGACTGCCTGCACCCTCCTCTTGTGGCCCGCTGTGATGCCGCGCAGGCTTCCCCGGCCCACCCTACTCCCTCCGCTGGCCTGGCCGCACGCAATCAACTGCCTCCTTATTACGCGAAAAAAATGATTCCTCCCACTGACATCTAGGGCGCACCAGTTGGGAGGCTGACCCGTGGGCCTACTAAGTTGACACGTACGCATGGCTTGTCAACTTAGTGAACAAACAATTCTTGCAGCAGTAACCGTTGGATTTGAATCGAACGGTCCTGCTGCTTCTTCAATCGCTGCTCTTCTTGCACCAGCCGCCCAAACCAGCGCCGGGGAGACCGCCTGCTCCTGCCTCCAGTGGCCGGCTGTGCTGCCGTTGAGGCCTCATCGCCCCTACTACTCCCACCGCTAGCCAGGCCCTGCGGCGACGGCAGCCTCACACCGCAGCCGAACCAGTGAACCCTCGTACTCCTCTCCGCGTGGGCATCCACTGCCGCGTCTTCCCTGGCTCCGCGTCGTCCCCTTCCTAGGTCTCGCCATCGTCCACCGCCTTGGTGCTCTCGGCGCGGCGTGGTCAACGACATTCCATCGGAAGAGTACTGTACGTGGAGAGGCTGACAGCTGGGTCCACGGCCACAACTCAGTTTTTTTGTGATTTGCCTAGTAAGTCGCTTTGTCAGGCATGTTGGGCTGCAAATCTTTCAACACGAGGAGAACTTTCATTCGGCTGGCCGAGAAAATGGCCCATCAGTAATGAGAAATGGGCTGTACATTTTTAAAACACATCAAACCAGCAATTAGTTTCAAATATCTTTTTTTTCATTTCGAGATTTTAAATAAATTAATTTTTATGCGTGGAGAATTCGTTGGATTTTATATTGATATACATTTATTTTTAAAATCAGTTTGAATGTGAGTCGAAATTTCGGGATTAAAAACAGTTCGGACCGCACCGAAATATGCAAAATTTCGTATAATTTTTTAACCGTGGCCACAATATGGCCTGTAATGCTAACAAAAAGAATATGGGCTCCAAAAAAAACCTTAATAATTAGCAAATGGGCTGTAAATTATTAGAAATAATGGCAGATGGGCTGTATGCTGTTTTCACAGATTTGAGGCATTCCTAAAAAAAGGTTGACGCACAAGCACTGACTGTTGGATGTCCATCCAACGGCCGTCGTGCTTCTTCAATCTCTGCTCTTCCTGCTCCAGCCGCTCAAACAAGCGCCGGCGGGACTGCCTGCTCCCTCCTCCCCGAGGCCGGCTCTGCTGCCGTGCAGGCCTCACCGCCCCACCGTACTCCCATCGCTGGCCTAGCCATCCCTCTACTCACCCACACCTGCTGTTATTCTCCGGCGACGGCAGACGAACCAGTAAACCCTCGTACAGTCGTACTCCCCTCCGCGTGGGAAACAACTGCCGAGTCTTCCCTGCCTCCGTGTCGTTCCCTTCCTAGGCCTCGCCGTCGTCCACCGCCCTGGTGCTCTCGGCGCGGCCTGGTCAACGTGGTCAACGACCGACATGCATCTGAAGTGGACTGTACGTGGAGAGGCCGACAGCTGGGTCCACGGCCGCATGCAAGGAAATGCCTCCTTATTACGCCCAAAATAATGATTCCTCCACCTGACATCAGGGACCCACCGAAAGGTCCTCTGTATTTCGCGAAAAAACGTTACAACCGCTGACAGCTCGGACCCACCAGCTATATCTTCGCACGCAAGGAAGTGCCTCCTTATTACGCACAAAAAAAATGAATACTCCCCCTGTTAGCTGGGACCCAGTATAGTGGCAGGCTGACTTGTGGGCCTGCTAAGTTGACGGGGACGGAGGGCTTTGTCAACTTAGTCAATATGCACGATTCTAGCTCCAGTGACCGTACGATGTCCATCCAACGGCCGTAGTGCTTCTTCAACCTCTGGTCTTCTTGCTCCAGCCGCCCAAAGCAGCGCCGGTCGTGCCGCATGCTCCTGCCTCCCATGGCCGGCTGTGCTGCCGCGGAGGCCTCACCGCCCCCTACTATTCCCACCGCTGGCCAGGCCCTGCGGCGACGGCAGCCTCACACCGCAGCCGAACCAGTGAACCCTCGTACTCCTCTCCGTGCGGGCTTCCACTGCCGCGTCTTCCCCGGCTCCCCGTCGTCCCCTTCCTAGGCCTCGCCGTCATCCACCGCCCTGGTGCTCTCGGCGCGGCGTGGTCAACGTGGTCAAGGAACGACTTCCATCGGACGTGGACTGTACATGGAGAGGCTGACAGCTGGGTCCACAGCCGCAGCAAGGAAGTGCCTCCTTATTACGCGCAAAATAATTATTCCTCCACCTGACAGCGGGGACCCACCGGACGGGCCACCGTATTTCGCGAAAAAAAAACGTTTCCCCCTGACTGCGGGGACCCACCAGCTACATCTTCGCACGCAAGGAAGTGCGTCCGGGAAAAAAAACGATTCGCCCCCCTGACTGCTGGGACCCACCAGCTACATCTTCGCAGGCAAGGAAGTGCCTGACAGTCGGGACCCACCTGGTCGAAGCGTACGTAGCATTGTCATTCTGGTCGCGAACGTGTACGTACTATACTGGTGGATGTAGAGGCACGCACGTATCGTAGGGGTCGTAGTAGAGGCGCACACGTAGCATGTACACGTACGTACAGCGGCCAGGGTGCAAGAAAGAAAATACGGCCACGTATGTACATACGGGCGGGGTCTCGAACGCCTAGTCGCGCATACATACGGCCAGGGCTCGTATACATGGCTGGGTCGGAACGGAGAAACAACGTCGTCGTCGTGTTCATGGGGAGCCAACCGGCAGGGTCAAAACGTAATGCATCGTCGTGTTCATCGGGAGGGCTTGGACGGAACAATCGATGGAAACGAGGCCTGGCATACCGCAGAACGGAGGAAACGGCCTTGTGTTCGACCAGTCACGTTTGAAACGGGATCCTGTTCATCGGGAGGGGTCTGGCGTATCGCAGAACAGAGGAAATGGACCTCCTACGGTTGAAATGGGGGTCCTGTTGATCAGGAGGGGTGTGGCGTACCGCAAAACGGAGGAAACGGACTTGTGTTGGAGCGCTGCGGTCGAAACGGGGGTCCTGTTCATCGGGAGGGGTGTGGCGTACCGCAAAATGGGACTCCATGGGACACTGTTCATCTCCACCGTCGACCCCATCCAGCCTCTACGGGCTACTGTTCATCCACCATCGACCTCCTCCAGCCTCCACCAGCGACTGTTCATCCACGGGCTCCTGTTCATCCAGCCTCCACCACGCGCTACTCCACCGGCTACTGTTCAACCAGCCCTCTCCACGGGCTCCTGTTCAACCACCCCTCCACCGGTCTTCACCTCCGTCTACTTCATTCTGCCCTCCACGGGGTGGTCCTGTTCATCCTGCCCTCCACGGGGTCCTGTTCATCCAGCCCCAACCGGCTCGATTGATCGGGGTCCTATTCATCCAGAGGCAACACCACGGGGTCCTGTTCATCCACCACCACCGGGAACTATTCATCCAAACCCCCCCAGCAACGCTCACTGTTCATCCAGAGGCAGCATCGATCGGCTTCAGTTAGCAGCAGTAACGAAGGAATCGCTCGATCGGGTTCAGTTAACGGCCATCGATCGATCGCTCGGGTTCAGTAACGCGTAGCCTGCAGTGCAATCGCTCGGGTTCAGTTAGAGCCCAACGCCTCGCTCGGGTTCAGTTAGAGCCAACGCCTCGCACACACGCGCGTACGTGTACGAGAGAAACGTGCATCGCTCGGCCCCCGACCTCCCACCATAACCGGGAACTCCCCGAAATTTTCCTCGCCCTCGCTTCTACCATGGTTTTTTCCGTCATGGACGGCCCAAAGAATGTCATGCAGCTGCATCTCCGGCCCGCCCAGGACGAAAAGCCCATTTTCTGTCATGATTTTTTTCATAGAAGTAGGAGCCCACCACATCTATGATGATACCGGGTTTTGTAACAATTATCGTCATAGAAGTGTCATATGTATGACAGAATTTTTTTCGTTCGGCCCAAAATGTCACGGATGTGTCTTTTTTTTGTAGTGTATGCAACACCCTTGGGTGCAAGGAGCCTTAGCCGTTACAGGAAAGCTTCGTAAGGAAATAATGGACCTCAAGCAGCAAGTCAATAAGCTCGAGGAGGGGAATCATATCCTGAGGGGCATCATCGCCAAGAATATTACACCATCACCGAAAAAGGAGACATAATCACATGGGTATGGGCACTCCCCTTGGCAACTGCCAAGCTTGGGGGAGGTGCCCCGGTATCGTATCACCATCACACTCCTATCTTTACCGTTTGTCTTAGTTCGATCCATTTGGTAGTATCTTGATCTAGTAGAATAAAAGTTTTGGTATAATCTAGTTTTGAGTTTTGCTTTACGATCCCTTCTATGTAATCGAGTCCGTGAGCTATATATAATAAAGATGAGTGTTCAGTCAAGGGCTTGATTATTTTGCCATGATCTTGAGTGAATAAAAGAAAAGAGAAAAGAATAAAAAGGAATAAAAATATCATATTGATCTTATTGAGAGTAATGACTTCACATAGAAAGAGTATGATGATTAAAAATTGTTGAGAGTTGACAAACATAGCTTTGGTCATCGTTGAAATTAATAGGAAGTAATAAAGAAAGAGAGGTTTCACATATAAATATACTATCTTGGACATCTTTTATGATTGGGAGCACTCATTAAAATATGACATGCTAAAGAGTTGATGTTGGACAAGGAAGACAACGTAATGAGTTCTGTTTTCTTATATCTGAGATAAAGTATATTGTCATGGATCTTCCAACATGTTGAGCTTGCCTTTCCCCCTCATGCTAGCCAAATTCTTTGCACCAATAGAGATACTACTTGTGCTTCCCAAAACCCTTAAACCAGTTATGCCATGAGAGTCCACCATATCTACCTATGGATTGAGTAAGATCCTTCAAGTAAGTTGTCATCGGTGCAAGCAACAAAAATTGCTCTCTAAATATGTATGATTTATTGGTGTGGAGGAAATAAGCTTTATACGATCTTGTGATGTGGAAGAAATAAAAGCGACGGACTGCATAATAAAGGTACATATCACAAGTGGCAATATAAAGTGACGTTCTTTCACATTAAGATTTTGTGCATCCAACCCTGAAAGCGCATGGCAACCTCTGCTTCCCTCTGCGAAGGGCCTATCTTTTACTATTATCTTCTACCTTATGCAATAGTCATGGTGATCTTCACCTTTCCTTTTTATATTTTATCCTTTGGCAAGCACAGGATGTTGGAAAGATCCTGATACATATATCTAATTGGATGTGGGTTAGCATGAGTTATTATTGTTGACATTACCCCTGAGGTAAAAGGTTGGGAGGCAAAACTATAAGCCCCTATCTTTCTTTGTGTCCGGTTGAAACTCCGTAACCACAAGTATTGCGTGAGTGTTAGCAATTATGAAAGACTAAATGATAGTTGAGTATGTGGACTTGCTAGAAAGCTCTGACATAGACTCTTTCTGATGTTATGATAAACTGCAATTGCTTCAATGACTGAGATTATAGTTTGTTGGTTCTCAATAAAGTTTCTGATTCATACTTTGCATTGTGAATAGATTGTTACTTGAGCAAAAGAAATCATATGACAATATCCATATATGTTGCTGTTATGAGAATAATCATGATGCCCTCATGTCCGTATTTTATTTTATCGACACCTCTACCTCTAAACATGTGGACATATTTATCGTTATCGGCTTCCGCTTGAGGACAAGCGAGGTCTAAGCTTGGGGGAGTTGATACGTCCATTTTGCATCATGCTTCTATATCGATATTTATTGCATTATGGGCTGTTATTACCTATTATGTCACAATACTTATGCCTATTCTCTCTTATTTTACAAGGTTTACATAAGGAGGGAGAATGCGGCAGCTGGAATTCTGGGCAGGAAAAGGAACAAATATTAGAGACCTATTCTGCACAACTCCAAAAGTCCTGAAACTCCACGAAAGTTATTTTTGGAAATAATAAAAAATATTGAGCGGAAGAAGTACGTCAGGGGGCCCCACCTGGCCACGAGGGTGGGGGCGCGCCCTACCCCCCAGGGCGCGCCCCCTGCCTCGTGGCCCCCCTATTGGCCCTCTGGTGCCCATCTTATGGTACATGAAGTCTTTCGTCCGAAGAAAAAATCATAAGAAAGCTTTCGGGATGAGACTCCGCCGCCACGAGGTGGAACCTTGGCGGAACCAATCTAGGGCGTCGGCGGAGCTGTTCTGCCGGGGACACTTCCCTCCCGGAGGGGGAAATCATCGCCATCGTCTTCACCAATGCTCCTCTCATCGGGAGAGGGCAATCTCCAACAACATCTTCACCAGAACCATCTCCTCTCAAACCCTAGTTCATCTCTTGTATCCAATTCTTGTCTCCAAGTCTGGGATTGGTACCTGTAGGTTGCTAGTAGTGTTGATTACTCCTTGTAGTTGATGCTAGTTGGTTTATCTGGTGGAAGATCATATGTTCAAATCCTTTATGCATATTAATACCCCTCTGATTATGAACATGAATATGCTTTGTGAGTAGTTACGTTTGTTCCTGAGGACATGGGAGAAGTCTTGCTATTAGTAGTAATGTGAATTTGGTATTCGTTCGATATTTTGATGAGATGTATGTTGTCTATCCTCTAGTGGTGTTATGTGAACGTCGACTACATAACACTTCACCATTATTTGGGCCTAGAGGAAGGCATTGGGAAGTAATAAGTAGATGATGGGTTGCTAGAGTGACAGAAGCTTAAACCCTAGTTTATGCGTTGCTTCGTAAGGGGCTGATTTGGATCCATATGTTTCATGCTATGGTTAGGTTTACCTTAATACTTTTGTTGTAGTTGCGGATGCTTGCAATAGAGGTTAATCATAAGTGGGATGCTTGTCCAAGTAAGGGCAGCACCCAAGCACCGGTCCACCCACATATCAAATTATCAAACTACCGAACGCGAATCATATGAACGTGATGAAAACTAGCTTGACGATAATTCCCATGTGTCCTCGGGAGCGCTTTTCCCTATATAAGAGTTTGTCCAGGCTTGTCCTTTGCTACAAAAATGTTTGGGCCACCTTGCTGCACTTTATTTACTTTTGTTACTTGTTGCTCGTTACCAATTATCTTATCACAAAACTATCTGTTACCTATTATTTCAGTGCTTGCAGAGAATACCTTGCTGAAAACCGCTTATCATTTCCTTCTGCTCCTCGTTGGGTTCGACACTCTTACTTATCGAAAGGACTACGATAGATCCCTTATACTTGTGGGTCATCACCGGACAAAATGAGGCCGTTTGCTCACTCTACTTGGCCGTTTGATTGCGGATGGGGAACGGACACTAAGTCCAGCCGGATGCCCTGCGTCGCGCAGAAACGAGCCAAGGCGCCCTTGGCAAAATTTGTGCCGTTATCGGTGATGATGCTATGCGGTATGCCATACCGGATGGTGATGTCAGAGATGAAAGACACAGCAGTCAGACCATTCAACTTCTTGATTGGTTTTGCTTCTATCCACTTGGTGAACTTGTCCACTGCAACAAGCAGATGAGTCATGCCACCGCGTGCTGTCTTGAACGGTCCCACCATGTCCAGGCCCCAGACGACATAGGGCCAGGTAATGGGGATAGTATTGAGTGCAGAAGCCGGCAAATGTGGCTTGAAGCGGAACTTCTGGCACCCTTTACACTTCTGGACCAAGTTTTTGGCATCTTCTAGAGCAGTCGGCCAGAAAAAACCATGGCGGAAAGCTTTTGCAACAAGTGATCTTGAAGCCGCGTGGTGACCGCACTCGCCTTGGTGGATATCTTTGAAGATTGCTTGGCCTTGCTCCGGCTCCACGCAGCGCTGGTACACACCAGTGACACTGCGCCTCACAAGTTCTCTGTTGACAATGGTGTACGCTGCTGCCCGGCGTTGCACTTGCCGGGCCGAGATCTCATCAGTCGGCAGCTCTTCGTTCACCAGAAAGTTGAGGATGGGCTGAGCCCATGAAGGTGCTGCTATTTCTTCGACTGTCAGAACTGCAATTTGCACGAGGGCGGTTGGGCCGGGAGGCGGCGGGTTGGAGTCGGCTGCCGCTTGCTGAATCGGTGAAGTCCCCGGGCCGACTGCCGCAGTCCCCGGGCCAGGTTCTGAAGTCCCCGGGCCGGGTGCGACCGCTACAGTCCCCGAGCCGTCTGCTGAAGTCCCCGCGCCGGCTGCTGAGGTTCTCAAGTCGGATCCGACTGCTTCAGGAGGAGCCGACACGAAGATGGAGTCTGATTCTGGCGACGGCTTGACAGACGGTTTGAGGAGGCGTTGCAGGGCAACGCCGACTGGTATTGCTTGCCGGGTGGAGCCAATTCGTGCCAAGGCATCTGCTTGCTCATTGTCATTTCTTGGCACATGGAGGAACTCGCACCCTTCAAAGTATCCACTGAGTTGCTGGACGAGGAAGTGGTAGCTGGCCATATTTGCATCATTGGCGTCCCAGTCGCCAGACGACTGTTGGACCACTAAGTCGGAGTCTCCATAGCACAGGATCCGGCGAATGCCGAGTTCCTTGGCAAGCCGGAGCCCGTGTATGAGCGCTTTGTATTCAGCTACGTTGTTGGAGGCGGCAAAGTGAATTTGCAGCACATATCTGAGCTTGTCGCCTTTGGGAGAGGTGAGGATGATGCCGTCTCCCAAACCGGTGCGCATCTTGGAACCAGCAAAGTGCATTCGCCAATGGGTGGAGTCTGGCGTTGGCGGCAGGTACTGGGTCTCAGCCCAGTCGACGAGGAAGTCGGCCAGCGCTTGGGACTTGATGGCGGTGCGGGGCTGGTAGTAGATGGTGTAGGGGGCCAAATCTATGGCCCATTTGGCCACTCGTCCCAAAGTATCTCGGCTTCTGATGATCTCGGCAAGCGGAGCAGTGCAGACAACAGTGATTGGGTGCTCTTGAAAGTACGGCTTCAGCTTCTTGGCGGCAAAATGCACGCCGTAGCACATCTTCTGATAGTGGGGGTAGTTCTGCTTGGAGGGGGACAACACTTCACTCAGGTAATACACCGGCCTCTGGACTGGTAGTGCTTTGCCTTCTTCATTGCGCTCTACGACTATGACTGTGCTGACCACCCGGCTGGTGGCGGCGATGTAGAGAAGCATGTGCTCCTTTTCAGTCGGAGCCGCCATGACAGGCGGAGTGGTCAACATTTTCTTGAGTTGGAGAAAAGCTTCGTCCGCCTTATCATTCCACTCGAAAAAAGTGGTCTTCTTCATGAGCTGGTACAGGGGAAGAGCCTTCTCGCCCAGCCGACTGATGAAACGGCTAATGGATGCCAAGCAGCCGGTGAATTTTTGCACGTCCAGTAGTCGGGTGGGCACCTCCATCCTCTCGATGGCCTTGATCTTCACAGGGTTGCACTCTATGCCGCGCTCTGAGACTAGGAAGCCAAGAAGCTGACCGGCTGGTACTCCAAAGACGCATTTCTCCGGGTTGAGCTTGATTTGAAATTGGCGCAAGTTTTCAAAGGTTTCCTTAAGGTCTTCTAGCAGCATGTCGCGCTTCTCCGTCTTCACCACAACGTCGTCCACATAGACATGGGCGTTTCTGCCGAGTTGCTTGAGGAGACACTTCTGCATGCAACGTTCAAACATGGCGCCGGCATTCCTCAAGGCAAACGTCATGGTCAAGTAGCAGAAGGCTCCGAATGGTGTGATGAAGGCGGTCTTCAGCCTGTCGGCCGGGTTCAGCTTGATCTGATGGTACCCTGAATATGCATCCAAAAAACTCAACAGCTCGCATCTGGCTGTGGAGTCTACACTTGGTCAATTCTTGGCAGGGCAAAGGGATCTTTGGGGCAAGCTTTGTTGAGGCTGGTATAATGGATAGACACGCACCACTGCTTATTCTTCTTCAGTACAAGGACTGGGTTGGCTAACCACTCTGGAAAGAACACTTCCATGATGAAGCCGGCTGCTAGAAGCCGGGCTATCTCCTCTCCAACAATTCTTCTCTTCTCTTCTGACAAGCGGCGCAAGGGCTGCCTGACTGGCTTGGCATCAGGTCGGACATGTAGCTTGTGCTCGGTGAAATCCGTCGGAACACCCGGCATGTCCTTGGGAGACCATGCAAAGATGTCCCGATTCTCACGGAGGAAATCGACGAGCTCGCTTTCCTATTTTCTGTCGAGGTTTGCACCTATGACAGCGTGCCTCTCCGGGTGCTCCGGGTCCAAGGGTATCTTCTTTGTTTCTTTTGCCGGCTTGAACGAGCCCTCAGCTTCCGACTCATTGGGGTTGGGTGACATTTCCGGCTGCTTGCCTGCCATTGCCACAACCCGGTCAAGGAGCCGCTTCTCTGCTGCAATCACAAGGGACTCGGCTAGCCGGCTGCTGTCTGCCGCACAGGCGGACGACTTCTTGTAGTCTCCGGTTATGGTCAGGATTCCCTTGGTGCTCGGCATCTTCATTTTGAGGTAAGCATAGTGGGGGACCACCATGAACTTGGCCAGAGCAGGTCGGCCAAGTAGCGCATGGTAGGGGCTCTCAAGGTCCACCACCTCAAACCAGACTGGCTCTCGGCGGAAGTGATCTTTGTCCCCAAAGAGGACATCTATCTGTGTCTTGCTGATTGGTGAGGAGGAAAGGCTAGGAACTATGCCATGGAATACAGTCCGACTGGGCTGAAGCTGCCTCTGTTTGATTCCTAACTTCTCCATAGTATCTCGGTACAGGATGTTGATGCTGCTGGCGCCATCTATCAGGACTCGGGAGAAGCGAGCAACCCGCCTCTTTGTTGCGAAGGTGGCATCCAAGACCAAAGCATAAGAACCAGGAGAGGGCATCACCTCCGGCTGGTCAGCTCTGCTCCAGCTGATAGGCTTCTCGGACCAATGCATGAACTCTGGGGTCTCTGATGCTACTGCATGTACTTCTTGTTGCCGCTGCCGTCTACTGTGCTTATCATCGGCCACGCTGGTGAACACGACATAAGCTCCATGCTCTTCAGGGTATTCATCTTGTACTGCACCGACAGGCCGAGCCGCCGGCTGCTGGGGAGGAGGAGGAGGCGGGCCGGCAGGCGGAGGAGGCAGGAGTCCATCACCATTGGCGATCCTGGTGAGCCAGTGGCATTTCCGAGTGGTGTGGTTGGACGGCTTCGCGCCGCTGTGGAACTTGCAGGTGCATCAAGAGTCTGCTCGTATGAGAAAGCAGGCAGCCAGTTGGGCTTGCTGCCCTTCTGACGCTTGGGTGGAGGCTGCCCTTCTGACTGTTGATCTTCGACTGTCGCCACCTGCCGGCTTGTGGAAGCCAGCTGCATGGCCTTGCGCTTGTTGTCATTTGGTTGCTAACGCCGACTGGTTTCGCCAACCGGAGTCCGAGGAGCTTGAGGAGCCACTTTGCCAGATGCGTCAACTTGGATTTCCGCCTTCATGGAGGAGTCGGCCATGGCATACTCGTCTGCTATGATCAGCAGTTCATCGAGGGTCGCCGGCTCGTCGCAGAGAAGCTTGTGCTTCAGGAGGGTGCCTTGTTGGCACCCTGCAGTGAAGTACTCGATGGCCTGCACCTCGTGCATGCCCTCGCAGGAGTTGCGCAGCTCGGCCCAGCGCGTGAGGTAGTCGCGAGTCGACTCGTTGGGGCCTTGGACGCATAGGGAGAGCTGGCGAGGCTTGGGCGGCCGCTTGTACGTGCTGGTGAAGTTGCGGATGAAGGCTTCGGTGAAATCAACCCAGCTGTTGATGCTGCGGGGCTTCAGGCTGTTCAGCCATATCCGGGCTGTACCCTGGAGCATGAGCGGGACGTACTTCACGACTACGTGCTTGTTGCCGTTTGCGTTGCTAACGGCTGTGGAGTAGTCGACCAACCAGTCTTCCGGCTTCACGGAGCCGGTGTATTTGGGCGTATCTCTCGGGAGCGTGAACCCTTTGGGGAAGGGCTCATCTCGGATGCGGGGGGCCAAAATAAGGCGGACCCAGCTCGTCTTCCTCTTCTAGTACCAGGGATCGGTTGAGGCGGTCGATCCGGTGGCGGGCATTGTTCTCTCCGACTCCTTCCCCGCGGCCAAGGCGGTCGCCGAGTGTCGGGTGGTCAACATGCGGCGGGGAAGCGCGCCTCTCCCTGCGAGGGGGAGGCGGACAGTCGTCCCGTCGTTCCACTGCTCTTGGGCGGCCGTCTTGGTCGCGCTCGATAGTGATGCGAGTCCGGCTGCGGCTGGCAGCCGACTCCTTGTCTCTTCTACTGCGGACGCCACCAGTCGGCGTTCGGGATGTTGCCCTGATCTCGGCGAGGAGGTGGATCATCGTTTCGCCGGTTGGGCACTTCAGTGCGGCAGCCGGCCTCCTGCTGCTCAGCAGCCGCATCTAGGAGCTGCTGGACGCGCTCCGTCATGTGGCGACGCTCGTCGCCCTCGAGTTTGTCTAGCTCGTCTTCTGCCGCCTGGGCAGCTCGTATGTTCTCTGCGGGCGTGGCGTAGACGGGACGATCTGTCCCGGACATGCTGGCGATGGTCGCGCCACCCTGCCGGATCAGGCCAATGCGGCTAGGCCCACCAGGAGCCAGCGTGCCACCGACGGCATGGTCCATCTCACGCTGGTAGGCCTCCAAAAGGCGTCTCATGCTGGCCAGCCGGTTGGCGCTTTCGACGAGCTGGACACGGTGTGCCTCCAGCGTCTCAGCGTCGGTGTCTTCCGGGATGGGCGCAGTCAGGTCTTGCAGCGCTGCCTGCAACGGATCCTGGCCACCTCCGCCAGAGTGCTCGCCGTGGCTGATGACGAGCACCTCCGTGACGGTGCTGCCGCCGCTGTCCACGCGAGGAAGCGGTTCATCGTAGACCACCACGTTGGTGGGGAACGCGTCAACCGACGCTGTGTCGGAGTCAACGAGCATCGGGTCGGTGGAGCCAACCGACTCCAAGTCCACAGCAGGCTCGCTGGCGACGTGGAGCTGATCGAGGAGGCTGACGAGGCGGCTCTCGGGGCCATCGGTGCCCGCATCAAATGCGGGCTCGTCGGAGAGGCGAATCTCGCCAAGAAGAATGGCGAGGAAGCTTGCCGCGCAGGCGACCTCCGCGCCATGCAGCGCGTCGGCGCAGACGCCGTCTGGCGTGCCGGGCTGGCTGCGTTCGCAAGGAAGGAACAAGGTTCCTGTCTAGAACAGGTCTCCAGGAGACGGTGCACCTCGCCCCACGGTGGCGCCAAATGTCGGGGGTTGGGTGCGACATATGCCAATGGATGGCTTATCATTGTCACGACCGGATTTTCGGGATATAAATTCCCAGAAAAACGGCCTGTGTGCTCACCAGCCCCAGGATTACTGTTAGCTGATGAGGTACCAACTTGATACAAGAAAATCCAAGCAAGTACAAAAATATGTAGTTGGATACACCATTGAGGCCTAGGAGTACAACACTTGGTTTCTAATGGTAGAGGGCGGAAGCGGTTGGATACATCTGCGTCTATGGGACTCCATTTCCCACAAGAACAGCTGACCAGGATAACTCCTATCTTCGCGAGGCTGTAAACATCAACACGTAGGTTCCGAGGTTTGTCACCGCGATGCTTAGCTCCAAGCAAGGAATCTGGCCAAGACAATAGCCAGGGACAAGCCAGTGAGTACGTTTGAATGTACTCGCAAACATTAAGAACACGGGTATAATATATCAAACATGCTCCGGATTATTAGGTGATCACACGTCTGTCACGAAATGTACGAAAACCATGATGCTCACATGTGGGTGAAATAAACGAATATAAAGTACTGGGTGCCAAGCGAGGGTCTGAATGACTCCTCGAGAGGAAACTGCAAGAATAGTAGTACTGGTGCCAAGCGAGGGTCTGAATGACTCCTCGAGAGGAAACTGCAAGAATAATAATGCCGCAGTCGGGTGTCGGGGCGACACCACATAAAGGGCTTTTTAAAAGGGAAATGAACAACAAGCATGCCGCAGTCGGGCGTCTGAGCGACGCCACAGAAAGGGCTTATAAGAAAATAATCACAGTGAATATCCAGGAGGTAGAACCATCCCAGGGATACTCAAAAAATACATAATGTAAATGGTTAGTCCAAAATAATGAAGATCACAATCCATATGTGCTACAATCATAAACAATATTTAGTACAGTCGCTTCTCCATCCGAAAACCGATAATTTAGTCAAGCCGTATCTCCATCCGAATACCGTTACTACGGTCCAGTTAGCCGTGTCTCCATCCGAATACCGTTACTGAGCTCTAGCTAATTCGTTCTCCATCCGAATACCGTTACTGAATTCAACTCAGACTGTGGTCCTTACTCAAGAACATGACTATCCAACAGGATATATCCTCTGCAGAGGGAGTACCATTTTCCACAAGTAACGGGTTTACTTAGTCCCTCGGGACTAATTTCGTCTACGGTATTTTAACTGAAAACACGCCTGACCTGCACACACCAGCTTAACTCACCAGTGTCTGGAATCACCCACGACACCTGCCAAGCAAAACTCTAAGTGGGGAGGCTACAACCTCGACGTAGCATGGGATCACAAAATTTATAACGCGCGCACACTAGGGGAGCTACCCCCCTCGGCTCCAACCGGAAACACCCATGCCCCCGGACCAGGTGGCATGCCTACCGGTGGCCTCTGGTATCTTCCAGCATGGCCTCTCTGTACGGTGTGTGCTTTGGTAAGGGGTTGACAACTTACTGAATCATACCCTGTCCCCTGCAGGGACAAGTGGTGGTACCAACAAATAAGGAAGCTATTGATCAAGACTCGATCTACAACCGACTCAGGTGGTCCAAGTATCCTCCAACAATATTACCACTAGTGAAATAAATCACCACTCCTCGAGCCTCACCATGCCATGCCGGACATACTCGTCTTGACGAGGGACTAGGGACAAGCTCGTGTCTACCCAAGACCACGACTTTCCCGGCTTCCTACCGGTATGCATGAGAAGCTCACGAGGATGATCCAAATCATTTGTGTATCCATTGCTGACCACAAAACAACTCCAAAGTGTACTCATGTACGAGACTATATCGATACATAAAGTTATCACATACTCCAAGTCAAAAGGTGTTGTGATCGTATCAAAACACCACAACAAAATATTATGCCAGAGTTCAGAAATGCTTGCCTTCAAGAGTATGCAAATGATGCACTTATTGGAAGCTTTCCTTTTCTCCAAAAATACTATTTTGCAAAATACACAATAACAAATATTTCAAACACAGTACCAAAAATTGTCTCAAATATTTTTGAAATAAATCTTAAAATAAACTAGATGAAATTTGAGAGACGTAGGAAAAAGAATCAACTCTTTTGGAGTTTTATTTTAAAAGTTATAGCCAGTCAAAGTTTGGTCAAATCTCTGTTTTTAAATAAAACCAGAAAAGAAAACGATTCAGAAGGAATACGCTTTCGCAGTAGAGGAGACGCACTCGGGAGTTATGCGCCTTCACTTAAACAGAGAGAGGACGGCCGCGCGGGTCACTGACAGTGGGTCCAGAGGGCCCACTGGTCAGGTTTGACCGTTCTTCCCTCCTTCTCCTCTCTTCTGCCTGACGGGAGCGGGGCTCCGGCGATCGCCGTCGACGAACGGCAGCGCCTCACGGGCATCCAAGGGCGGGGATGGAACGGCTAGACCGAGGCGGTCCTTTGGGTGGTTGCTGGGTCGTCGGAGGTGGAAGGAGTCGCCGGCGGCGAGCTCCGCGGCGGAGAGGGCTACGGTGGCGAAGTGACTTTTTGTGCTCCGGTGGTCCCCGATCGAAGTTGGGTAGCTGGGCAGCTCCGCAAGGACCAGAGGGAGCTACTGGTGGTGTTGGATGGGTGAAAGGGTGGCTGGTTGCGACGAATCGCACCGGAGCTTAGCGGCGGCCGAACTGGCCGGAGTTGGAGAGGACGGTCCTCTCTGGTCAATCTACTGCTAGGGGAGCTCTACGGGGAGGGTCTGATGTCGCCTGAGTGCTCGGAGAGGCTCGGGGTTCCCTTTAAATAGGCGCTTGAGGCTGGCTCCCGCGGTGGCCGAGGATAAGATCGCCGGCGACCACTTTCCTGTAGTGGCAGGGCATCGTGGCGGCGACGAAAGCGTGCCGACGAGCGGGTGGATAAGCACGGCCTGTGCTCTGGGGCAGCTGGCGTGCGCTGGCGGTTTGGGCGGCGCCGTCCGCGGCGGAATCCGCTGCCGACGCCGGCGTGCTGCCAAGGCGGCGCTGCAGGGTGCCAGGGGGAGCTTGGAGGGTACTGGAGAGAGGGCGAGTGCCTGGCGTGGTTCGGCAGGCGAGCAGGGGCCAGAGATGGAACGCGACGAGGGCGGCAGAGCGGCGTGTCGGCTCGGTGCGCGCGCGTGCAAAACGTGCGCTCTGGGCGCGCCCAGAGCACGCATGGCACCTGCTCGACGAAATGCCAGTGCGACCTAGAGCGCGAGGGTGGAGCTGGCAAAGAACAGAACAAGGGTAGGGGTGGCTAGGAGTTCTGTGGACAAGGTTGCTGGGTCAGTGGAACAATATCACAGTGCAAACAAAGAACTCATGCCAAAACAGACTATGCACACCAGGTGTTTGACAGAATGCCAGATGCACTTAGGCAACTCTTGGAGTGGCCAAAATCTCCAGATCAGTGTATCTTTAGATGCAGGAGATGGTGGTAAGATTAGTTTGGCAAAAACAGATAGTTGATAGTGCAAGAATTTGAGAAAACCAGTTTTGGGCAGAAACTAAAGGTTGACATTGCATGCACCAAAAATATGCCAATGGGTCCAATCTCCTGGACTTAAGGGTTTTGAAGGGAGGGCTACAAGTAGGGAAAAGCTCAAGGTTACTAGAGCAAGGAAAAATAAGGTTGCAGTACAAATCACCAAGTTGGACCAGAAGGCAAAAGAGGTTGATCCACTCAAATTTTTCAAATAGCAACACTGGGTTTTTGCTTGAAGATGAATTGTATGCCTCCACTGACATCTCCAAACACTTGGAAGAATTTTTAAAGAAATATTTAAATGGGTTGTAGTGCAAAAGTGCCTACTGGACCAGATTGGAAAAGTTGATGTAGAGCTCAAAATCTCCAATGGCCAGAAGGTATTCTTGCATAAAAGTGATGTGGAACCATCACATGACATCCCCAAATTTTGGTGGGAATTCTGAATGCATTTGTCAAAAGGTTGTAGTGCAAAACAGGCTCCAAATGCAAAAGAAATCATTTTAAAGGAGTAAAGCTTTGAGGAAATAAATCTTGCAAAAATTTGAATCCACTGATAAATAATTGTTTTATTATAGAGAGCAAACAAGTCCAACAATACCGTTGAAGGTTTTTCCCACTAGAGGTAAAAATCCAAAATCACAAAAGGTAAAACTTGACAATTGGAAAAGTTTTATTTCTTGGCAACATTTTAATAGATAAAACAAGGCCAAAATTTTTGGGGTGTCACAATCATGGTGGGAGCGAGTAGAACGTCGCCGGTGCCTAGAAGCGGGATGAGGCGTAGACACGAACGCCGGCGCACTTTACCCAGGTTCGGGGCTGTGACGCCCCAAGACCGACGCTCCAGAAGTCTTCCAGCTATATTGTTGTCGCCGTGTGTTTTATTTTTGCTTGTTGCATTTCATCATGGCATCATGTGCATTGCATCCACATGTTTTCATAAAACTTGTAGCCGTTCGTAGTGTCGCTTCTCTCTGTCTCCGTTGACCTTTTGTCAGGCCCCCTTGTCTTTGTCGACCTCTCTCAACCCCCCCTCGCCCGTGTCCGAAACTTTCCCGAACCCGAACAGGACTATCATGACCGTTGGATTCAGATCATCCCCAAACATCTATAAAACATCTCCGTTTTCTTAATTGGACTTCCTAACCTATATTTTCTCAACCGTCCGATTACATCGTAGGGTCGTGATATCCCCTAACCTAAATTCATCTGATATAAATATCAGTCTAACCCTAGATCCTAGGAGCTTGTCCCATCCACCAAATCCCCTCACCCGCTGCCGCCAGTCCTCTTCCTCCTCGGGATCCCTTCCAATCCAATCCACCTCGAGCTCTTCACCCAACCAACCACCAAGCCAATCTAAAAATCCATCCCCGACCAACCTCACCGGCCTCTGCTCGATCCACCCCTACAGCCGCAGCCACCCGAGCTCGTCTTCTCGCACCTGTAGCCGTCCGAGCCTCCCCTGGCTCCTCTACCTCTCCTCGTTGTCCGACGACCGGCGCCGCCGTCGGCGACCGCGAGATAAGCTTCGCTGCCCTTCTCCTCCTCCTGTGGTTTCTCTGCCTTCCTCGTCTCACCTCCCTGTCTCTCTTTCTCTGTTCAAACAGGAGCGCACGACGCCTCCCATGGAGTTCCTTGCAGCCTTCCGTCCGCGTCGTCTCGTACCGGACCTCGCCTGCAGGACCACCACCGCCGCCAACGACAGCCGCCGTTGGAGCTCGTCCTCCCCAACGTCGGCGAGCCATCTCCTCCTGCCGACGCCTTCGCCACCCAGGCAACACCCGTTGTGCGCCTCTTCTTCTCCTGTTGCTCCCTCTTCTGGGACTCATCTACCTCCCTCGTTTCTCTGGCAGGGACCTCATGGCCGTCGACCCCTGCCTCGCCTCGG
Organism: Triticum aestivum; assembly: GCF_018294505.1. Taxonomy (NCBI): domain Eukaryota; kingdom Viridiplantae; phylum Streptophyta; class Magnoliopsida; order Poales; family Poaceae; genus Triticum; species Triticum aestivum. Next base: position 554,377,881 of record NC_057814.1, read on the forward strand.
ATCTCACCCGGGACGCCGTCCAGCGCCCGGCTCCGCGCCGCTCCGCCGCCCCGTCTCTATTCCCTCGCCTCGCGCGCCAAGTTCACCGTCGTCGCTTCCCTGCATCGCTGCTGCCTGCCTCTGCCTGCGTCCTCTGCTTCTTCCAGGACGAGGCTCCCGCTCGCCCGCGTCTCGCGTTGACCGCGGCCGTCGCCCCTGCATCCCCTGCTTCATGAACAAGGCCGCCCCGCGTTGACCGGTCCAGCGCCAGCGTGGACGAGTGCCTCGTCGCCCGCGCTAGCCCCCCTCTGCTTCGCCTTCGCCGTGGGCCGCCAGATCCGCCCCGCTGGACCTCCTCACCGACGCTGGGCTAGGCCCATGGTGAGCACCAAATTCAGCCCCTCCTCTCTGTTCAGCCTAGTAGTTTCGGCCCGTAGATGTTTTTTTCTTAGTTGTGCGAATTTAGTTATTTATCCAGAGAGCGCCTGTTTTGCAGAAAAACCCTCAACATCATGCATATAATAATTCCAGAACCATGCATCATATTAAAATGTTTTTCACATGTAAAATGCTTAGGATTTCATCTAGTTTCATAATATGCTGTTTTCATCCATGTTAAATTTGGTTAAAATGTTGTTTGATTAAATTTGCTAAATAACTTGTTAAAATGATTTATTTCATAACTAATTAACCATAGCTCTGAATTTAATAAACTTTATATGTAAATGGGGTGAAAAAATTCCTAGTTTAACATGGTGGCATTACCTTGCATGTTTAACAACTCTATAATATGGTTTAGGGCAGAACAGTACCATAACCAAAATATGCTTGTGGGGATTTTCCGGAATTGTTGTTTGTTGTTCCGGCCTCATTTAAACTTGCCTAGATAGGTAGTTTTCATATGCTTCACCCCTTGCCTTGTTTAATAACATTTAATATTGTTGGGTACATAACTGAGAGAGAACTAAATAATTGATGTGGTGTTTCGTCAATATGCAACTCATTGCATATTGAACTCCACTTGATTTGTAGTATTGTTTGTGCACCTTGCCATGCCATGCCTCATTAAATGGACATGCATCATACTTGATTGTGCATCATGCCATGTTTATGCTTGTGTGCTTACCATGTTGTTTGCTTCTTTCCGGTTTGCTTCTCTCGTTAGCTTCGGTTTCATTCCGGAGTTGTGAGGATTCGTTCGACTACGTCCGTTTGTCTTCTTCATGGACTCATTCTTCTTCCTTGCGGGATCTCAGGCAAGATGACCATTACCCTCGATATCACTTCTATCTTTGCTTGCTAGTTGTTCGTTCTATCGCTATGCCGCGCTACCTACCACTTGTCATATCATGCTTCCCATATTGCCATGTCAAGCCTCTAACCCACCTTCCTAGCAAACCGTTATTTGGCTATGTTACCGCTTTTTGCTCAGCCCCTCTTATAGCGTTGTTAGTTGCAAGTGAAGTTGAAGATTGCTCCATGTTGGAACATGTTTATGTTGGGATATCACATTATCTCTTATTTAATTTAATGCATCTATACACTTGGTAAAGGGTGGAAGGCTCGGCCTTATGCCTGGTGTTTTGTTCCACTCTTGCCGCCCTAGTTTCCGTCATACCGGTGTTATGTTCCTTGATTTTGCGTTCCTTACGCGGTTGGGTGTTATGGGAACCCCTTGACAATTCGCTTTGAATAAAACTCCTCCAGCAAGGCCCAACCTTGGTTTTACCATTTGCCTCACCACCACCTATACTTTTCCCTTGGGAGTCGTGCTCCCGAGGGTCATCTTTATTTTAACCCCCCGGGCCAATGCTTCTCTAAGCATTGGTCCGAACTAGAGTCCTTTGCAGCACCACATCGGGGAAACTTGAGGGCTGGTTTTAGTTGTACGGAGTGCTCATCCGGTGTTGCCCTGAGAACGAGATATGTGCAGCTCCTATCAGGATTGTCGGCACATCGGGCGGTCTTGCTGGTCTTGTTTTACCATTGTCGAAATGTCTTGTAACCGGGATTCCGAGACTGATCGGGTCTTCCTGGGAGAAGGAATATCCTTTGTTGACCGTGAGAGCTTGCGATGGGCTAAGTTGGGACACCCCTGCAGGGTATAAACTTTCGAGAGCCATGCCCGCGGTTATGTGGCAGATGGGAATTTGTTAACATCCGGTTGTAGAGAACTTGACACTTGACTTAATTAAAATGCATCAACCGCGTGTGTAGCTGTGATGGTCTCTTTTCGGCGGAGTCCGAGAAGTGAACACGGTTTGGGTTATGTATGAACGTAAGAAGTTTCAGGATCACTTCTTGATCACTTCTAGCTTCTCGACCATTGCGTTGCTTCTCTTCTCGCTCTTATTTGCGTATGTCAGCCACCATATTTGCTTAGTGCTTGCTGCAACTCCACCTCATTACCCCATCCTACCCATAAGCTTAAATAGTCTTGATCTCGCGGGTTTTGAGATTGCTGAGTCCTCGTGACTCACAGATTCTACCAAAACAGTTGCAGGTGCCGGTGATACCAGTGCAGGTGATGCTACCGAACTCAAGTGGGAGTTCGACGAGGAACTTGGTCGTTACTACGTTTCGTTTCCTGATGATCAGTAGTGGAGCCCAGGTTGGACGATCGGGGATCTAGCACTTGGGGTTGTCTTCTTTTATTTTGGTTCCGTAGTCGGACCTTGATTGTACTCCGAATGATGTATGTTTAATTAATGTATTGTGTGAAGTGGCGATTGTAAGCCAACTCTCTTTATCCCATTCTTGTTCATTACATGGGATTGTGTGAAGAAGACCCTTCTTGCGACAAAACCACAATGTGATTATGCCTCTAAGTCGTGGCTCGACACGTGAGAGATATAGCCGCATCGTGGGCGTTACAAGTTGGTAATCAAAGCCATCCCCGACTTAGGAGCCCCCTGCTTGATCGAATCACTGACATTGTTGAGTCTAGAACAAAATGTTTTGAGTCTTAGGATTATATATATCGGAGAGTAGGATTCTTTTTACTCCCCAGTCCCTTTGTTGCTCTGGTGAGGCCTCCCGACGTAGAAGTTTTAACTTTCCTCTCCTCAAATTTCATGATTTTTTAAGGATCACGCGGGTATCTTGGAATCGTTCCGATATTCTTGTGACGAGAACATTGTTCTTGGTGCCTCCTGACATTTAGGGGTTGTGGCAGTGTCCCGGGGAGTTGAGCTCTGAGGTGTTGTCGTCACAATTCTATTGTTGCAGTTCTGGAATACCTGAGTTTTTCGCCGACATCGAAAATCTCTTTTATGCAGTTGTTGGTGAGATAACCGCGGCGCCACCTAGTACTGGGGCGGGAGTTCGGGAGTATTACCCTAAGTCGTATAACGGATGCTTTTCGAAGGTTGAGGTACACGATTTCTGGAGTTTTCTTGGTTATGTGTTGGCGGATGGATACAGATGGATGTAGGGATTGTTAGTTTGGGTGAGATATATTGCTTCCCCTGTATCCAAAACACCAGATTGCATAACCAGAAAGTTTCGGGAGTTTATAGGTGGGAATTCAAGTAGCTCCTAGAATATCTTTTCGACGGATGTATGATTTGAGATTGGGGTCCAACGTCTAGTGGTTCGCTTTTCACGGTCGATTTACAGTGGTCGCGAGGCGTCTTAAATAATCCTTGGCTATGCCGATTCGGGGACGTCTTTTTTGTCATTCGTGACGTCCACTGTACGTCGTGCCCATGGGGCCTCATCACGAACACTTTGGGCGAAATCTCTATCATATGTTTGTTTCCGGCTTATTCTGCAAGCCAAATCCTTTGTTTTTGTTTTGTTTCGTGGTATTCGAGTTGCTTCAATGTCAAGTGTTGATTCCATACCTTTTCCAAGTGGTGTTCTCATGTTTCTATGGGAGTGTTAATCCTTCTTGGTCATCAAGAGTGTCATCCCAATTCTATTTCCAACCGGTGCGCTTCTCTTCAAGATGATCCCATCATTCTCCCCATCTGCAAGATCAATTATAATTTTTCTCAATGATGTCTGTTTCATTCATCCCAAGTTGCCTTTGTTTTCCTGCCCTCCCACCCTTTTCTTCAAGGACTCAGATTTCTCAATCAAGTATCCTCTTATCAATGAGAAGTCTCTCCATTCTTTTCCGTCAATGTTCTTATCCGGTGATTCTCAGGAAGATACTAACGGAGCTTCAAGTTTATCATTCTCCATTCTCTTTTCTTCTCCGGTGGATCCAATTCAAGCTTTTAGTGTTGATCATATTCCTTTCCTTGTTTCAAATGTTTTCTCATGCCGGTGCACCTCTTAATCATCCACCTCTTGCTATTCATGTTTATCTGGAGTGCTGAAGATATCCCTGAAGATTCGTGTTTCCACTCTGCATCAATTCTAACTATTTTGAGGTTGTTATCTCATTCAAGCCATTTAATTCAACAAGTGCAATCTCTCTTTTAAATCATTCAAAGGTGTTTCTTTTGAGTGGCCCTAACCCACAGGTCTTTTCCAGGATCTTACCTGACTCTTCTAATTCTTCCCGGAGCTATTCCCAAATTCATTTGAAAGTTTGACGTAAGAATGAGTTATCATCAGCCAAATGTCTTTCTCCAAGATCTTCCAAATTCTTTTCATTGTTGGTTCAATCTTTCTAATTGTCATTCCGGAGTGCCTCAACAATTCATGGTGGTGTTTCTCGTTATCATTCTCAACATTTGAAGACCGAAGAAGAGTTTCTCCTCAATCTTATCAGTTTGATTCTCCAGAACTCATCATCTCAGAATTACTCATTCCAGCTTTCAACTCTCGTTCTCCAAATCTTACCGGTGCATCGCTCAAGTATTCCCTAGTCAGCTCGTGGTCTCTTCATTCTCTTGTATCTAAAGTTCCCCAAGTATCTTCGTTCATTTTCAAATTCTTACCGGTGATTCATCCCTTTACTTCGTTCGTTTTCAATTCTTACGGTGGTTCATTCAAGATTTCTCTTCCGTTGTTAACATATCAATTCATTCCTTATTCCCAATCCTTCCGGTGGATCGTTGAAGACCTTCCTAAGTTTATGCTATATCTCTCTTAATCCTTTCTACGAGAATAAGTCGTATGCCAAATCCGTTGCTTGTCATCAATTTAAATTGGTGAAGGATATGCATAACTTAATTCTTATTCTTGTTTTACCCAAGCGATTAATTCCTTATTCCGGAGGTTCATCAAATTGCTTGATTTCATTTGTTCATCTTTCCTTCCAGAGTTCCAAGTTTTTCTTGGTTATATCATCGCGTACCTCCATTTAATCAATGCAAGGATTCATCTTATTCTTTTCAAGCTTCTTTTCCTCGTGACCTTCTTTTTATCTATCCGGAGTTCTTCGAGAGTTTCTTCATGGTGGCTCGTCAAGGATTCCGTTCACTCTCCAATTGTTCTTCAATATCTCTCTCGAAGTTATGGTCCGCCAAGCTATACTTCAATTATTCTTCATCTTGCATTCCGAAGTGCAATTCTTCCTACCTTATCTTTTGAGGTGGTGTTATGTCATTTTGACAGTTTCCTTCATGTTTCATGATTGACAAGTTGTCCAGAATGACATATTTTAAACCCATCATTTTCCTCCTTGGAGCTATCTTGGGTTAGATTTCACCTAAAGCCTTCCCTAAGGAATGTTGCTTATTGTGGTGTCTATCAATGATCCAAGTTCTTCTCCTATCCTCTCGGCAAAAGGAGTTGTCATCTCCTTGTTGACCTCAATCCAATCTTTTGTTTCCGTAGTGGCCGAATTTCGCCTCAATTTTGAGAAGTTTTCCATAAGAAGTCCGAGAAGTGAACACGGTTTGGGTTATGTATGAACGTAAGAAGTTTCAGGATCACTTCTTGATCACTTCGGCGGAGTCCGAGAAGTGAACATGGTTTGGGTTATGTATGAACGTAAGAAGTTTCAGGATCACTTCTTGATCACTTCTAGCTTCTCGACCGTTGCGTTGCTTCTCTTCTCGCTCTTATTTGCGTATGTTAGCCACCATATTTTCTTAGTGCTTGCTGCAACTCCACCTCATTACCCCATCCTACCCATAAGCTTAAATAGTCTTGATCTCGCGGGTTTTGAGATTGCTGAGTCATCGTGACTCACAGATTCTACCAAAACAGTTGCAGGTGCCGGTGATACCAGTGCAGGTGATGCTACCGAACTCAAGTGGGAGTTCGACGAGGAACTTGGTCGTTACTACGTTTCGTTTCCTGATGATCAATAGTGGGGCCCAGTTGGGACGATGGGGGATCTAGCATTTGGTGTTGTCTTCTTTTATTTTGGTTCCATAGTCGGACCTTGATTATACTCTGAATGATGTATGTTTAATTAATGTATTGTGTGAAGTGGCGATTGTAAGCCAACTCTCTTTATCCCATTCTTGTTCATTACATGGGATTGTTTGAAGATGACCCTTCTTGCGACAAAACCACAATGCGGTTATGCCTCTAAGTCGTGCCTCGACATGTGAGAGATATAGCCGCATCGTGGGCGTTACAGGGGATCTCCTAGGAGATAACACCCCTAGTCCTGCTCTGCGGGGTCTCCGCATGATCACTAAGGCACTCGTGAGTACAATGGTGCTCCTCGAGCTGTATGCTTGAGGTGGAAGAAGGCAGGGCTCGCCCTCTCCTCTATCTATGTGTGAGTCTAGTTCTAACTGGTTGGGAACCCTTTGCATGGGTGCCCTGGGGGTTTATATAGGCCTACCCCCAGGGGTACAATGGTAATCTGGCCGGGTGTAGGACCTAGCTGTCAGTGCCTCTGGTCGCCGGCTTCTCCACCGGCTGCTGGGGCCCGCCTCCTGGTGGGCCCCGCCGACTGGTCTGGTACGGAGCCGACAGGCCGCTCCCGCCGCTCGCGGGTCTTGCCTGTTGCTGATTACTGTAGCGGCGATGCTAATGACGCATGCTTGGTCACGGCAGCGTGGCTACAGTCCCGCTGCCTGGTGGGAGATCACTGTAGCCACACCGTGTCTCATCTGGTTAATGTAGCATGGGCCCCGAGGAAGGAACAGGCCGCCTGCTGGAAGCCGGCTTCCCTCAGGTCCGACTGGTCAGGCTTCCGCCGTCTTCCGGGCTCTCGCTGCCTGGTAGGGCCCGCCGCCTGTAGGCCGTACCGACAGGCCGTCGTGGGGGCAGGGCACTGCCTGACAGGAGTGACTTCAAGGGCGGAGTGGCAACAGTGCCGCGCCGTGCGGAGATCTCCGCCTGTACGGGGCACTGCGGCCGCGCCTTGCCCTGGACATGGGGGTGATGGACTACACTGTAGCCACACCCTGTCTTGTCTTTTTAACGGAGGCGCAGACTTTGAGGGCGCCGCGGGCCGACGGCTAGGAGCCGGCCTCTCTGGAGTCCGCCTGCTAGGAGTCGGCCCGTCTTGGCGCCGTCTTCTAGAGCTTGGCCGCCTTCCGGCAGCCGGCCATTCGGGCCAGCCGGCTACCAGGAGGCGGCGCTTCTTTCTGGATGTTTATGGGGCGCAGCCGGCCCAATGTCTTGAAAGGTTCAGGGACTCGGGTTAGGATACCCATGGCCCATTACTCCGATAGTCGTTCCGGCTTCTCCGGGTTTCAGGCAATAAGGATATAGCATTTAAAACAGATTCAATTTTTTTGTCTCTGTAGCTTCTGCTGACAAGGACGCAGAGAAGACATTCGACGGTTTCAACAGAATGCATATGATTTGGATAGATAGAATTTGAGGTAGAAGCATAGGAGAGGTTATGGTCCGATCACGGACACCTAGTCCAAAAGATTCAAACAAGAAGACATAGCTATAAGTGAATGCTGTAGAGGACATAACACAAATATATGTATATATCTGAGTAAGACCAAATCAACAAAGTGAAGATCAACGTGAAGACAAATCAATGTTGAAGATACATCAAATGTGAAGACTTTGCAAATGTAACGCCAAATGAAACACTTCCAAACAAAAGTTTGGTGGTGGCGTTACCCACCGTATAGGAAATATTAGACCCAGACACGGCGCACAATTATCGTGGCGCTCCGAAGTCAAATTCCACATTAATGTATTCACACTTAGAGTGTATGTCTTCATTGATTGAAGATATGCATTACTTCGTGTGTTGCACATCGAAGTCATCAATATGCATAAGTGTTAGGATGTGTGCCTTATCACAGGACATTTGAGGATTCCAAGATATTTCGCTCACACTGCCACTTGCAAAACCTTTTCTCATCCAAGGGCTTTGTGAAGATATCTGCCAACTGCTCTTCAGTGTTGACGTGAATGATATCAATATCTTCCTTCATGACATGATCTCTGAGAAAGTGATGACAAATTTCAATGTGCTTTGTCTTCGAGTGCTGAACTGGGTTGTTGGCAATCTTGATGGCGCTTTCATTGTGAAAGTAGAGTGGTACTTGCTTTAGATGGATGCCATAGTCCTTGAGAGTTTGCTTCATCCATAGAAGCCGAGCGCAGCAAGATCCAGCAGCAATGTATTCAGATTCAGCAGTGGAGAGAGACACACAGTTCTGCTTCTTTGAAGACCAATAGACAAGTGATCATCCCAGAAAGTGACATGTGCCTGATGTAGACTTGCGATCCACCTTGTCACCAGCATAATCAGCATCCGAGAATCCAACTAGATCAAACTCTGAGCCCTTTGGATACCATAATCCTAGTGTTGGGGTGTAAGCCAAATATCGAAGAATTCGCTTCACTGCTAAGTGATGCGATTCCTTTGGTGCCGCTTGAAATAGGGCACACATGCAAACACTAAGCATGATATCTGGCCTAGATGCACATAAATAAAGTGAAGAACCAATCATGGAGCGGTATACCTTTTGATCGAACTCTTTACCATTGGCGTCGGGACTCAGATGACTCTTGGTTGGCATTGGCGTCGTGTAACCTTTGCAATCTTGCATTCCAAACTTCTTCAGGCAGTCTTTGAGTGTAGCGCCCATGATGCGGCTATATCTCCTACGTGTCGAGGCACGACTTAGAGGCATAACCGCATAGTGGTTTTGTCGCAAGAAGGGTCATCTTCACACAATCCCATGTAAAGAACAAGAATGGGATAAAGAGTTGGCTTACAATCGCCACTTCACACAATACATAAATATAATCCATACATCATCCAAAATACACACATAGACCGACTACGGCCAAGATCCAAATGAAAATAAGATAACCCCAAATGCTAGATCCCCGATCGTCCCAACTGGGCTCCACTACTGATCATCAGGAGAAGACACATAGTAACGACCACGTTCCTCGTCGAACTCCCACTTGAGATGGACCCCATCATCTGCACTGGCATCGTCGGCACCTGCAACTGTTTTGGTAGAATCTGTGAGTCACGGGGACTCAGCAATCTCACACCCGCGAGATCAAGACTATTTAAGCTTGTAGGAAAGGATGGTGTAATCAGGTGGAGCTGCAGTAGGCAACAAGCATATATGGTGGCTAACATAAGCAAGAGAGAGCGAGAAGAGAAGCAACGGAACGGTCGTCATCTAGTAATGACCAAGAAGTGATCCTGAACTCCTACTTACGTCATACATAACTCAGACCGTGTTCACTTCCCGGACTCCGCCGAGAAGAGACCATCACGGCTACACAAGCAGTTGATGTATTTTAATAGAGTCAAGTGACAAGTTCTCTACAACCGGACATTAACAAATTCCCATCTGCCTCATAACCACGGGCACGGCTTTCGAAAGATAATACCCTGCAGGGGTGTCCCAACTTAGCCCATCATAAGCTCTCACCGTCAACGAAGGATAAACCTTCTCCCGGAAAAACCCGATCAGTCTCGGAATCCCGGTTTACAAGACATTACGACAATGGTAAAACAAGACCAGCAAAGCCACCCGAATGTGCCGACAAATCCCGATAGGAGCTGCACATATCTCGTTCTCAGGGCACACCGGATGGGCAAGACGTCGGGTTGGCATAGACCCTGGTTGCCCAGGGGGCGCCGGACATCGCCCAGTTTGGGCCAACACTCGAAGGAGCACTGGTCCGGGGTTTAAAATAAAGATGACCCTCGGGCTCGCGAAAACCCGGGGGAAAAGGCTTAGGTGGCAAATGGTAAAACCAAGGTTGGGCCTTGCTGGAGGAGTTTTATTCAAAGCGAACTGTCAAGGGGGTCCCATAAATCACCCAACCGTGTAAGGAATGCAAACTCAAGGAACATAATCCCGGTATAACAGTAACTAGGGCGGTAAGAGTGGAACAAAACACCAGGCATAAGGCCGAGCCTTCCACCCTTTACCAAATATATATAGATGCATTAATTAAATAAGAGATATTGTGATATCCCAACATATCCATGTTCCAACATGGAACAAACTTCAACTTCACCTGCAACTAGCAACGCTATAAGAAGGGCTGAGCAAAAGCGGTAACTTAGCCAAACAACGGTTTGCTAGGAAAGGATGGTTAGAGGCTGACATGGCAAAATGGGAGACATGATATAGCAAGTGATAGGTAGCGCGGCATGGCAATAGAGCGAACAACTAGCAAAGCAAAGATAGAAGTGATTTCGAGGGGTGGTCATCTTGCCTGCAAGGTTCTCAGAGTTGTCGAAAGCTTGATCCTCGTAAGCGTACTCAACAGGTTCCTCGTTCACGAACTCGTCTCCCGGCTCTACCCAAGACAAGAACACAAACAAACGGAACCACAATCAACCACGAGAAATGCACAAGCAACATGATGCAAAACATGTATGATAGGCAAGATATGATGTGCGATGCATATGCGTGCTCCGGAAGGAAAATGATGAACAAGGCAGTAACTTGGTAAACCAAGTATTCCACTGGAAAGATGAGAATATTTCGGTCGAAATCGATATAAAGATCACCGGAAACGGATGCACGGTTTGCAAATGGCAAGCAAAACAAGAATGAAACGAATCTGCGATTAACAGCATGATAGCACTTAAAATGCAACAAGCAACAATTCTACAGCACTCCAACATAGCAAAAAAGCATATGACAGTAATCTACAGGAGATCCTTGACAAAAGATGAACACTGAGCTACGGCTAGATCACAACATATCAAGCTCAAACAAGCATGGCAAAAGTGCAAAAGATAACAGGATCACAGACTTGGTGAAAAACTGGACATGGCAGAAAACAGCATCAGGTAGCAATGTTCAGAGCACGAAATCAACATGCTACAGAAACTTAACATAGCAAAACAAGGCATGGAAGTGTTCTACTAAATGCATATGACAAAAGTCCCTTACTGACCATAAGCCAAAAAGGACCAGAAGATATGATGGCAAGCATGTGAACATAGCAAGTTTCGTTATCAGGTTTCAGACTTGGCAGAAAACAGAGCATGGCAGAAACGATAATATGAAGGCATGTTTGTGAGCTTGATGCACTCACTACAGAGCAATACATGACAAAACAAGCATACCTACAGTAAGATGGCATGTTTATGAAGCTAACCATGGCAAGAACAAAAGCATAACATGTATGGATCAACTACAATAAGCTTGGCAAAAGTGCATATCATGTTGAGAATCTGCCAGAAATATTTTATAGCAAAAGTAGAGCAAGATTAAGTCATGCTAAGGTACTCCATAATTGCAAACAAGGGCAGAAATGAATCAATTACAACTATATCTACAAAACATCCTTACTGAACATCTCCAAAATATGCATGGATCTCTCTGTAGCATCAAGTTTACATGGCAACAAAATAACAGCAGACAAGGACTTAGAGAAATCACCAAGTCCCTGAAATCAGAAACATTACGGAGCCTAGTTTGCATGCTTGTGATAGTCACCACAGAGATCACAAAAATACATGGCATACACCCTTGGAAAGATGGCATGGCATACAACAAAACACATGTAGAGCTCATGCCCATAAGATGCACAGATTAAATGATAGAAAAAAGACAAATCGCCAAGTTCTGATAAGAACCAGAGGATAACAGCAACTAGCCCTCTTGCAACAGAGATTTGGGCATCAAGATGACCTCTAATGAACATGGTGTGATTGAACAAAAGGTAGAGCATCACGAGACGAACAATTTGACATATTACACGCGCGAATCGGAGCTACATGGAAGGAGTTATGCAACAAGGAACAGGGGCATATACTGTGAAATATCAAAGACTTGGCGAAAAAAATGGGGAGGAAGGAGGTCAACACACGGGTGCTCTCAGATCGGATCGGGGCCGGCCTTCGATGGCGCTCGCCGGCGACGGGAGGAAGAAGGAGGTGGGGCGGCAGCCGTAGGAGAAGAGGAGGCGCCGGCGGCGGCCAGGGCGCGCGGCGGCGCCGGTGGCGATGGCGCGGGCGGTGGCGGGCGAGTGCGGGCCCCGGGCGGTGGCGCCTGGCTCGGGCGGCGGCGGGCGAGTGCGGGCTCGGGCGGGCCCTCCTCGGGCTCGCCGGGCCGGCGGCGGTGGGAGGCCGGAGCGCTGACGTGTCAGCTCCGGATTCGTCGGGGTGCGGCGGCGGACGCGTCCGGTCCGGTCCGGACGTGTCCGGCGGCGGAGAGGGAACGGAGCTAGGGTTGGACTGCGCGAAAATCTCGGGGGTCTCACATATTAATAGGTAGAGGAGCTAGGAGGCTCCAAATGAGGTGCGGTTTTCGCCCACATGATCGTGATCGAACGACCTAGAGCATGGAAGAGAGTTTGGTGGGTTTTGGGCTGTTTTGAGAGGGGGTTTTGCTGCAACACACAAATGGACTTGCGGATGCCCGGTTAACCGTTGGAGTACCAAACACCAAAGACACACTTGGCCGGGTTAAGCATCATCTTGTAGATCCGGAGATTATCAAAGGTTTCTCTCAAATCATCTATCAGGGTTTCCTCCTTTATGGACTTAACCACAATATCATCCACATAAGCATGAACATTGCGCCCAATCTGTTTATGAAGGCAGTCCTGCGCGCAACGCTGATAAGTCGCCTGTGCACACTTGAGTCCAAAGGGCATGGACACATAGCAGAAGGCTCCAAAGGGAGTGATGAACACCGTCTTCTACTGGTCCTTAACTGCCATCTTAATCTGATGATATCCGGAATAAGCGTCCAGGAAACTTAAACGCGCACAACCGGCCGTAGCATCAATAATTTGATCAATACGGGGAAGGGCAAAAGGATCAGCCGGACACGCTTTGTTCAAGTCCGGGTAGTCTACACACATCCGCCAAGTGCCGTTCTTCTTGAGTACGAGCACCGGGTTAGCTAACCACTCTGGGTGAAAGACTTCAACAATAAACCCGGCCGCCGAGAGCCGGGCCACCTCTTCACCAATAGCTTTCCGCCTCTCTTCATTAAACCGCCGAAGGAACTGCCTGACCGGCTTAAATTTCGGATCAACATTGAGAGTGTGCTCAGCGAGTTCCCTAGGTACACCTGGCATGTCAGAAGGTTTCCACGCGAAGATGTCCCTATTCTCACGGATGAACTCGATGAGCGCGCCTTCCTATTTTGGATCCAGATTTGCACTGATGCTAAACTGCTGAGATGAATCTCCTGGAACAAAATCAACAAGTTTAGTTTCATCAGCCGACTTAAATTTCATCGCCGGCTCATTTTCCGTAGTCGGCTTTTTCAGAGAGGTCATATCTGTTGGGTCAACATTGTCTTTGTAAAACTTCAACTCCTCTGTTGCACAAACAGATTCTGCATAAGCTGCATCGCCTTCCTCACATTCCAAGGCCACCTTCCGGCTGCCGTGAACCGTAATGGTCCCATTGTGACCTGGCATCTTGAGCTGTAAGTACACATAACACGGCCGTGCCATGAACTTGGCGTAAGCCGGCCGTCCAAATATAGCATGGTATGGGCTTCTTATCTTGACCACCTCAAAGGTCAATTTCTCCACCCTGTAGTTGTTCTCATCTCCAAAGGCCACTTCCAATTCAATCTTGCCGACTGGATAAGCCGACTTACCAGGTACCACACCGTGGAAAATAGTGTTGGACTGGCTGAGGTTTTTATCAATCAACCCCATACGACGGAAAGTCTCATAATAGAGGATGTTGATGCTGCTGCCTCCATCCATGAGCACCTTAGTGAACTTATATCCTCCCACCTGAGGAGCCACCACTAGGGCCAAGTGACCCGGATTATCCACCCGTGGAGGGTGATCCTCCCTACTCCACACTATAGGCTGCTCAGACCACCGCAAGTAGCGTGGAACCGCCGGCTCAACAGCATTCACAGCCCTCTTATGAAGCTTCTGATCTCGCTTACACAGACTGGTGGTAAACACATGATATTGTCCACCGCTAAGCTGCTTTGGATTGGTCTGATAACCCCCCTGCTGCTGTTGATGACCCTGGCCGGACTGTTGATGAAAGCCCCCTTGACCGTTCTGAGGACCAGGATTTGAGCCGCCGCCCGGGCCATGAAAGCCGCCGGCGCCTGAGCCGCCGCCCGGGCCATTGTAGTTCTTAAAGGCCTTCATGATTGCACAATCCTTCCATAGATGAGTCGCTGGCTTCTCTCTAGAGCCATGCCTTGGACAAGGCTCATTCAACAGCTGCTCCAGTGTCGGTCCTGACCCGCCGCCTCGGGGAGGGGGCCTCCCCTTGCGTCGCTGGTTATTACCTTGTGCGCTGGCGTTGGCTACAAACTCTAGGCTGCCATCAGCCTTGCGCTTGCCTCCTCCTTGGTTCCCCGGGTTATGCTGAGGACCCTTGCCATTGCCATTCTTCTTTCCCTTCCCTGCCCTTTCATCATCTGAAGGGGGATCCTTGGTACCATCAGAATCGGCGTACTTGACAAGAGCCGCCATTAGTGTACCCATATCACTGCAGTCGCGCTTAAGCCGCCCGAGTTTCATCTTCAGGGGCACAAAACGACAATTCTGCTCCAGCATTAAAACTGCTGAGCCGGCATCCATCTTGTCTGACGAGTGTATGATCTCCTTAACCCGGCGAACCCAATGTGTCGTAGACTCACCCTCCTGCTGCTTACAGTTAGTCAAATCCACAATTGACATAGACTGCCTACAGGTATCTTTGAAGTTTTGGATGAACCGGGCTTTCAGCTCAGCCCAAGACCCGATGGAATTCGGTGGTAGCCCTTTTAACCAAGTGCGGGCAGTCCCATCCAACATCATGGTGAAGTACTTGGCCATTGCCGCCTCACTGACCTCCAGTAGTTCCATGGCCATCTCATAACTCTCGATCCAGGCTGCGGGTTGTAAGTCAGCCGTGTAGTTGGGCACCTTCCTAGGGCCTTTGAAGTCCTTGGGTAAACGTTCATTGCGGATAGCTGGCACTAAACAGGGGACACCTCCCGTCCTGGTAGGGATACCCACGTCGACGGAAGTCGTCGGATAAGCCGGGGGGGGGGTCTGGTAAGCCGTCAATTGAGGCACCTGCTCCGCCTCTTGCCGCGCTCTATCTTGGTCTGCTGCGTGACAGGCTCCGTTATAAGCCAGGCCATGGCCAGGGGGCGGGTCATGGCGTCGGACGTTACTTGAGCCGGTCGCTGAGACCATGTGCCTGCTGTAACTCGGGCTCCGGCCCGGACGAGGGGTCGAGTGGATCCTATCCCGGCTGTAGGAGTACGCCTCTTGCTGCGCCAGTGCCGTCTGAAGGAGTTCCCTGACCCGGCGGGTTTCAATAGCCGTCGGAGAGTCGCCGTCAACTGGGAGAGCCGCCAGCCGTGCTGCCGCAGCGACCATGTTCTCCAGCGGGTTATTATAATGACCCGGGGGTGTTGGGACATACTGAGGCGGGGCAGGGGGCACCTGGGGAGGCCCCATCACTCGTGGCTGAATAGGGGGCCCAGACCCGGGCGCTATGACCCCTGGCGGGTTACTAGACCCTGCACCTGGCGTGTTGAAGAGGTTGCGTGGATCGTAAACCGGCGGGAGCCGAGATTGGGTCTTTTGATGCCTCCTTCTCATGACCTCATTGGACGCGTTCTGATCCATCGTGAGTTGGAAGGACTGCGCCTGGATCAACTCAGTTTGGGCATCGAGAGCCGCCCTCTCCGCAGCCATCCAGATCCCTTCCGCTACAAGGTCCTCCTTAGCTTTCACTAGATCCAATTTTAACTGTGCCACCTCCGCATCATGCTGAGCTTGATCCGCCGGGTCAACCGTGGTGGTTAACAGGGCCGTCATCTTGTCCGTGAGATCCATCAGTACCTGAGCCGGAGAAGGCACCGGGTTTCCCGCTCCAGCAGCGGGGTTCTGAACAGGCTATGCACCGGCCATAAAGATTCCCACCCGGCTTGGCGGCTCAAATAGGTCCGGAATACTGTCACCATCGGAACAACCCATGAGCCTGCCATCATGAAGTTGATACAACGAGTTTGACTCATCGGTGGCCGACTCGCCGTCAGAGCCGGCGGCCGTCTCATCACCAGATCCAGATCGATCAGAGAGTCCTCCATGGATACACCCCACAAAAGCATGCCTTAAGGCAGGCCGGGCCCGGGCGGGTCGTGCACGCTGAGCCGTCTCGATGGGATCCGCGCAGAGATCTGGCTCAGGGCCCGGCTCACCAATCTTGCCAATGAAGACATGAATTCCGCCGAAGGGGACCCGGCACCCGTACTCAATTGAGCCGGCGTCGGGGCCCCAGTTTGCATCATCAATGTAGAGCTTGCCGCGACGACTCTTGGTCATCCGGCCCACTGCGTATCCCTTGAGCCCTTCGAAGCTGCCCTTCAAGAACTCAAATCCACCGTGCGCTGGCCCCACGGTGGGCGCCAACTGTCGTGGAATTGTCACGACAGATGTCCTCGAGCTAGGACTTAGTCGTGGAGCCATCGCTACTAGGAAGCTTGAACGGGTTAAGCGGGACAAGGAACACAAGGGTTTATACTGGTTCGGCCCCTTACGGTGAAGGTAAAAGCCTACGTCCAGTTTGCGGTGGTATTGATTAGGGTTTCGATGACCAGGGAGCTTAACTGCTATGCCTGGCTCTCGACGAGATTGTTCTTGTCCCTAAACCGCTGCCGGGTCGTCCCTTTATATAGGGAGGCTGACGCCCTGCAGCTCTCAGAGTCTCGGCCGGCTCGTAAGAGTGTCCGGCTCGGACTCTTAACTATTCTTGCCTTACACTACAAGTTCTACCATAATAATGATTGTAACTACGGGCCTTAAGCCATATCCGGGTCTTAAGCCCATCTTCGGCCCACCGTCTTTAAGCTTGGCGTCGGGCTTCTGGCAATGACCATTAGAGTAACCCGGCCCCTCCTGGCGGGTGACTCTAAGGTCTATATCCTCAACAAGACCACTGTAAAACCAACCATGTACAGGCGGACCACTAGACGTCGAACCCCAATCTCATATCATGCGTCTGTCGGAAAGATATCCTAAGGCTACTTGAATTCCCACTTATAAACTCCCGAAACTTTCTGGTTATGCAATCTGGTGTTGGGGATACAGGGGACACAAAATATATCACCCAAACTATCAATCCCTAGATCCAGCTGTATCCATCCGTCAACACATAACCAAGAAACCTTCGGAAATCATTTACCTCAACCTTCGAAAAACATCCGTTATACAAGTTGTGGCAATACTCCCTAACTCCCGCCCCAGTACTGGGTGGCGTCGAGGTGATCTCACCAACAACTGCATAAAAGAGATTTCGATGTCGGCGAAACTCAGGTATTCCGGAACTGCAACGATAAAATTGTGACGACAACACCTCGGAGCTCAACTCCCCGGGACACTGCCACAACCCCTAAATGTCAGGAGGCACCAAGAACAATGTTCTCGTCACAAAACCATCGGAACGATTCCAAGATACCCGCGTGATCCTAAAATTTTTTTTAGTGAAATTTGAGGAGAGAGTAGTGAAAACTTCTACGTCAGGAGACCTCACCAGAGCGACGAAGGAACTGAGGAGTAAAAAGAATCCTACTCTCCGATATATATAATCCTAAGACTCAAAACATTTTTGTTCTAGACTCAACAACGCCAGCGATTCGATCAAGCAGGGGGCTCCTAAGTCGGGGAAGGCTCTGATTACCAACTTGTAACGCCCACGATGCGACTATATATCCCACGTGCCGAGGCACGACTTAGAGGCATAACCGCATAGTGGTTTTGTCGCAAGAAGGGTCATCTTCACACAATCCCATGTAAAGAACAAGAATGGGATAAAGAGTTGGCTTACAATCGCCACTTCACACAATACATAAATATAATCCATACATCATCCAAAATACACACATAGTCCGACTACGGCCAAGATCCAAATGAAAATAAGATAACCCCAAATGCTAGATCCCCGATCGTCCCAACTGGGCTCCACTACTGATCATCAGGAAAAGACACATAGTAACGACCACGTTCCTCGTCGAACTCCCACTTGAGATCGACCCCATCATCTGCACTAGCATCGTCGGCACCTGCAACTGTTTTGGTAGAATCTGTGAGTTACGGGGACTCAGGAATCTCACACCCGCGAGATCAAGACTATTTAAGCTTGTAGGAAAGGATGGTGTAATCAGGTGGAGCTGCAGCAGGCAACAAGCATATATGGTGGCTAACATACGCAAGAGAGAGCGAGAAGAGAAGCAACGGAACGGTCATCATCTAGTAATGACCAAGAAGTGATCCTGAACTCCTACTTACGTCATACATAACTCAGACCGTGTTCACTTCGCGGACTCCGCCGAGAAGAGACCATCACGGCTACACAAGCAGTTGATGTATTTTAAAAGAGTCAAGTGACAAGTTCTCTACAACCGGACATTAACAAATTCCCATCTGCCTCATAACCGCGGGCACGGCTTTTGAAAGATAATACCCTGCAGGGGTGTCCCAACTTAGCCCATCATAAGCTCTCACGGTCAACGAAGGATAAACCTTCTCCCGGAAAAACCCGATCAGTCTCGGAATCCCGGTTTATAAGACATTACGACAATGGTAAAACAAGACCAGCAAAGCCACCCGAATGTGCCGACAAATCCCGATAGGAGCTGCACATATCTCATTCTCAGGGCACACCGGATGGGCAAGACGTCGGGTTGGCATAGACCCTGGTTGCCCAGGGGGCGCTGGACATCGCCCAGTTTGGGCCAGCACTCGAAGGAGCACTGGTCCGGCGTTTAAAATAAAGATGACCCTCGGGCTCGCGAAAACCCGGGGGAAAAGGCTTAGGTGGCAAATGATAAAACCAAGGTTGGGCCTTGCTGGAGGAGTTTTATTCAAAGCGAACTGTCAAGGGGGTCCCATAAATCACCCAACCGTGTAAGGAACGCAAACTCAAGGAACATAATCCCGGTATAACAGAAACTAGGGTGGCAAGAGTGGAACAAAACAGCAGGCATAAGGCCGAGCCTTCCACCCTTTACCAAATATATATCGATGCATTAATTAAATAAGTTATATTGTGATATCCCAACATATCCATGTTCCAACATGGAACAAACTTCAACTTCACCTGCAACTAGCAACGCTATAAGAAGGGCTGAGCAAAAGCGGTAACTTAGCCAAACAACGGTTTGCTAGGAAAGGATGGCTAGAGGCTGACATGGCAAAATGGGAGACAAGATATAGCAAGTGATAGGTAGCGCGGCATGGCAATAGAGCGAACAACTAGCAAAGCAAAGATAGAAGTGATTTCGAGGGGTGGTCATCTTGCCTGCAAGGTTCTCAGAGTTGTCGAAAGCTTGATCGTCGTAAGCGTACTCAACAGGTTCCTCGTTCACGAACTCGTCTCCCGGCTCTACCCAAGACAAGAACACAAACAAACGGAACCACAATCAACCACGAGAAATGCACAAGCAACATGATGCAAAACATGTATGATAGGCAAGATATGATGTGCGATGCATATGCGTGCTCCGGAAGGAAATGATGAACAAGGCAGTAACTTAGCAAACCAAGCCAACCACTGGAAAGATGAGATGATTTCGGTCGAAATCGATATAAAGATCACCGAAAACGGATGCACGGTTTGCAAATGGCAAGCAAAACAAGAATGAAACGAATCTGCGATTAACAGCATGATAGCACTTAAAATGCAACAAGCAACAATGCTACATCACTCCAACATAGCAACAAAGCATATGACAGTAATCTACAGGAGATCCTTGACAAACGATGAACACTGAGCTACGGCTAGATCACAACATATCAAGCTCAAACAAGCATGGCAAAAGTGCAAAAGATAACAGGATCACAGACTTGGTGAAAAACTGGACATGGCAGAAAACAGCATCAGGTAGCAATGTTCAGAGCACGAAATCAACATGCTACAGAAACTTAACATAGCAAAACAAGGCATGGAAGTGTTCTACTAAATGCATATGACAAAAGTCCCTTACTGACCATAAGCCAAAAAGGACCAGAAGATATGATGGCAAGCATGTGAACATAGCAAGTTTCGTTATCAGGTTTCAGACTTGGCAGAAAACAGAGCATGGCAGAAACGATAATATGAAGGCATGTTTGTGAGCTTGATGCACTCACTACAGAGCAATACATGACAAAAAAAGCATACCTACAGCAAGATGGCATGTTTATGAAGCTAACCATGGCAAGAACAAAAGAATAGCATGTATGGATCAACTACAATAAGCTTGGGAAAAGTGCATATCATGTTGAGAATCTGCCAGAAATATTTTATAGCAAAAGTAGAGCAAGATTGAGTCATGCTAAGGTACTCCATAATTGCAAACAAGGGAAGTCATGGATCAATTACAACTCTATCTACAAAACATCCTTACTGAACATCTCCGAAATATGCATGGATCTCTCTGTAGCATCAAGTTTACATGGCAACAAAATAACAGCAGACAAGGACTTAGAGAAATCACTGTCCCTGAAATCAGAAACATTACGGAGCCTAGTTTGCATGCTTGTGATAGTCACCACAGAGATCACAAAAATACATGGCATGCACCCTTGGAAAGATGGCATGGCATACAACAAAACACATGTAGATCTCATCCCATAAGATGCACAGATTAAATGATACAAAAAAGACAAATCGCCAAGTTCTGATAAGAACCAGAGGATAACAGCAACTAGCCCTCTTGCAACAGAGATTTGGGCATCAAGATGACCTCTAATGAACATGGTGCAATTGAACAGAAGGTAGAGCATCACGAGACGAACAATTTGACATAATACACACGCGAATCGGAGCTACATGCAAGGAGTTATGCAACGAGGAATAGGGGCATATACTATTCAATATCAAAGACTTGGCGAAAAAAAGGGGGAGGAAGGAGGTCAACGCACGGGTGCTCTTAGATCGGATCGGGGCCGGCCTTCGATGGCGCTCGCCGGCGACGGGAGGAAGAAGGAGGCGGGGCGGCGGCCGTAGGAGAAGAGGAGGCGCCGGCGGCGCCGGCGGCGCCGGTGGCGATGGCGCGGGCGGTGGCCGGCGAGTGCGGGCCCGGGGCGGCGGCGCCTGGCTCGGGCGGCGGCGGGCGAGTGCGGGCTCGAGCGGGCCCTCCTCGGGCTCGCCGGGCCGGCGGTGGTGGGAGGCCGGAGCGCTGACGTGTCAGCTCCGGATTCGTCGGGGCGCGGCGGCGGACGCGTCCGGTCCGGTCCGGACGTGTCCGGCGGCAGAGAGGGAACGGAGCTAGGGTTGGACTGCGCGAAAATCTCGGGGGTCTCACATATTAATAGGTAGAGGGAGCTAGGAGGCTCCAAATGAGGTGCGGTTTTCGCCCACACGATCGTGATCGAACGACCTAGAGCATGGAAGAGAGTTTGGTGGGTTTTGGGCTGTTTTGAGAGGGGGTTTTGCTGCAACAGACAAATGGACTTGCGGATGCCCGGTTAACCGTTGGAGTACCAAACGACCTCCAAATGGAACGAAACTTGACCGGTGGTCTCCGGGTGGTATACTAAGGCCACTTGACAAGCCTCGGTCCATTCCGAGAACGTTTGACACCCGCTCGCGAAAGAAAACAAGAGGGGTGCACCGGAGGAGATAGGAGCGCCGGATTGCAAAACGGACAACGGGGAAAATGCTCAAATGCATGAGACGAACACGTATGCAAATGCAATGCACGTGATGACATGATAAGAAATGCATGACATGAACAACATACAAAACGAAAAACAAAACCCGACCACGGAGGGAATATCATAACACATAGCCGAAAATGGCAAGAGTCGGAGTTACAAATATGGCAAGTTACATGCGGGGTGTTACATTGAGGTATTTCTCTTGAGATATGAAGATGTCGTTGCTTTGCTGACGAATTTGAAGACCAAGGAAGAACCCATCATGGACATCTGATATTGCTCTTGCATCATGTGTCCAAACTCATCACTGTATCTCTTGTCAGTGCAGCCGAAGATAATGTCATCCACATAGATTTGACACACAAATAGTTCTCCATCATATGTCTTCGTGAAGAGAGTGGGATCCAGGGAACCAGGTTTGAAGCCTTTGCTCTTCAGGAAGTCTTTAAGTGTGTCATACCAAGCACGAGGGGCTTGTTTGAGGCCATACAGTGCCTTGTTGAGCTTGTATACCATATCAAGATGTTTTGGATCTTCAAAGCCAGGAGGTTGTGCAACATACACTTCTTGTTCAATCTTGCCATTGAGGAAGGCACTCTTCACATCCATTTGATACAGAAGGATGTTGTGATGGTTGGCATAGGCTAGCAGTATGCGAATGGCTTCAAGCCTAGCCACGGGAGCAAATGTTTCATCGAAGTCAATCCCTTCAACTTGAGTGTACCCTTGGGCAACGAGACGAGCCTTGTTTCTGACAACTTGACCATGCTCATCTTGCTTGTTGCGATATATCCATTTGGTGCCAATGATATTGTGCTTGCGAGGGTCAGGACGCTTGACTAATTCCCACACATTTTTCAGATCGAACTGTTGAAGCTCTTCTTGCATAGCTTGAATCCATTCAGGTTCCATGAAGGCTTCAGCAACTTTCTTGGGTTCAGATATTGAGACGAATGCAAAGTGCCCATAGAAATTTGCTAGCTGTGTTGCTTTTGAACGAGTGAGTGGACCAGGTGCATTGATGCTATCAATTATCTTCTCAATCTGTACTTCATTTGCAACACGAGGACGAACTAGACGAAGATTTTGCTTTTGCTGATCATTGTCTTCATTTTGAGCATTGACTTCAGGCTGAGCATTGTCTTCAGGTTGATTAGGCGCAGAAATGATAAGTTCCTCTTCAGCCTGTACCTCAGAAGGTATGATTTCTCCAGCCTGTACTTCATCTAACACATTTGGCAGGTGCTCTCTTTGCGAGCCGTTAGTCTCATCGAACCGCACATCTACAGTTTCAACCACTTTATAGTGAAAGAGGTTGAAGACTCTGTAGGAGGATGAATCCTTTCCGTAACCAAGCATAAAACCTTCATGCGCTTTTGGTGCAAATTTTGAAGTGTGATGTGGATCCTTGATCCAGCACCTGACACCAAATACTCTGAAGTAACTGACATTTGGCTTCTTACCAGTTAGGAGATCATAGGATGTCTTCTTCAGAAGCTTGTGAAGATAAACACGGTTGATGACATGGCATGCTGTATCAATGGCTTCATGCCAGAACTTCCTTGGTGTCTTTTATTCATCAAGCATCGTCCGAGCCATCTCAATGAGTGTCCTGTTCTTGCGCTCCACGATGCCATTCTGCTGAGGTGTGTATGGAGCAGAGAACTCATGGGTGATGCCTAATGTATCAAGGTAAAGATCGAGTCCGGTGTTCTTGAACTCTGTGCCGTTGTCACTTCTGAGGTGCTTGATCTTGATGCCATAGTTCATCATGGCACGATTGGCGAAGCGTCTGAAGACATCCTGCACTTCATTCTTGTAGAGGATTATGTGCACCCAAGTATATATTGAATAGTCATCAACAATGACGAAGCCATAGAGACACGCAGTTGTAGTAAGAGTAGAGTAGTGAGTAGGACCAAATAAGTCCATGTGTAGTAGCTCGAAGGGTTGAGATGTCGTCATGATTTTCTTCGAGGGATGCTTGGCCCTCGACATCTTTCCAACTTCGCAGACACCACACAGATGATCTTTCTTGAACTTGACGCCCTCGATGCCTATGACGTGTTTCTTCTTTGCGAGAGTGTACAGGTTCCTCATGCCAGCATGCCCTAGTCTCTGATGCCAGAGCCACCACTCTGAAGCTTTTGCTAGAAGACATACGGCTAACTGTGGTCCTGCTGAGAAATCTACCATATATAGATCATCTTTCCGGTACCCTTCAAAGACTAGAGACTTGTCAGATTCCATTAGGACAAGGCAACGATATTTTCCAAATATCACAATCATGTTCAAATCACAAAGCATTGAGACAGACATTAAGTTGAAACCAAGGGATTCAACAAGCATCACTTTATCCATGTGTTGATCCTTTGAGATTGCAACTCTACCTAGACCCAATACCTTGCTTTTACCAGTGTCAGCAAATGTGATGTGGCTCTTGTCAGATGGACGTAGTGTTGAATCCATCAGAAGACTTCGATCACCAGTCATGTGGTTAGTGCATCCACTGTCCATAATCCATTCTGAAGCATGTGGTGTCATACCCTACAGTACAGTTAGGGGGATAGGCTTCACCAAGAGTATTGTGAAGCATAAACATTTGACGGACAAGAGGATTATCAAAGCTCAGATCAAGGTTAGGACTGATAGGATGATTGGCAAGCGATTCAGGAACAAAATACATAGTAAGACCATTTGGGCATTTTACCTTGCGCCCCACAAGATGTTTTAGGTCCCCAGCATAAGCATCGGACGCCTTTGATTTCAGGCTGGAGACCTTTCCCTGCAAAAGAGAGTTAAGTTTTCTTAACCACCCACATTTTCAGGGGTGGCTTCAAAGCAATGAGTCTAAGTGCAGCATTCGAGAACTTCGGCTTTGGAGCCCTAGCAAATAGCCTTGCAGGAGATGAATGATACTCATATGAATAAGCAGAAAAGTTCTTAGTTTTATGAACATAGCGGTTTGAAGAAACACACTCATATTCATAAGTCTGAGTATGATTTCCCTACAAAACATTGGCGTTAGGGTGACTCAGGTGAGTCCTCTGTCTGTATGAAGCCTTTGGTCTGGGGTTTGTCTTCCTCCCTTGTGGTGTCATGATGACATTCACAGGAAGATTCTCAAGACACCTTTTGGGCACCCAGATCTTCTTCATGGGTGGTCCATTCCTGCAGTTAGTACCAATATACCTGGCAAACACTTCACCATTGTGATTCTTAAACAGTTTATAGTTTGCATCAAAGGATTCATCAATGATAATCGGGTTAGCACAAGTGAAGCCAGATAAGGTGGATGGGTCCACTGAAGGTCCCTTTGCAGCAACCCATGTGGTTTTGGGGTACTGCTCATGCTTCCAGTAAGAACCATCAACATTCATTTTCCTCTCGAACCCAACACCCTCTTTTCCAGGGTTTCGGTTCAGAATCTGCTTTTTGAGGACATCACATAGTGTCTGATGCCCTTTGAGACTTTGTACATCCCAGTCTCAAGAAATGTCTTCAACCTAGCATTTTCATCAGCAATAGTAGTGGCATCCTCAGCAGAGGGGTTAGTTACCACATCAGCAGTTGAAGATATTGTGACAGTAGCAGCAGTAGAACATTCAGCAACAGAAGTAGCGTTATCACGCTCAAGGCATTTTAGACACGGTGGTTCAAATCCTTCCTGAGCGGGACTGGTCTGTTGAGCACGAAGTGACTCATTTCCTGTTTGAAGATCTTCATGAACTGCTCTCAATTTCTCAAGTTCTTGCTTCCTTTGAAGATAATCATAGAAAAGCTTTTCATGAGTTGTTGAGAGCGTTTCATGACGACTTTCAAGTTCCTCGTACTTAACATGAAGATTTTTTGTGTCTTCAATTAAGGACTGAGATCGGGTCATTTCCGCTTCCAACAGGTCATCGCTTTTGTCTAACAATTTTTGAATATGTTCCATAGCTTTCTGTTGTTCAGTTGCAATTTTAGCAAGTGTTTTATAGCTGGGTTTGATTCACAATCAGAGTCATCTTCACTTGATGTTCGAAAGTAAGCATCGCATGAGTTTACCTTGGCACCACGTGCCATGAAGCAGTAGGTGGGGGCAGAGTCGTCCTTGTCATTAGCATCAGCGTTGGTGACGGAGACATTTTCTTCAGTGTTGAAGATGGACTTGGCAACGTAGGCTGTGGCTAGAGCTAGACTTGCAACACCAGAGTCGGACTCCTCCTCAGACTCCACCTCTGCTTCCTCAGAAGCAGACTCCTCCTCTGAATCCATTTCCTTGCCAACAAAAGCACGAGCCTTGCCAGATGAGCTCTTCTTATGTGATGAAGACTTGGAAGAAGACTTTGAGGATTTCTTCTTCTTCTTGTCATCAGAATCATATTCCTTGCTCTTCTTCTTCTTCTTCTTCTTCTTCTTCTTGTTCTCATTGTTCCACTGAGGACACTCAGAGATGTAGTGACCAGGTTTCTTGCACTTGTGGCATGTTCTCTTCTTGTGGTCATGAGTGGAAGCTTCATCATTTCTTGAGGTGGATCTTGAAGATTTTCTGAAGCCTTTCTTCTTGGTGAATTTCTGGAACTTCTTCACAAGCATAGCAAGCTCCTTTCCAATGTCTTTAGGATCCCCAGAACTGCAGTCAGATTCTTCTTCAGATGAGGAAACATCCTTCAGGTCACGCAGACAGAAAGACTTCAGTGATGCCTAACACTCTTTGGCTCTGGGTGTTTTGGGCTTTGTCCTCGCAAGGATCTTTCTCTCAAAGCTTCGGAGGTGGGTTGCTCTCAAACGACAAAAGCCGTGCACTAACTCTGAGGAGCCACAAATTTATGGTGTAGGGGGTGGGCTATTTATAGCCACTAGGCAAACCGACCTGATTTGTCCGAAATGACTCTGGGTCACTAAGGAACTGACACGTGTTCCAACGGTCAGATTTCAAACGCATGCGGCACCTTAACTTGGGCTACAAGTAAAGCTGACTCATCCAACTCTGGATAAGATTTGCTCTCATGGTCTTCGCTGGAAGACTTAGGATTTGGTTGAGCATCACTTCAGTCACTCTGACTTTGTTCACTTGGACCCCACTTAACAGTACGGTGGTTCCTATGACTCAACAAAGAAGAAAAGGAAACTACGAAACAGCTATGTCTTCGCACTCCATAGTCTTCACGTGAATGTCTTCTCGAGTCATAATCTTTGTTGTGAATATCTTCACATACCACCATTGTCTTCAATGTCTTCACAAATTTTTAGGGGTCATCTCCGGTAGGTAAACCGAATCAATGAGGGACTACTACCTGTGTTATCCTGCAGTTCTCACAAACACATTAGTCCCTCAACCAGGTTTGTCGTCAATACTCCAAAACCAACTAGGGGTGGCACTAGATGCACTTACAGCTCTACGTTCACATACAATGGGTGCAATCCAGTTTTGCACACGCAAAATACTCGGGTTAAACTTGACGAGCCTAGCATATGCTGATATGGCCTCGTAACACTGAGATCGAAAGATCGAACATGAATCATATAGTAGATATGATCAACATAGTGATGTTCACCGTTGAAAACTAGTCCATCTCACGTGATGATCGGACATGGTTTAGTTGATATGGACCACGTGATCATTTAGATGACTAGAGGGATGTCTATCTAAGTGGGAGTTCTTAAGTAATATGATTAATTGAACTTTAATTTATCATGAACTTAGTACCTGATAGTTTTTGCATGTCTATGTTGTTGTAGATCAATGGCCCGTGCTACCGTTCCCTTGTATTTTAATGCGTTCCTAGAGAAAGCTAAGTTGATAGATGATGGTAGCAACTACACGGACTGGGTCCATAACTTGAGGATTATCCTCATTGCTACACAGAAGAATTACGTCCTGGGAGCACCGCTAGGTGCAAGACCCGCTGCAGGAGCAACTTCGGACGTTATGAACGTCTGGCAGAGCAAAGCTGATGACTACTCGATAGTTCAGTGTGCCATGCTTTACGGCTTAGAATCGGGACTTCAACGACGTTTTGAACGTCATGGAGCATATGAGATGTTACAGGAGTTGAAGTTAATATTTGAAGCAAATGCCCGGATTGAGAGATATGAAGTCTCCAATAAGTTCTATAGCTGCAAAATGGAGGAGAATAGTTCTGTCAGTGAACCTATACTCAGAATGTCTGGGTACCACAACCACTTGACTCAACTGGGAGTTAATCTTCCTGATGATAGTTTCATTGACAGAGTTCTTCAATCA
Source organism: Triticum aestivum (assembly GCF_018294505.1). Classification (NCBI taxonomy): domain Eukaryota; kingdom Viridiplantae; phylum Streptophyta; class Magnoliopsida; order Poales; family Poaceae; genus Triticum; species Triticum aestivum. Next base: position 554,405,983 of record NC_057814.1, read on the forward strand.
CTGCCACCAAGCTACAAAAGCTTCATGATGAACTATAATATGCAAGGGATGGATAAGACAATTCCCGAGCTCTTCGCGATGCTAAAGGCTGCGGAGGTAGAAATCAAGAAGGAGCATCAAGTGTTGATGGTTAACAAGACCACTAGTTTCAAGAAAAAGGGCAAAGGGGAGAAGGGGAACTTCAAGAAGAATGGCAAGCAAGTTGCTACTCAAGTGAAGAAGCCCAAGTCTGGACCTAAGCCTGAGACTGAGTGCTTCTACTACAAAGGGATTGGTCACTGGAAGCGGAACTGCCCCAAGTATTTGGTGGATAAGAAGGATGGCAAAGTGAAAGGTATATTTTATATACATGTTATTGATGTGTACCTTACTAATGCTCGTAGTAGGTCCTGGGTAATTGATACTGGTTCTGTTGCTCATATTTGCAACTCGAAACAGGGGCTACGGATTAAACGAAGATTGGCTAAAGATGACGTGACGATGCGCGTGGGAAATGGTTCCAAAGTCGATGTGATCGCCGTCGGCACGCTACCTCTACATCTACTGTCGGGATTAGTTTTAGACCTGAATAATTGTTATTTGGTGCCAGCGGTAAGCATGAACATTATATCTGGATCTTGTTTGATGCGAGAAGGTTATTCATTTAAATCAGAGAATAAAGGTTGTTCTATTTATATGAGTAATATCTTTTATGGTCATGCATCCTTGATGAGTGGTTTATTTTTGTTGAATCTCGATTGTAGTGAAACACATATTCATAATATTGAAGCCAAAAGATGCATGGTTAATAATGATAGTGCAACTTATTTGTGGCACTGCCGTTTAGGTCAAATTGGTGTAAAGTGCATGAAGAAACTCCATGCAGATGGGCTTTTGGAATCACTTGATTATGAATCACTTGATACTTGCGAACCATGCCTCATGGGCAAGATGACTAAGACTCCGTTCTCCGGAACAATGGAGCGAGCAACTAACTTGTTGGAAATAATACATACTGATGTATGCGGTCCGATGAGTGTTGATGCTCGCGGTGGGTATCGTTATTTTCTAACATTAGAAGATGATTTGAGCAGATATGGGTATGTCTACTTGATGAAACATAAGTCTGAAACATTTGAAAAGTTCAAAGAATTTCAGAGTGAAGTGGAAAATTATCGTAACAAGAAAATAAAGTTTTTAGGATCCGATCGTGGAGGAGAATATTTTAGTTATGAGTTTGGTCTTCATTTGAAACAATGTGGAATAGTTTCGCAACTCACGCCACCTGGAACACCACAGCGTAATGGTGTGTCCGAACGTCCTAACCGTACTTTATTAGATATGGTGCGATCTATGATGTCTCTTACTGATTTACCGCTATCGTTTTGGGGTTATGCTTTAGAGACGACTGCATTCATGTTAAATAGGGCACGATCTAAATCCGTTGAGATGACACCATATGAACTGTGGTTTGGCAAGAAACCCAAGTTGTCGTTTCTTAAAGTTTGGGGCTGCGATGCTTATGTGAAAAAGCTTTAACCCAAATCAGAGAAATGTGTCTTCATAGGATATCCAAAGGAGACTGTTGGATACACCTTCTATCACAGATCCGAAGGCAATATATTCGTTGCTAAGAATGGATCCTTTCTAGAGAAGGAGTTTCTCTCGAAAGAAGTGAGGGGGAGGAAAGTAGAACTTGATGAGGTAATTGTACCTGCTCCCGAATTGGAAAGAAGTTCATCACAGAAATCAGTTCCAGTGATTCCTACACCAATCAGTGAGGAAGCTAATGATGATGATCATGAAACTTCAGATCAAGTTACTACCAAACCTCATAGGTCAACCAGAGTAAGAACCGCACCAGAGTGGTACGGTAATCCTATTCTGGAAGTCATGTTACTTGACCGTGACGAACCTACGAACTATGAGGAAGCGATGATGAGCCCAGATTTCGCGAAATGGCTTGAGGCCATGAAATCTGAGATGGGATCCATTTATGAGAACAAAGTGTGGACTTTGGTTGACTTGCCCGATGATCGGAAAGCAATAGAGAATAAATGGATCTTCAAGAAGAAGACTAACGCTGACAGTAATGTTACTGTCTTCAAAGCTCGACTTGTCGCGAAAGGTTCTCGACAAGTTCAAGGAGTTGACTACGATGAGACCTTCTCACCCGTAGCGATGCTTAAGTCTGTCCGAATCATGCTAGCAATTGCCGCATTTTATGATTATGAAATCTGGCAAATGGATGTCAAAACTGCATTCCTTAATGGATATCTTAAAGAAGAGTTGTATATGATGCAACCAGAAGGTTTTGTCGATCTAAAAGGTGCTAAAAGTGTGCAAGCTCCAGCGATCCATTTATGGACTGGTGCAAGCAACTCGGAGTTGGAATATACGCTTTGATAGTGTGATCAAAGCATATGGTTTTATACAGACTTTTAGAGAAGCCTGTTTTTATAAGAAAGTGAGTGGGAGCTCTGTAGCATTTCTAATATTATATGTGGATGACATATTGTTGATTCGAAATGATACATAATTTCTGGATAGCATAAAATGATACTTGAATAAGAAATTTTCAATGAAAGACCTTGGCGAAGCTGCTTATATATTGGGCATCAAGATCTATAGAAATAGATCAAGACGCTTAATTGGACTTTCACAAAGCACATACCTTGATAAATTTTTGAAGAAGTTCAAAATGGATCAGTCAAAGAAAGGGTTCTTGCCTGTGTTACAAGGTGTGAAGTTGAGTGAGACTCAATGCCCGACCACTGTAGAAGATAGAGAGAAAATGAAAGTCATTCCCTATGCTTCAGCCATAGGTTCTATCATGTATGCAATGCTGTGTACCAGACCTGATGTGTGCCTTGCTATAAGTATAGTAGGGAGGTACCAAAGTAATCCAGGAGTGGATCACTGGACAGCGGTCAAGAACATCTTGAAATACCTGAAAAGGACTAAGGATATGTTTCTCATTTATGGAGGTGACAAAGAGCTCGTCATAAATGGTTACGTCGATGCGAGCTTTGACACTGATCCGGATGACTCTAAGTCACAAACCGGATACATATTTATATTGAATGGTGGAGTTGTCAGTTGGTGTAGTTCCAAACAGAGCATCGTGGCGGGATCTACGTGTGAAGCGGAGTACATAGCTGCTTCGGAAGCAGCAAATGAAGGAGTCTGGATGAAGGAGTTCATATCCGATCTAGGTGTAATACCTAGTGCATCAGGTCTAATGAAAATCTTTTGTGACAATACTGGAGCAATTGCCTTGGCGAAGGAATCCAGATTTCACAAGAGAACCAAGCACATCAAGAGACGCTTCAATTCCATCCGCGATCTAGTCAAGGAGGGAGACATAGAAGTTTGCAAAATACATACGGATCTGAATGTTGCAGACCTGTTGACTAAGCCTCTTCCACAAGCAAAACATTATCAGCACCAAGACTCCATGGGTGTAAGAATCATTACTATGTAATCTAGATTATTGACTCTAGTGCAAGTGGGAGACTAAAGGAAATATGCCCTAGAGGCAATAATAAAGTTATTATTTATTTCCTTATATCATGATAAATGTTTATTATTCAGGATGGAATTGTGTTGACCGGAAACTTAGTACATGTGTGAATACATAGACAAAACAGAGTGTTCCTAGTATGCCTCTACTTGACTAGCTTGTTTATCAAAGATGGTTATGTTTTCTGACCATAGGCATGTGTTGTCATTTGATGAACGAGATCACATCATTAGAGAATGATGTGATGGACAAGACCCACCCGTTAGGTTGGCATAATGATCGTTTAGTTTTATTGCTATTGCTTTCTTGATGACTTATACATGTTCCTCTGACTATGAGATTATGCAACTCCCGAATACCGGAGGAACACCTTGTGTGCTATCAAACGTCACAACGTAAGGGGGTGATTATAAAGATGCTCTACAGGTGTCTCCGAAGGTGTTTGTTGAGTTGGCATAGATCGAAATTAGGATTTGTCACTCCGTGTATCGGAGAGGTATCTCTGGGCCCTCTCGGTAATGCACATCACAATAAGCCTTGCAAGCAATGTGACTAATGATTTAGTTGCGGGATGATGCATTATGGAACGAGTAAAGAGAGTTGCCGGTAACGAGGTTGAACTAGGTATGAGGATACCGACGATCGAATGTCGGGCAAGTAACATACCGATGACAAAGGGAACAACGTATGTTGTTATGCGGTTTGACTGATAAAGATCTTCGTAGAATATGTAGGAGCCAATATGAGCATCCAGGTTCCGCTATTGGTTATTGACCGGAGATTTGTATTATGAGTTATGTGATTTGATGACCGAAGATTGTTCGGAGTCCCGGATGAGATCATGGACACGACGAGGAGTCTCGAAATGGTCGAGAGGTAAATATCGATATATTGGAAGGTTATATTCGGACACCGGAATGGTTCCGAAGTGTTTCAGGTATTTTTCGGAGTACCGGGAGGTTACCGTAACCCCCCGGGGAAGTAGTGGGCCTTAATGGGCTTTAGTGGAAAGGAGAGAAGGGCCTCAAGGGGTGGCCCCCCATGGTTGGTTAGAGTTGGACTAGGAGGGGGGGCGCCCCCCTCTTTCCTTCTCCCCTCTTCCTCCTTCCCTCCTTCTCCTAGTTGGAATAGGAAAATGGGGGGCCGAATCCTACTTGGACCGGAAGTCCAAGTAGGACTCCCCCCTTGGCGCGCACCCCTTGGGCTGGCCTCCTCTTCCCCCCTCCTTTATATACATGGGAGGGGGGCACCCCAAAGAGACACCAAGTCATCTCTTAGCCGTGTGCAGTGTCCCCCTCCACAGTTACACACCTCGGTCATATCGTCGTAGTGCTTAGGCGAAGCCCTGCGTCGGTAACTTCATCATCACCGTCGCCACGCCGTCCTGCTGACGGAACTCTCCGTCGACCCTCTACTAGATCAAGAGCTCGAAGGACGTCATCGTGCTGAATGTGTGCTAAACACGGAGGTGCCGCACGTTCGGTACTTGGATCGGTTGGATCGTGAAGACGTTCGACTACATTAACTGCGTTACTAAACGCTTCCACTTTTGGTCTACGAGGGTTTGTGGACACACTCTCCCCGCTCGTTGCTATGCTTCTCCTAGATAGATCTTGCGTGATCATAGGATTTTTTTTGAATTACTACGTTCCCCAACATAAACAAGTGCATCAGATCCAGATAACATTAACCAAGCAAGCACTAACATTAGTGCAGAGACGTGCTATACAAACAGTTTTTACCCCCTTTCCGCGATGGAGTTTCAAACCGTCGGCTAGTGAGTGTGTGCGATGGGGGGTCCTTCCCACAGGACCCAGAAATCATCGGGGATAGGCCCTCCAAACACACAGGCGGGGGGAAAATGAGCTCGTGTGTGATCGGGCGAGGCATCGAAGCCCAATCGTTTCCGTTCGTATGTACTTCCACACAGTGAATCCCAGAAAAACGTTTCCATTCGTATGTATATCACACATAGTTTTTTGTGTGGAAACGTTTGTGCAAGGTGGCCTAATGCAAACAGTTCTTTGCCGGAAGCCGTGTGTGATTGTTAGTTGATCCAACACACCTACTTTCTAGAAACCGTGTGGGTTTCACTACAAAAAAGACACATCCGTGACATTTTGGGCTGAACGAATTTTTTTCCTATCATGCTTATGACACTTCTATGACTATAATTGTGACAAAACCCGGTATCATCATAGATGTGGTGGGCTCCTACTTCTGTGACAAAAAATCATGACAGAAAATGGGCTTTTCATCGTGGGCGGGCCGGAGACGCAGCTGCATGACATTCTTTGGGCCATCCATGACGGAAAAAACCATGGTAGAAGCGAGGGCGAGGAAAATATCGGGGAGTTCCCGGTTACGGTGGGTGGTCGGGGCCGAGCGATGCATGGAGGGATTGCACGTTTCTCTCGTACACATACGCGCGTGTGTGCGAGGCATTGTGCTCTAACTGAACCCGAGCGAGGCATTGGGCTCTAACTGAACCTGAGCGATTGCACTAGCTACGTTACCGAACCCCGATCGATCCCTTGCTGTTAACTGAACCCAAGTGGTTCCTTCGCTACTGCTGCTAACTGAAGCCGATCGATGTTGCCTCTTGATGAACAGTGAGCGTTGTTCGGGGGGGGGGGGGGGGGTTGGATGAACAGTCCCCGGTGGGGAGGGGGGAGTGGATGAACATGACCCCGTGGTGTCGACGCTGGATGAACAGGACCCCGATCGATCGAGCCGATTGGGGGTGGATGAACAGGCCCCCATGGAGGCCTGGATGAACAGGACCCCATGGAGGGCTGGTTGAACAGTAGCCGGTGGAGGGCTGGATGAATAGTAGCCCGTGGAGGGGTGGTTGAACAGGACCCCGTGGAGAGGGCTGGTTAAACAGTAGCCGGTGGATGAACAGGAGTCCGTGGATGAACAGTCATAGGTGGAGGCTGGAGGAGGTCCACGGTGGATAAACGGTAGCCCATGGAGGCAGGCGACCATGGAGATGAACTGTATCTCGTGGAGTCCCGTTTTGTGGTACGCCACACCCCTCCCGATGAACAGGACCCCCGTTGCGACCGTAGCGCTCCAACACAAGTCCGTTTCCTCCATTTTACCGTATGCCACACCCCTCCAGATCAACAGGACCCTGTTTCGATCGTAGGAGGTCCAAGCGTTTCCTCTGTTTTGTGGTATGCCACACCCCTCCCGATGAACAGGATCCCATTTCGACCGTGGCCGGTCGAACACAAGGACGTTTCCTCCATTCTGCGGTACGCCAGTCCTCATTTTGATCGGCTGTTCCATCCAAGCCGGTTGGCTCCCGATGAACACGACGCAGTTTCTCCATTCTGATCCAACCAGGTACTCGAGCCCTGGCCGTACGTATGCGCGAATAGGCATTCGAGATCCCGCCCGTATGTACGTACGTGGCCGTATTTACTTTCTTGCACCCTGGTTGTACGTACATGTACATGCTACGTCCGCGCCTCTACTACGACACATGCGCGCCTATACTACGACACGTGCCCTTCCTTACACGGCCACGGTTCATCGCTGCAGCCTGCAGACAGGCCGATCGTATGTACGTACATGTTCGCGACCAGAATGACAACGCTACGTACGCTTCGACCAGGTGGGTCCCGACTGTTAGGCTCTTCCTTCCGTGCAAAGATGTAGCTGGTGGGTCCCAGCAGTCAGGGGGGAAACATTTTTTGCGAATTATGGTGGCCCGTCCGGTCGGTCCCTGCTATCAGGTGGAGGAATCATTATTTTGCGCGTACTAAGGAGGCACTTCCTTGCTGCGGCCGTGGACCCAGCTGTTAGCCTCTCCATGTACAGTACTCTTCCGATGGAAGTCGTTCCTTGACCATGCCGCGCCGAGAGCACCAAGGCGGTGGACGACGGCGAGGCCTAGGAAGGAGACGACGCGGAGACGGGAAAGACGCGACAGTGGATGCCCACGCGGAGAGGAGTACGAGGGTTCACTGGTTTGGCTGCGGTGTGAGGCTGCCGTCGCCGGAGAATAACAGGGGGTGTGGGTGAGTAGAGGGATGTCCTGGCCAGCGGTGGGAGTAGTAGGGGGCGGTGAGGCCTCCGCGGCAGCACAGCCGGCCACAGGAGGCAGGAGCAGGCGGTACGACCGGCGCTGGTTTGGGCGGCTGGAGCAAGAAGCCCGGAGGTTGAAGAAGCACTACGTCCGTTGGATGGACATCGCACGGTCACTAAAGCTAGAATCGTTCATATGGACTAAGTTGACAAAGCCCTCCGTCCCGTCAACTTAGTAGGACCACAAGTCAGCCTCCCACTATGGTGGGTCCCAGCTAGCAGGGGGAGTATTCATTTTTTGTGTGTTGACCACGCCGTGCCGAGCGCATCCAAGGTGGTGGACGAGGGCGAGGCCCCAGACAACAACGAGCCGGAGATGGGAAGACGCGGGAGTGGAGTCGCAGACGGAGAGGTGTACGAGGATTAACTGGTTCTGGTGTGGCGTGGTTCGACAGTCGGTGGGGAAGAACTGTAGGTGTGGAGGGGTGGAGGGATGGCCTGGCCGTCGGTGGGGTAGCCCTTCACAGCGAAACATGCTAAGAAGAATTGCTAGCAGCAGGAGGCGGGAGCAGATGGTCCTGGCGGCGCTGGAGGAAGAAGACGAGAGATTGAAGATAGATGCTGGTCGTTGGATGTAAATCCAACGGCTAACGATGTCAGAGTCATTTGTTGACTAAGTTGACAACGACTTGCGTTGGGTTCGACCTATTGGCCCACATTTCAGGATCCAAAAATGTGGAACATATTCAACCCATTTTTCAGAATTTACAGTCCATTTGATCTTTCTTTTGAGAATTATAGTCCATTTGCTGGGCTGGGTGAACTAATAATGTAGCGTCCATGCGGCCCATTTATTAAAAACTACAACCCATTTTCACTTCCTCGAAATACACGAATTTGCTGGGCTGGCTGAACAAATAATGTAGCGTCCATGCGGCCCATTTATTTTTTCCCAAAAAACTACATGCCATTTTTTTTTCAAAATACACGATTTTGCTGGGCTGGTTCTAATTATAGTGTTGGGTTGGGCGTAGCAATGTTATCAAAAAATAAACAGGGGCTGAGCATTTTGTTATAAATATATTTAAATAATAAGTGATTTATTATTACATTGGTCCTTAAATCTTACGAAGATTTTGTACACAATCACCAGGATTTTTGTTGCCTTAATGTAAAAAAATCCAGGATTTTATTGTTAAAAAGTTATTTTTATAAGTCAATAAAATGTGGGACATTGTTTTCTTGTGTATGTAAGTATCTGCTAAATATATAATGACAATAACAATAATATATAATAACATATAAAATAATTTAAATATATATATATTATATAGTTAGAAGGGAAACATAAGTTGGACCTTGCGTTCCTATTCATATATAGAAAAATAGAACACACGTGTGCGTTTTCTTCAAAAAATACATAAGTTGGGCTGCCGATGTTTCATGAAAAAAACCTCGGATGGGAGGTCCATAGGCCGGTCGATACATGACGGCCCTCAAGAAAATACAAACCGGCATGTCATGGGCTACGCATGTTAAAAAAGAAAGCCTAGACGGGGCAGCCCACAACCCAGCTGATACTTGCTGGCCCACTGATAATAAATGATACCTGCCAGCTCCCTGGCTTAGTTGTAAATTTATCTCCTTTAACTACGTTGAAGCACCTCAAAAAATTTAATTATGTTTGACAAACCCGTGGGCCCCAACGTCAGTATAGCATTAGGAGGAAGTAGTTTTTCAATGAGGCACTTGCTTGCGTACGGCCATAGACCTGGTGGGTCCCGACTGTCCGCCTCTCCACGTACAGTCCTCTCCAGATTCTTTTTGTTTGTTCAGCATGTTCACAAGGGCAGACATCGGCTCCGCGGCGAGCGCACAAAGGCGCGGGACGAGAATGAACCACTAGAGGCAGTGCCTTATTTCTACCAAAACTACTGAAATAGCCCAGTGGCCAAGTGACACTATGCGACCGCTGTTCCGCCCGGGTTCGATTCCACCTTTTGCAGGGAAAATATCTGCAAATATTTTGCCTCTACCATTATTGACATGTGGGTCCCCATTGTCATCTACGCACACCACGTCCAACACTTGTCAAAACTTCGTCCCTCGTTTTCTTTGTTTTTCGCACACTCGACATTGTGTGGGCATTTTGAAAATAGCATATCTTTTTGACTGTGCATGATATGAAGATGTGCTATGCATGAATGTTGATCAGCATGATGTTAACTGGCTGGTAGTTCCATTTTCGACCATGAATAAAACTTCCAACATGATGTTATCCCTATTTGAAAAGGGCGTGTTAATATAAATGCTCTGCCTCTGAAACTTGCAGTTTCTTATCTCAAACAGAAACTTGCAGTTTCTTCTATGAGAATCACATTGTCTACACTTTTATACTCCTATGAAACTACATTTTTGCAGGGAAAATATCTGCAATTTTTTTGCCGCTGCCATTATTGACATGTGGGTCCCCATTGTCATCTACGCACACCACGTCCAACACTTGCCAAAACTTCGTCCCTCATTTTCTTTGTTTTTCGCACAGTCGACATTGTGTGGGCATTTTGAAAATAGCGTATCTTTTTGACTGTGCATCATATGAAGATGTGCTATGCATGAATGTTGATCAGCATGATGTTAACTAGCTGGTAGTTCCATTTTTGACCATGAATAAAACTTCCAACATGATGTTATCCCTGTTTGAAAAGGGCATGTTAATATAAATGCTCTGCCTCTGAAACTTGCAGTTTCTTATCTGAAACTGAAACTTGCAGTTTCTTCTCTGAGAATCACATTACCTACACTTTTATACTCCTATGAAAATACATTTTTTAAGTGCTAAAAATAGATCTCTAGAATTCATAAAATATTTCATACGCTCAATACTGCAAATCTGAAATTCAAAAGACATTCATATGTGAAAGTACTCTCAAAATACACAACACAAAACACAATTCACAACCTACAAATACTGACAACCCTAAGCTCCTCCTAACAATTGGGCTGGGGGCAGTCCCCTCCTATTCCTCGGCTGCAAACAACCGCCCTGTGAGACGATGTGAACGGCGAGGGAGAGGATGGCGGGGCAGTACCGTCGGGGCAATTGCTTTTCTCCTCTTGCAGTTGGGGTCGGTCGACGAAGACTCCACCGGCTCGCTCTGGCACGACACCCTCACAAACGGCACCCTGTAGATGCTCGATCCTTCAATCTCTGGTGGATGCTCCATCTGGGATCGATACTCCCAGTACCGCTCCCTCACGATCGGATTCGGTGAATCTGTTTGCTCCATGGCCCAGAGGAGCAACTCTATGTACTCCCACGCGACTCCCTTCGGGAGTATCGTCGCCTTTTCGCTCTGTTGCAGATATTTGGCCATGGATGTCGCCGTTGCCGCTAGTTGGTCCTTGTTGTGAAACCAAGACTGTATCTCCAACATCCTAGCTAGCTTCACAGGGTCGCCGTCAGCGATCCTCACGTATCGGTTTTACTCCTCCATTGATCTACTTCTCCACAGCACCTTCAGTCGCCGGCGGCGGTTTCTGAATGGAAGAGGAGAGGAGCAGCGCTAGTTTTGGATTAGAACGGGAGAGGAGCGACGCTGGTTTTGGATTGGAACAGGAGAGGAGGGGCGGTGGATTTAGATTGAAACAGGACAGGAGTGGCGGTGGATTTAGATTGGAACAGGAGAGGAGCGGCAGTGGTTTAAGAGGAGAGGAGCAGCGCTGGTCTTGGAAATATTTTTTTGTTTTGCGTATTTTGGGTCAAAGTTTGACCACATACTGTATTTGACAAGCAAAATATGAATGCATGTCACCAAAAATTATATCGTTTGGTTCGTATCTGAATGTACTTGCAAACTATATTATTTTTGCAACGTATAAAATATATTTTATTTGTGAAAATCATGGTCAATTATGACCCAGAATAGAAGGGAGACTAGTTAATGTGGGGTCGCTTTCTTAATTGAAGGGTAAACTGATTTTGATTTTGATCCAGTCACAGCATGCCGGCCCTCTCGTCCAATCCTAAATCGCTGCCGCACGCTCCTCTCCCTCTTCTCCATTGCAAAACCACCTCCTCTCCTCTCCATCATCTCCATTCCAAAACCACCATCTCGCCTCTCCCTCTTCTCCATTGCAAACCACCCCTCTCCTCTCCATCTTCTCCATTGCAAAACCACCATCTCGCCTGTCCCTCTTCTCTATTGCAAGACCACCGTCTCTCCTCCCATCTTCCAAAGCTAGCACCGGACCTCTCAGAAGGACATCTATGGAGAGGATGCAGCAGCGAATCGGGCAGATCGCTGACGGTGACCAGGCAAAGTTAGCCAGGTTGAAGGAGATCCTTACTTGGTTTGACAGTGAGTGGGAGATTTTGAGGACGGTGAGGGCCATGTGGCAATGTATGCGAAAGAGCGATACGGCGGTGATGAGGGCGGCGATGTACTCCTCGGCGGCAGTCACACTGCAGTCCTTCGAGTTCATTGAGTATCTCGTCTGGGCGATGGAGCAGACATATTCTCCTGAGGTGAAAGTTAGGCGGAGGTGGTGGGCGAACAGGTCGAAGGTTGAGCATCTAGAGGATAACGAATCGATCGAGTATGGTGTGCCGTTCGTGAGGGTGCAGAGCCAGCCAGAGCCATAGGAGTATTTGTTCTCCCACTGCAAGAGGAGGCCGGATGGCGCGACGTCGCTTCCCCGCCGTTCTCCACGGTTCCCTCGATGCTCGCCTCGTTTCAACGGCTGCGGTAGGGTTTAAGGTAAGCTTCGCACTAACCTAATCTTCCATCTGCTCATGCTTACAATCAGTGTGACGGCTAATGAAAATCATGCTTACAATCAGTCTTCGAGTACTACGCCAATCACCCTAAAATAGCTCTGGACCTTTGGGTCAAATTTGTGACACTGTGTACAAATAAAGAAAAATAGATTGGTGCTTCTTTCAGAAAAGAGTACTCCCTAGAAAACTGCCAATATAAGCTACTAGTATTTGGTTAGAGGATTTGCTGCCGAGAAAGATCCGTCCACAGAGAGCGCCACACATCCCGCTGGTGGTGGTGGATGCCAATGCGTGCATGGAGCATGGTTGGTGTCGGTAATTTTTACTTGGCACACCTCGCACTCTGCATATATGCCAGTTCCATCCGTACATTCGTGCAGTTCCAGCAAAATGCAGTTGAATAACCCTATCTGCATAGATAATGAAAAAAGCGTGATTACGTTATAGTGGCACTAGTTGATGAAACATACACTAATAAATAGAAGAAAATATTGCGATAGTATCATAGTATGCCATACTGCAAGGGCGAGATAGGCCCTGCGACGCCTCATACTGGAAATCGGCCCAATTCCCTCCGATACACCTTCTGCCAGTGATGAACATCAGTGTATAGCGGTAGTACAAGGAGGGGCCTTGAGACATTCCAATCTCTATTTTTGTGCAGATCAACTAAAATTAAGCACCCCGGTTTGCAGAAATGCTTAAACATTAACAATGGGACTAGTTGATGAAACACATACTAACAAAGAGAAGCACTTTCTTTATCTACATTGGAAATGAAATGATAGAGAGGACACTCGCTCTATTTTAACTGTATTATTACTTCATTTTATCAGTGGCACTAGGGTCGAGAAGGTGGCAAGCGAGGTGTACCATGCGTCGCAAGGATGGAGGACGGGGTGCTTAGGCTGGGATGCTGAAGCTGGCTCTTTCAGTCCCTATCTTCCCCCTGATGTTTTTGTGGTAGCATTTGGGTTGTAATCCAAACTTGGTCGAGCTGGTGCTGCGTCCCCCTACCTGCCTAGCTTATGTGGTGAACTTGTCTCCTGCTAGTACTCAGTCCATTCTAGTAGTAGTTGCGTAACTGCCCGTTTACACTGAGATGTTGTCCGATAATGGTTCTCTATGGTTGGGTTTCTTTAATGAAATCAGATGAAACCCCCTCTTTCGATATATATAAAAAATCAGTGGCACTAGTGGTACCAAAACATTGCCTCAAATTAATAGTGCCACTAGATTAAGGTGCAAAATTATAACATTACTGCTTTATCATGGCAGTGCCAACACAGTAGCACAAGAGCAGACTCAACATACATGATCTTTGGCAAATGGTTGGACCAAAAAGGAACATAGCTTGTGATGGGAACCATATCTGCAGTCAACGCCAGCCATCGTATAAGGGATGACACCAGTCACCAACATGGATGATTCAATTCATGGGACCTTTTTGTGCAGTTCACCTAAAATGAAGCAATGTCCCATGAGCTAGCAGCTTCTTCTTCATTATTTGCAATAAAATTGAGCAACACCAAGGTTTGTTGTGAAGCTCGTGGAATGTTCAACTAAAATTTGGATATCATTTGTGCAGTTCAACTAAGATCAAGCCTGAAATGTATATCTCTGTTTGCACAAAAAGGTGGAAAGGAGGGTGACTAACAAGTCATGAAACATACATCAATTGAAAAGAAGCAAGTTCCTTATCTGAATGGCAATCCTACAAGGACAGTAGAAATTTCTAAAGCAGCAGCATTGCTAGATATTAGTGTGGGCATTAGGATTAACTATGACAACCGTTAAATATAACATTACTTTAATGGTGCCATTGCTTCATTTTAACAGCAACATTACATTAATAGCTGCTACAGAGTTGGTATTTGGGCACGAGAGAGTAGGCGGACCAGGACAGTTGCGTTTCTAACGAAAAGAAGCAACTTATCTTAATGGCAAATTTAGCAGGACATGAAAAACAATGCCATTGATTCATATTACTGCAAGCACTACATTGAAAACAACACTTGTTTAACGTGTCCTTACTTTTAACAGTGCGACTGCTATATTTTACCAGTGGCATTACATAAGAGGGGCTCGGGGCAACAAACATCAGAACAGGATATCTGGGTTGGTCCCATTTTTGTTCGGTATAGCCACCTTATACTGTGCGAGGCTCGCAAATATAGTGCTAGACATACTCTGTTGACTTGTCCCCCAGTCCCTACTTTCTTCCCCTTTTCAACCAATAGATCGGGTTTATATTGAGTTTGTATAGCGTTTCCCATTATTTCCCTATTAGACCAAGAGACCAGCTGGATAGCCAGTCTCTGCTACTTTTCGCCCCCATTATTTCCTCATTCGACCAAGTCCTAGATTCACGTAACAAATCTTCCCCCACCCCCACCCCCTTTCTTCCTTGTTTGAACCAAGTGAAGGAAATATGCCCTAGAGGTAATAATAAAGTTATTATTTATTTCCTTATTTCATGATAAACGTTTATTATTCATGCTAGAATTGTATTAACCGGAAACTTAATACATGTATGAATACATAGACAAACAGAGTGTCCCTAGTGTGCCTCTACTTGACTAGCTCATTAATCGAAGATGGTTAAGTTTCCTAGCCATAAACATATGTTGTCATTTGATGAACGGGATCACATCATTAGAGAATGATGTGATGGACAAGACCCATCCGTTAGCTTAGCACTATGATCGTTTAGTTTATTGCTATTGCTTTCTTCATGGCTTATACATGTTCCTATGACTATGAGATTATGCAACTCCCGAATACCGGAGGAACACTTAGTGTGCTATCAAACGTCACAACGTAACTTGGTGATTATAAAGATGATCTACAGGTGTCTCCGATGGTGTTTGTTGAGTTGGCATAGACCGAGATTAGGATTTGTCACTCCGATTGTCGGAGAGGTATCTCTGGGCCCTCTCGGTAATGCACATCACTATAAGCCTTGGAAGCAATGTGACTAATGAGTTAGTTACAGGATGATGCACTATGGAACGAGTAAAGAGACTTGCCAGTAACGAGATTGAACTAGGTATGATGACACCGACGATCGAATCTCGGGTAAGTAACATACCGATGACAAAGGGAACAATGTATGTTGTTATGCGGTTTGACCGATAAAGATCTTCGTAGAATATGTAGGAACCAATATGAGCACCAAGGGTCCGCACACTTAATGTTCGATGACGATCGGTATTATGAGTTTATGTGTTTTGATGTTCCGAAAGTTGTTCGGAGTCCCGGATGTGATCATGGACATGACGAGGACTCTCGAAATGTCCGAGACATAAAAAATGATATATTGGACGATGTTATTCGGACACCGGATGAGTTCCGGGGGTCACTGGATAAATATCGGAGTGCTGGAAGGGTTATCGGAACCACCGGAGAAGTAATGGGCCTTATTGGGCCTAGGGGAGAGAGAGAGGGGCAGCCAAGGGCTGGCCGCGCTCTCCCCATGGGCCTAGTCCGAATTGGACTAGGGGGAGGGGCGGCGCCCCCTCCGTCCTTCTCTTCCCCCTCTCCTTCCTTCTTCTCCTAGTAGGACTAGGAAAGGGGGATCCAACTCCTACTTTGAGTAGGATTGCCCCCCTTGGGCGCGCCCTATGAGGTCCAGCCGGCCTCCCCCTTGCTCCTTTATATACGGGGCAGGGGGCACCCCATAGACACAAGTTATTGTCCTAGCCGTGTGCGGTGCCCCCCTCCACATATTTCCACCTTGGTCATATCGTTGTAGTGCTTAGGCGAAGCCCTGCGTCGGTAACTTCATCATCACCGTCAACACACCGACGTGCTGACGAAACTCTCCCTCGGCCTCAGCTGGATCTAGAGTTCGAGGGACGTCACCGAGCTGAACGTGTGCAGATTGCCGAGGTGCCGTGCGTTCGGTACTTGATCGGTTGGATCACGAAGACGTTCGACTACATCAACCACGTTACATAACGCTTCCGCTTTCGGTCTATGAGGGTACGTGGACACACTCTCCTCACTCGTTGCTATGCTTCTCCTAGATAGATCTTGCATGATCGTAGGATTTTTTTTGAAATACTACTTTCCCCAACAGTGGCATCCAAGCCAGGTGTATGCGTAGATGTTATATGCACGAGTAGAACACAAAGTGTTGTGGGCAATAATAGTCATACTGCTTACCAGCATGTCATACTTTGATTCGGTGGTATTGTTGGATGGAGCGGCCCAGACCGACATTACATGACCGCGTTCATGAGACTGGTTCTACCGCCGTGCTTCGCACACAGGTGGCTAGTGGGTGCCTGTTTCTCCAACTTTAGTTGAATCAAGTGTGACTGCGCCCGGTCCTTGTTGAAGGGTAAAACAGCACACTTGACGAAAAATCGTTGTGGTTTTGATGCGTAGGTAAGAACGGTTCTTGCTAAGCCCGTAGCATCCACGTAAAACTTGCAACAACAAAGTAGAGGACGTCTAACTTGTTTTTGGAGGGCTTGCTGTGATGTGATATGGTTAAGACGCGATGATATATAATTTGTTGTATGAGATGATCATGTTTTGTAACAGTTATCGACAACTGGCAGGAGCCATATGGTTGTCGCTTTATTGTATGAAATGCAATCGCCATGTCATTGCTTTACTTTATCACTAAGCGGTAGCAATAGGTGTGATAGCAATAGTTGGCGAGACGACAATGACGCTTCGATGGAGATCAAGGTGTCAAGCCGGTGACGATGGTGATCATGACGGTGTTTTGGAGATGGAGATCAAAGGCACTAGATAATGATGGCCATATCATATCACTTATATTGATTGCATGTGATGTTTATCCTTTATGCATCTTATTTTGCTTAGTACGGCGGTAGCATTATAAGATGATCTCTCACTAAATTTCAAGGTACAAGTGTTCTCCCTGAGTATGCACCGTTGCGACAGTTCGTCGTGCCGAGACACCACGTGATGATCAGGTGTGATAAGCTCTACGTTCACATACAACGGGTGCAAGCCAGTTTTGCACACGCGGAATACTCGGGTTAAACTTGACGAGCCTAGCATATGCAGATATGGCCTCGGAACACTGAGACCGAAAGGTCGAGCGTGAATTATATAGTAGATATGATCAACATAGTGATGTTCACCATTGAAAACTACTCCATCTCACGTGATGATCAGACATGGTTTAGTTGATTTGGATCATGTGATCATTTAGATGACTAGAGGGATGTCTATCTAAGTGGGAGTTCTTAAAGTAATATGATTAACTGAACTTTAATTTATCATGAACTTAGTCCTGATAGTATTTGCATATCTATGTTGTAGATCAATAGCTCGTGATGTAGTTCCCCGTTTACTTTTTAATATGTTCCTAGAGAAAAATAAGTTGAAAGATGTTAGTAGCAATGATGCGGACTAGCTCCGTGATCTGAGGATTATCCTCATTGCTGCACAGAAGTATTATGTCCTTGATGTACCGCTAGGTGACAGAACTATTGCGGGAGCAGATGCAGACGTTATGAACGTTTGACAAGCTCGGTATGATGACTACTTGATAGTTTAGTGCACCATGCTTTACGGCTTAGAACCGGGACTTCAAAAATGTTTTGAACGACATGGAGCATATGAGATGTTCCAAGAGTTGAAATTGGTATTTTAGACTCATGCCCGTGTTAAGGGGCATGAGACCTCTGACAAAGTACTTTGTCTACAAGATGGAGGAGAATAGCTCAGCTAGTGAGCATGTGCTCAGAATGTCTGAGTACTACAATCACTTAAATCAAATGGGAGTTAATCTTCCAGACAAGATAATGATTTACAAAGTTCTCTAGTCACTATCACCGAGTTATTAGAACTTCGCGATGAACTATAATATGCAAGGGATAACGAAACCGATTCCCAAGCTCTTCGCGATGCTAAAATCGGCGAAGGTAGAAATCAAGAAAAAGCATCAAGTGTTGATGGTTGACAAGGCCACTAGTTTCAAGTAAAAGGGCAAGGGAAAGAAAGGGAACTTCAAGAAGAATGGCAAGCAAGTTGCCACTCCCATGAAGAATCCCAAAACTAGACCCAAGCCTGATTTGGATCATGTTTATTGCAATACAGTTATTCATTTAAGTCAAAGAATAATTGTCGTTCTATTTACATGAGTAAAACCTTCTATGGTCATACACTCAATATAAATGGTTTATTGAATCTCGATCGTGGTGATACACATATTCATAATATTTTAACCAAAGGATGCAAAGTTCATAATGATAGTGCACCTTATATGTGGCACTGTCGTTTAGGTCATATTGGTGTAAAGCGCATGAAAAAACTCCATGCTGATGGACTTTTGGAATCACTTGATTATGAATCACTTGATGCTTGCGAACCATGCCTCATGGGCAAGATGACTAAGACTCCGTTCTCCGGAACAATGGAACGAGCAACTGACTACTTATTGGAAATAATACATACTAATGTATGCGGTCCGATGAGTGTTGAGGCTCGCGGCGGGTATCGTTATTTTTTGACCTTCACAGATGATTTGAGCAGATATGGGTATATCTACTTAATGAAACAAAAGTCTGAAACATTTTGAAAAGTTCAAAAATATTCAGAGTGAAGTGGAGAATCATCGTAATAAGAAAATAAAGTTTCTACGATCTGATCGTGGAGACGAATATTTGAGTTACGAGTTTGGCCTTCATTTAAAACAATGTGGAATAATTTCACAAATACACGCCACCTGAAACACCACAGCGTAATGGTGTGTCCGAACGTCATAACCGTACTTTATTAGATATGGTGCGATCTGTGATGTTTCCTACCCATTTACCACTATTGTTTTGGGCTTATGCATTAGAGACAGCTGCATTCACTTTAATATAGGGCACCATCTAAATCCGTTGAGACGAAACCGTATGAACTATGGTTTGGCAAGAAACCTAAGTTGTCGTATCTTAAAGTTTGGGGCTGCGATGCTTATGTGAAAAAGCCTCAACCTGATAAGCTCGAACCCGAATCGGAGAAATGCGTCTTCATAGGATACCCAAAGGAGACTGTTGGGTACACCTTCTATCACAGATCCGAAGGCAAGATATTCGTTGCTAAGAATGGATCCTTTCTAGAGAAGGAGTTTCTCTCGAAAGAAGTGAGTGGGAGGAAAGTAGAACTTGATGAGGTAATAGTACCTTCTCCCGAATTGGAAACTAGTTCATCACAGAAATCAGTTCCAATGATGCCTACACAAAATAGTGAGGAAGTAATGATAATGATCATGAAACTTCAGATCAAGTTACTATACAACCTCGTAGGTCAACCAGAGTACGTTCCGCACCAGAGTGGTACGGGAATCCTATTCTGGAAGTCATGTTACTAGACCATGACGAACCTACGAACTATGAGGAAGCGATGATGAGCCCAGATTCCGCGAAATGGCTTGAGGCCATGAAATCTGAGATAGGATCCATGTATAAGAACAAAGTGTGGACTTTGGTGGACTAGCCCGATGATCGGCAAGCCATTGAGAATAAATGGAATTCCAAGAGGAAGATGGACGCTGATAGTAGTGTTACTATCTACAAAGCTCGACGTGTCACAAAGGTTTTTGACAAGTTCAAGGTGTTGACTACGATGAGATTTTCTCACTCGTATTGATGCTTAAAGTCTGTTCGAATCATGTTAGCAATTGCCATGTTTCATGAAATCTGGCAAATGGATATCAAAACTGCATTCCTTAATGGATTTATTAAAGAAGAGTTGTATATGATGCAACCAGAAAGTTTTGTTGATGCTAAAGGTGCTAACAAAGTGTGCAAGCTCCAGCGATCCATCTCAAAGTTGGAATATACGCTTGATGAGTTGATCAAAGCATATAGTTTTATACAGACTTGCGGTGAAGCCTGTATTTACAAGAAAGCGAGTGGGAGCACTACAGCCTTTCTGATAAGTATATGTGAATGGCATATTTTTGATCGGAAATGATGTAGTATTTTCTGGAAAGCATAAAGGAGTGTTTGAAAGGAGTTTTTCAAAGAAAGACCTTGGTGAAGCTGCTTACATATTGAGGATCAAGATCTAAAGAGATAGATCAAGACGCTTGATAAGTTTTTTCAATGAGTACATACCTTGACAAGATTTTGACGTAGTTCAAAATGGAACAGTCAAAGAAGGAGTTCTTGCCTGTGTTGCTAGGTGTGAAGTTGAGTAAGACTCAAAGCCCGACCACGGCAGAAGATAGAGAGAGAATGAAATTCATTCCCTATACCTCAGCCATAGGTTCTATAAAGTATGCCATGCTATGTACCAGACCTATTGTATACCCTGCCCTGTGTTTGGCAAGGGAGTACAATAGTGATCTAGGAGTAGATCACTGGACATTGGTCAAAATTATCCTTAGAGGACTAAGGAAATATTTCTCGGTTATGGAGGTGAGAAAGAGTTCATCGTAAAGACTTACATCGATGCAAGCTTTTACACCGATCCGGATGACTCTGAGTTTCAATCTAGATACATATTGAAAGTGGGAGCAATTAGCTAGAGTAGCACCGTGCAGAGCATTGTAGACGTAGAAATTTGCAAAATACTTACGGATCTGTATTTGGCAGACCCGTAGACTAAAACTTCTCTCACAAGTAAAACATGATCACACCTTATTACTCTTGGGTGTTAATCAGATAAGCGATGTGAACTAGATTATTGACTCTAGTAAACCTTTTGAGTGTTGGTCACATTGCAATGTGAACTATGGCTGTTAATCACATAAAGATGCGAACTATTGGTGTTAAATCACATGGCGATGTGATCTAGATTATTGACTCTAGTGCAAGTGGGAGACTGAAGGAAATATGCCCTACAGGCAATAATAAAGTTATTATTTATTTCCTTATTTCATGATAAATGTTTATTATTCATGCTAGAATTGTATTAACCAGAAACTTAGTTCATGTGTGAATACATAGACAAACAGAGTGTCCCTAGTGTGCCTCTACTTGACTAGATCATTAATCAAAGATGGTTAAGTTTCCTAGCCATAGAAAATGTGTTGTCATTTGATGAACGGGATCACATCATTAGAGAATGATGTGATGGACAAGACCCATCCGTTAGCTTAGCACTATGATCTTTTAGTTTATTGCTATTGCTTTCTTCATGACTTATACATGTTCCTATGACAATGAGATTATGCAACTCGCGGATACCGGAGGAACACTTAGTGTGCTATCAAACATCACAACGTAACTGGGTGATTATAAAGATGCTCTACAGGTGTCTCCGATGGTGTTTGTTGAGTTGGCATAGATCGAGATTAGGAATTGTCACTCCGATTGTTGGAGAGGTATCTCTGGGCCCTCTCGATAATGCACATCACTATAAGCCTTGCAAGCAATGTGACTAATGAGCTAGTTACGGGATGATGCACTGCGGAACGAGTAAAGAGACTTGCCAGTAATGAGATTGAACTAGGTATGCTGATACCGACGATCGAATCTCGGGAAAGTAACATACCGATGACAAAGGGAACAATGTATGTTGTCATGTGGTTTGACCGATAAAGATCTTCGTAGAATATGTAGGAACCAATATGAGCATCCAGGTTCCGCTATTAATTATTGACCGGAGATGAGTCTCGGTCATTTCTACATAGTTCTCGAACCCGTAGAGTCCGCACGCTTAACGTTCGATGACGATCGGTATTATGAGTTTATGTGATTTGATGTACCGAAAGTTGTTCGGAGTCCCGGATGTGATCACAGACATGGCGAGGAGTCTCAAAATGGTCGAGAAATAAATAATGATATATTGGACGATGTTATTCGGACACCGGATGAGTTCCGGGGGTCACCGGATAAATATCGGAGTGCCAGAAGGGTTATCGGAACCACCGGAGAAGTAATGGGCCTTATTGGGCCTAGGGGTGAGAGAGAGGGGCAGCCAAGGGCTGGCCACGCGCCCCCCATGGGCCTAGTCCGAATTGGACTAGGGGGAGGGGCGGTGCCCCCTCCTTCCTTCTCTTTCCCCTCTCCTTCCTTCTTCTCCTAGTAGGACAAGGAAAGGGGGGATCCAACTCCTACTTGGAGTAGGATTGGCCCCCTTGGGCGCGCCCTATGAGTGCCGGTCGGCCTCCCCCTTGCTACTTTGTATACGGGGGCAAGGGGGCACCCCATAGACACAAGTTATTGTCTTAGCCATGTGCGGTGCCCCCCTTCACATATTTCCACCTCGGTCATATCGTTGTAGTGCTTAGGCGAAGCCCTGCGTCGGTAACTTCATCATCACCGCCAACACACCGTCGTGCTGACGAAACTCTCCCTCGGCCTCAGTTGGATCTAGAGTTCAAGGGACGTCACCGAGCTGAACGTGTGCAGATCGCGGAGGTGCCGTGTGTTCGATACTTGATTGGTTGGATCGCGAAGACGTTCGACTACATCAACCGCATTACTTAACGCTTCTGTTTTCGGTCTACGAGGGTACGTAGACACACTCTCCCCGCGCGTTGCTATGCTTCTCCTAGATAGATCTTGCGTGATCGTAGGAAAATTTTGAAATACTACGTTCCCGAACACCAAGTAGTACTAGATTTGAGTGCATGAACTAGTTTTACCTCTTAATAGTAAAAATTTAGGTGGCCTCCGAACAGCAGATCAATCCTATCTACGAGGGGGCCTGCGAATTAGTAAAAGATACAAATGTAGCAACGTGAGGAGCTGGGGAAGTAGAGCAAGGCTGGTTTCGAAGGAAGTTATTCCTGAGGGTCACCGGGATGTCGCTAGGTGGGCGGTGGGAGGCCGGATCTGCCCACACTACGGCAGCGAGTAAGAAGGGGTCGGAGGCCCTCCCTAGCCGGCGGTGCGTGATAGAGAAAGGTAAGGCACGCTGATCGGGAAGTGCCGACAGTGGGTAAGAGCCGTCGCCGAGGACGACCGCGTGACTGTTGCACCTTCTCACCTTCCCTGGCGGAGAGGATCCAGCTAGATCTATGACCATCGGTGAGTAGAGAGAGAGTGTGGCCACCACTGTCGTGTTTAGATATGGAGAGGATGAGACAGTGTGAAGAGAGCAACACTAGCAAGCAAGCGCGGAGGCTCCTGCCTATATAGTAGAGTAGTTTTCTTTTATCTACCGGAGCTGGATTGACCTCGTCAATGACAGTCGAGAAGTCTTCATGCACCTGCCCCGGAGGCGTAGTTGTCGTCATTTTGATCTGAATCACCGGATTAACATATAACACGAAAAAATGCCACATGACAAGAAACCATAACCTCACTGCCCCAAGGAGACAACATGAATCCCGACGGACAAACTAGATGAGGATCAATGCTCAAATTAAAGATAAACTCGTAGAAAAGGGGTCCATTGATAGATGTCCTAATTAACATAGCCAGCTTGACCTAGATGGCAGCCAAGTAGTCTTCATGCATGTGCCCCCAATGACCAGCGCCATGGAGGAACTCAATTATCGCTGTTTCACCCTCGCAGTGATCCGAAGCACATGACACCTAATATTGCGAGATGACAAGAAACCTTTTTTTAGATTTCTCATCAGAACTACAGCCCTATACAACACAGCCTGCACGATATGTAGATGATAGCCAATCCAGCCGTGTCTGCCGGAGTCTGGTCACATGCATGGACGAACTGATCTTCCGTGTCATGCAGGGATCGTCCAGGCACCGACGTGTGTACAAC
Organism: Triticum aestivum; assembly: GCF_018294505.1. NCBI lineage: Eukaryota > Viridiplantae > Streptophyta > Magnoliopsida > Poales > Poaceae > Triticum > Triticum aestivum. The sequence continues at coordinate 554,429,955 of NC_057814.1, forward strand.
ACTGCTCCAGTACTATCGCTCGTCTCTCTCTTCTATTAACTCACCCGACTTACGGGGCCCGGGAGTGTGCCTATGGTCGGTTCTCAATTACGGTCCCACATGTATGTGCAAACGCAATATGACGCGCATTCCATTCGGAGAGTGGCGTGCCAGACCGATCGACCGTCTGGGGTGCGACGCGAACGCGACGGGCGTGCTGTATACTCCGTAATACTCCCTCCATTCCTAAATATATGTCTTTATAGAGATTCTACTTTGAACCATATACGGATGTATATAGATGCATTTTAGAGTATAGATTCACTTATTTTGCTCCGTATGTGGTCCATAGTGGAATCTCTCCAAAGACTAATATTTAGGAACGGAGGGAGTACATGTGTACCGCCGTTTTCTTGAGGCTTTGCTCCATGGCGCAATCCATGGATACAAAATTATATGGTACTATTTAAAAGTCGAGGGCGGGGCTTTTCCCCCGCGGTAGGCGAGGCAGTTCCGCCTAGTCGGTTAGACAGAGACACGAGAAGATGAGGGAGTAGGCTGCTGCAAACGTAGGGCTGTGTGATTTGACAGCGAGTTACTGCTGGACAGGTGGGGCCCCGTGATTTGACATGCCATTGTATCATTTTAACTACGACGCTATGACCGGCGTGAGTCTCCCGATTCCTGACCACCTCCATGGTATACAGGTGCCTCTCCCAATGCTCCACCATGTAGATCATGGTTAATAGTATAGCCAGCTACTGGTGCTGCATGAGTATATAAACATGCCATGTCATCAAAAGTTAGAAGTATTATTTATTAGTCATACAATAGAGTTGGCTATATGGTTGGCTATAAGGTTTTTCTCACTTTCTCTCTATCTCTCTCCTTGTATTAAATGCTTTTTTCTATGAGCACGTGTACATGCTGGCTCTTGCATGAGAGCCCACTCCACTTTTTCCTTGCCTCTCTCCTCCACATATGCAAAAATGTTATGTAAGCAGGCCTATAGCCCACTATTGTACTTGCTCGTATAGGTAAGCCCGCCACATAGGCATAAAGTCTGATGTGGCAAGTTAATTAAGAAGAGAGAGACTAGTTTGGTGACCCCAGGAAGAAACGGTGCTAAGCGCATGTACCTAGGTGAAAAGACAATTTTGAGTCTATAGCTAATTAAATTAAGCAAGCTTAGCAACAAAAAACTAAGCACCTATGCATTGGGGTTGGGGACTCGAGTTGCTAAGCCATTTAATGCCCTTAACACCTCATCTAAGCACCATTTCATTGGAAGAGGTCACTCCTTGGCAGCAACAAATACTACGAAGAAAGAGATAGAGAGAAGTAAAAAATACTCTAATAGACAACCTTATAGCTAACCTTGTTGTATGAGTGACTAAGTGATGACCGTGTGAAATCTCCAAGGAAGCGACCGCGCGAGCGAGGCGACGGTCGTGGTAGGCGTGACCATGATACGGGTTGCTGGCAGCCCTTGGATCCGAGATCGAACGGTCACATGCTAAGTTGCCGAAACTTTGCAGAATAACCCTCCAGGATAGGATATTCACCCATAGGTCTAGAATCACGCCATGCAGCCATTCGATCACAGATCCAAGGGCTCTCGGAAGCCCGTATCATGGGAGCATGGAAAGCTTTGTATCACCTGTATTTTTCCTGGCGCTTGACGTGCGAACACGCAGATGCATGAAGCCATTTAATTGGGCGTCTAGTAGACATGACATCTAATTGGGCCCCCATAGTACTATGCATGAATCCATTTATCCACCTGGGAAGCCACTACCCTGCCGTTTGCACGCACCCACTCACCATTTTTACAATTGGAAAACCGCTAGCAGTTCGCTCCTACTCGTCCCCGGCCGTCCTTTAACATTACGACAGTTCGCTCCTAGTCGTCCCGTCCTTTCACATTACAACAGTTCCACAAATCCTAACCCTCCTCCCAAATCCATGGCGTCCCAAATCTCCATGATTGGAGGTGAGTACAAGGTTAGAACCATCACCCACGATGAGTTCGACGTCATCTACACCCGTTCTTCCGCGACGGTGAACGGATGGCTTGCTCGCTTCAGATGCATGTTCGAAAACTCAAATGATGAGTGGGTCGCGGGGCTAGATGTTGAGTACACCACAACCCTGGACAAAGAGAAGAATCTAAAGGAGGAAGAGAAGATGAAGCCCGCCGTGATCCAGGTTTGCGTGCATGACTTATGCTTGGTCTACCACATATGCCATGCTGACGTTGAGTGCGAGGAATTTAAGAACTTCCTCAAGGGCGGCCTAGTCAAATTCGTTACTGTAGACTTTACGAACGACAAAACAGTCCTAGGTCGGATATGCCTTGTTGTAGACAAGCCCTTCGACCTCCAAAAGAATGGGCTGGTGCCCTCCCATGATCAGCCTTAAATACTGACCCTGGCAGGAGCCATGGTTCATCCTTCATACTGTAAACTGAAGAGACCTCTGCCCATGTTTCATCGTGCATGGCAGTGGAATGTACTAGATATAGACCACATCCACGACGCTGCAATGGATTCCTACCTTTGTTTCAATATCTACAAGGGGTGGATGAAGAGCAAGAGCCAAGTGTGCGATTCAAGCAAAGAAGTATCGGCCAAGAGGAAGAGGGACAAGGACGAAGTCGGGCACGTGGACGAGGAGTCCGAGTAAGGTAGCAGTGTCGTTGCTCATGGTGGTTCTAATGCAGTGTCTCCGGATTAGTTGCTTAGTTTAATTTCAGGTGTGCTTAGTTTTATTTGAGGGGTGTGTTGTGCTGAGCCCCCAGCAGAACTATGTTATGTTCCTTCTCGTTACTTTAACTCTTCAGTACGTACATACTAGTATTTCTTACAGTTCATCTTTTAGTTGGTATAGTACTACCACTCGTTTCTTCACATTATATACGTACAATATATATGGCCAACATCATATAGCTGGCAGTTTAGTTGTCAAAGAATTTCAGGGTGCTTAGTTTTGTCAAAGAATTTCAGGGTGCTTAGTTTTATTTGAGGGGTGTGTTGTGCTGGACACCATTATTGTGACTCAAATCTCTTTTGCTATGTTATAATGACATAAATACCGATGGACCAACATGCCAGCTCTCCCTCTATCTCACTATAGTAAAATAAAGTGTGGGGCCTACTTGATCCCAACAGCATTCTTATTTTCCTGTAAAATTATTCGCTTGGTTACTCCTGACAAGCAGGGCCACACTTATCACTGTGAGAATCGGCTTATTTTTGTCATATAACATGGTCAAAGAGTTTGACGTGAAAATAACAATGTCTAATGGCATTTTTGAGCAAACATCTAACTTAACAATGGCATTTTTGAGATATCTAGTTGCATTTTTTGAGCAGGCATCTCACGGATCGATGACACTTTTGAGTAGTTGTAACTTCGAATGGCAAAACCGAGTAGTGATACACAACTAGTGGCATAAATAATAAGAACCCAAGAATTAAATAGGTATGCTAATTTCTTTAATAGAATTTAGCACCCCATTTAAGCACGCACTAGCTTTTTTAATAGTACTATATGCATAATTTGGCGACGAGCGCTCTCTATATATATGTACCACCTTTTTTCTTTAATTTCATCTTGTTAGTTTTGCTCCATGGCGCAATCCATCGATTCTACTACTGTACAAAAGTATACATTTTAAGAGGCTAGAGGGCGGGGCAATCTCGCTTGGTCGGTTTCACAAGAGGCGAGGGCCTTTGTGATTTGACGGCTCATTACTGCTGGAAGGCGGGGCCTTGTGATTTGACTGCTCGTATAAATGTGCCGACGACTTGAGGAGGAGCAAAGAACCGTGCGGTATACTCAATTTTTCCACTGGAGTACTAGTACGACGGAGGAGCACGAAACACTGCAGCCCAGTGCCATATGGCGATAAAAATGATCTAATTTGCTAGTCATCTCATTGTTAGCACTATTCTATTCATGCCTCGCAGAGAACGTGACACGTGCGGCGAAACACCCGAAGCAAAAGAAGAAACACAGGAGCAAGAGAAGAAGGAAGATTATCACCCCCAAAAATGAAGGAATATGCACACACAAGTCTGGGGCGCTGCTCTCTACTACATGAAGGGTTGTCGGCCGTGGAGTCGTAACTGCTTCTTCATCGCCTCCACGACCTCCATCTCCTTGCGCGTCTCCTCCGCCATCTTCTTCATTTTGTCCATGATGCGGGATTTCTCGACACGAGCCTTCATCATCTATTCCACGGAGGCATTACGTACCTTGACAGCAGCCGGGTGCTCGATGCGGAGCTTCGCCAACTCTTCCTTCTGTTCCATGACGAGGGCCTATAACATCTTCATCGAGGAACTACTCTTCTCATGCAACTTCTTCCAGCCGGCGTTCTCCTGCTTCAGCAGGTCGAGCTCGTGGTAGAGCTTCGCCTTGTCCTCCTGAAGTTCCAGGATTTTGCCGGTTGCCTTCTTCTCTGAGGCAATGCTCTTCTTCAGCAGCATCACCAAGCCGGCGGTCAACTCCCCTTACTCATTGAGCTCATCGGGCATGTTGTCGAGGCTCTCCTTCAGCAGCTCCACGAAGCCGTGGATGAACTCCTTCTACTATTGAGCTTCTTATTGAGCTGATCGGGCATGCCGTTGAGGGATAACGACTCCAGCGCCGCCAGCTGGGTATGTTCGCCTCCGCGGCTAGGGTGCTCCTGGGAGCCACCAACTGTCCGTGACAGATCTTTTGAGGTCTCTACAAGGCGGCGAGCCCTCTTTTTTTTCCGCGGCCTTGGTTGCCGCTTCCTTGTTACGAGTAGTTCTCGACCTAGAGCTCTGCACACTGGCCATGGCAAGGACGGACGAAGAAGAAGGACTTGTGAGGAGGAAGGTAGAGTAATTTTTGGTTAGGTAGTTCCCCTTTTTATAACCTAAGTACTAGCACTAGTACTAAAACCTGCATAGTGGGAACACGTTCAGGTTTGGTACGTATTAGTAGCTGTTAGCAGGCTTGCACTTAATTGCAGCATTAGTAATTTGGAATGTGATGGGAACAAGGTAAAGATTAATTGATGGTTTTGGTTTCGTGGCCCGAAACGGCTCCCGATGAGTTTAGTGGAACATAAATTTCAAGTACTCCCTCCATCTCTGTTTACAAGGCTTGCACGTGTATCTAGGTGGTCAATTTAACTTCTATAAAACAAATTGTTTAACATAAAAATATATCATTAAAAAAATAGAATATTTGAAGTTTGTAATGATATTTTTTTTGTAATGTATGCCTCTTATTAAGTTGGTCAAATTAACGACCTAGGTACACGTGCAAGACTTGTAAACTGAGATATATAGAGGGAGTACTACAATGCTCAAATGCGGTCGCACAAGTCAGTGATGTAACTGGCCGTACATGTTAGACCAAGCCGATGCGTGTCCCTTCAGTGAGACGCGGGTCCGACTGACCGCCTGTTGGTGTGACCGACCGTAAAGTATTACGTGATGGAGACTTTTGTTTGTGCCTTCGGTTGATTGTCACGACCAAGCATTCAAAAACTAGTGATAAATCAATTACCATCTTTTTCCAAACGACCAAGTATTTTCATAGGAATACAATACATATAAATGGAGTGATTGTCAAGGTTGCAAACTGACATGGCGTTGCAAGTTCACAGCAGCAGCAACTGACTAGGCCACTGCATCGCTGGCGGGGAAGGAGGGCAGCTCACCTCGCCTACGATGCATGCCCGGCGGCGCCGCCGCAACTGGTCCCGGGATTTAGCTTCTCCTACAGCCCATTTGAACAGTTGCACCGGCTGCTCATGTCATTGCACAAGCATGCGCGTTCTTTCCTCCGCAGTCGACTCCGTGAATATGATCTCGACCATTAGCCCTAGCTCGAAATGATCGCGATGCTGCCAGATGCTGACATCCCTCAGCATCTCTCCCCTGAGATCGACTTGCGTCTCGGCCTTGTGCTTCGCCAGGCGCAGCTCCTTCGAACTTGTCTCCAATCGATGCAACGCTTCCTCGATCCGATTTGCCCTTGCTGCCCACCACCTGAAACGCAGCCCTGGCATGTCCTCCGGCGCCACCGATCTGTGATTCCAGAGCAATGAATCCCCTCTGAAAAACATGTGGGTTTCACTCAAAGGCGGCAGTTCTGCGGGCCACAGCGAGAGGGCAACCTGCGGGATCCTGGGATCTAAGGGATTATCCATGGCACGATCCTCCATGGCGGGATCCGGTGGGCGAGGCGGGGAGGCGAGCCTAGGCGCTGGGAGAGCCCTACGAGGCTAAGATAATGATAGTACTACTCTACTCCATCCATATTTAAATACAAAGGCCACCAACAGTAGCCCTGGAAAAAATTGATCATGCTGGCCGCGTCCTGGTTTATTGGCCCCCTTTTTTGTGCCACTTTTTATGACATGCATAAATATTATGTTACTTAAAAATATGGTAAAAAATTGGCGCAAAATACGAAGGAGACCAATGGAAGTAGCAACCCAAGATTTAGCTACTCGCATGCACGCAGTGGAGTAGTTATGTCTTTGTCAACTACTTCCTCCCTCACGTCCACTCAATTTGCATGCGATGTATTAATTGACCATCAATGAAGTGAAGGACTTTACACGCGTCAAATTATCACATGGGGTGGATCTTCTTACAAAAATGCATCCCCCCGTATACCCGCGTGTGCGTGCGAGGGAATAAGTGTGTGTGTGGCATGCGTGCACATCTTCGCTTCATGCATGTACTGCCAGTGTGCCTTAGAGAGGGCGAGTACATTCTTCTGGAACCAGCAGCACGTCACTGTGATCAATCCACACAAGGAGGTCGTGACAACGCCTCCACATGTGCCACGTGGCTTCATGGATGCCCCGCATCATTTTAATCACAATATATTAACTGAAAAAGGAAGTACTAGTAAGGTACATGTGCATTGCACGCATGAGATTTGGCAACCAAATTATGAATATGGGCTGTTTGGATTGTGACTATGTTTGCCTTATATTGCCACATTATGGGGCTGTTTGGTTTCCAGGCACATTGCCACACTTTGCCGCACCACATCCAAGCAAGTTTGACCAAGTTAGGTGGGTGTTTGGTTCTTGCCACACCTATAAGGCAAGAATTTTTTATGAGCAGTGAACCCCACATGTCATAGACACCAAAAGTGTGGCAAGATTCCCTTAGGCAAGCCAAAGTGTGGCTAACAATTTGAGCAACTCAAGTTAGTCAAGTGTGGCAAAAATATAATGTTCACACTTTGCCACACATTTTGACAAGCTTGCCTAAGGTTAAGGTCTGTTTGGTTTGTGACTAACTTTGCCAAAGATTGCCACACCTAAGGTTAGGCAAGTTTGACCAACTTAGGTGAGTGTTTGGTTCAAGCCACACTTGGGCCCACATGGCATACACACAAAAAGTGTGGCAAGATTTCCTTAGGCTTGCCAACTTGTGGCCCACATGGCATACACACAAAAATGAGAGCCACAAGTTGGCAAGCCTAAGGGAATCTTGCCACACTTTTTGTGTGTATGCCATGTGGGCCCTAGTGTGGCTTGCCTAAGGTGTGGCTTGAACCAAACACTCACAAACTTGTCTAACCTTAGGTGTGGCAATCTTTGGCAAAGTAGTTACAAACCAAATAGCCCCAAAGTGTGGCTAGAAACCAAACATCCCCTAAATACCACACTATAGAATGTAAGCTTTGAGTCATATAGGCATGATGTAGACGTTCATTTAATTCTTATAGTTCATCTCATTAAAAATCAATTAGTTTTTATAAAAAAAGTTAATCTATTTGATGATTCCGGAATTGTGTGTTATAAAGCATAAAGTAAAAACAAATAATGGCAATTCAACTAGAAAAAAAGTTTCGGCAGTTATGATACGGAAGATTCTAGAACAATGGAGAAGCACTTGTGTTTTGAGGTTTGTGCATTATGTTTAAGTTCAATCATGGAGTCTGCTAGATTGTACATGTGGCAAAATCCGGTGGGGGCTAGAAGATGGTGCCAGGGGCCAAGTGGAGGGAGACTATGAAGGAGTGCACAAGTGCGAGATCGATATTTAAAGAGAGGAGGCGAGAACATGCGCTATTGCACGTAGTGGCGGAGCCATGAAAAATAAATGAGCTAGGGTGCCAAGCATTGCTAATCCTTTACGAGGAGGGCCAATTCATCAACTTAAACCATTTTACCAGCAATTGATCTACTGATCACATTCATATTAGCCTCAATATATAGTGATGTTAGGGGGGGGGGCAGGGCCCTTGCTGCCCCTGTCTTCGCTAGTGTGCGTGCGTCTGAGAGATGAAGTGGAAGGCGTGGATGATGAGAGGGGGACGTTGGATATATAATTAATGTGGGTGTATTAGCTATGTAATCCTATATAGAGAGGTATAGATTGATCAATGTGTACGTGGGAAAGAGGGTGAGACCTCACTAGATATATAGATTGACCGGTTTGTGTGGAAAACCGGGAATGACCTAGGTATATACACACACACATAGAGGAACATCGATCGTTGCGCTTGCACGTGAGAGATAAAGAATGCCCGATATGATTAAGAGGGTCGGGGAGGTGTGTGTGTGCATGCATGGGAGACCGACCTAAAGAAAAAGATTGCATGTGTGCGATGGATAATGCCGAGTGGTAGTGTGTGTGCATGCATGCACGAGAGAAAGTGAGTGGTACAATTATAAAGAGAAGACCACTGTGTGGGTGTAAAAGACTAGGTGAGGTCATAATCAATGTAAAGTTGAATTCAAATATTTGAATAAGAGATCATGATGAACCCATGCATGCATGAATATAACTGAGATATGCGCGGTGTGGTTTGGAAACGAGCATGTTATACTTTATACACATTGAAGAAGGTCAGACTGATTTGAATTTGAGATACCAATGACAGACATCGTTTGGCCACATTGCATCCGTGCATGGACACATTATTCTAATTGGAGATGATGGGTGGCTTTCGCATCACATATCTATATCTACTAGCAAGATGCCCATGCGTTGCATGGAAAATCAAGATGCATTTGTATGAGTAGTTTATGTTGTGGGAGAAAAGGATGAACAAGAGAAGGCCTTATTTGCAAATGGGGAGAGGGGTGTGGGTATGTTTTTGCAAAATCGCCATAGTTTCCTTCCTATTTGTCAGTTATAAATCGGACGACCTATATTGCAGGATGGCAGGCACACCATCATCACTGTCGGGGAAACGACGCCTGTGGGATATCTGGAATCCCTTCTATGGTTGGCGGGCGCGGGGTTGTGAGAAGAGCAGGTCTAACAGGAAGCACACGGATCGTTTACCCAGGTTCGGGCCGCGAGGATGCGTAATACCCTAGTCCTGCTTTGGTGGATGTATTGAGTGTTCTTGCGTTCTTGAGCTAGCTGTGGGGTGTAACTTGCCCAAAAGAGCCGAACCCTCTCCTGGTCGCCTCGGGCCTCCTTTTATAGGCAAAAGGGGTTGCCATAGTGGCACACAGGAGGTGGAAAGGTCTATAGTACGCGAGCTTATCGCCCGGCGTTACAGGACAAAGCGCATAAAATGTGCTACTTAGGTGTCCATTAGCTTTATTGGGGACGGGAACGAGGCCCGTCCCGTCCGTCGCCGCTCCACTTCGCTTCGACACGCGCTCAGGCCAGTGATGCATGCGGTGCCATGTAGGCAGGCAGGCTGCTGAGGTGGCGCAGTGGTGGAGCCTTCGCGAAGATCTGCATGCCACCACGCAGGTGCTTGCTGAGTTGGTGTAAAGGTTGCCCGTCGCCACCCAGGTGCCTGCCCAGCTGGTTGAGCTAGCAGCTGCTTGGGGACGGCGGTGGAGTTTTGGCTGGTGCGGGCCTGGCAGTGGCCCCGCTGATGCCCTCAGCAAGGGTCTTGCCGTGGCGTCGCAGCCGTCCCGGCAGGGCGCTTGCCGGGGGTCTTGTGGATCTCCTCGACTAGGATCCCGCCGAGGGTCACCATCTTCTGGTCCTCATCTGATCTTGTGTGTTCATGATCTTGACAAAGATCTGCATGCCACCATAGAGGCGCCTCCCGAGCCCTGGTTCCAATGTAGTTGGTTGGCTGGTGTTGGAACCCACGGGCTCAAGGGTGGCCTGCTCTGCTGGCATCGGGCAAGTTGCCCCGGCAAGGCTCTTGTCGGGGCCGCGGAGGCCGCCCCGCCAAGGGTCTTGCCGGGGGAGTCCACCTCGCCCTTTTGCTCTCCTGTGTTTCTAGTCTTAGCGTTGTCTCGGTTGCCTTGCGCTTCGGCTTTTCTCCAGCTTCCCTCTTCTGCCCTGCTAGGTGTGGCCGTGGCGCGTGGCTCTGACTGCCCGTGCACAAGTAAAGGGTTAAAAAGGAGAGCCCCTACTTTTTTACACCGACAGGAGCCCCCTGGCCTGGGCCAGACATAAGCGCGACGCATTGTTGGGCCAGGCCCAGAACGGTGCGCGGGCAGGTGGGGTGGATTTTACCACAGTAACTGTTTCGTCCGCTGGGCTTCCCCACGACCCGCGTTGACGCGCGACGTGGAGGGTCGTGCGTGACGTGGGGGTCATGCCTGGGGCGGTTCCCGCACACATGCGTCACATCGCAGTTAATGGGAAAAGAGGCGGCCCGCGCCTTCCCCGTAAAAAGGAATAACCGCGGGCACGCTGCTCATTTACCCCCTGCATCTTCTTCAATCTCGGAACTGCCGTCCCCTTCTCCTTCCTTCCCAAGCTTTCTCCTTTGCTCGCCGCCGCTGTGCCTTTGCTGTCTTCTGTCCCTTGCTCCCCGCAGCCACCATGGCACCCAAGACCAACAAAGGCAACGGAGTGGCCAAGGACGCCGGGACGAGCGAGCCGCCAGAGAGCAAGTTGGCGGCGTGGCGGACGCAGCTCGCCTACTTTCCCTCGACGGTCAACGTGTTCGAGCTCTGGGACTGCTTCAAGCCCCTATGGGGCTGCAAGACTGGGGGGGGACGATGGGGCATCCAGCCACGCGTGTCATCCCTGCCAATTGCGCCGGGGCCGCCCTGAATCGGTACCCGTTCTTCGTCGATTACTTTTCTTGCGGCCTTTGCCCCCCTTTCTCCGATTTCTTCAACGATATCATGCACACATTTGGCTTCCACCTTCTGGATTTTACTCCAAACGCCGTGGCGTGCATGGCTCTGTTCACCCACCTCAGTGAGGGCTTCGCCGGAGTTCTTCCCAACACGGCGCTCTTCCGCCATTATTTTTACCCCCGCATCCAGAAGGGAGGCGCCATTTCTGGCAGTGTCACCTGGATCCCAAGGTCCGAAGGGACGTACCCGGAGGGTGCCCAGAAGGAGAGGTGGGAAGAATGGAGGGGTCGGTGGTGCTGGATTGAGGAGAACGATCCACAAGAGTTCTGTCGGGTCCGCCAGGCGCCGCCGGTCCGCAGGAACAACTGGGGCGACGTCGATGCTCAAGACGACAAGCTCGAGATTGCCACCACCAGGATCCACCGCCTCACCGTTGCCGGGCTTACCCTGGAGATGATTGGGGCGGATTTCCTCCGCCGCCGAATCGCTCCTCTGCACAACAAGGCGAGGCCGGCCTGGCTTTTGCAGAACGCGGCTGATATCATGAGGCTTCGCCCCGGCCTCAATCAAAACTTCACGGTGATGGGGCACGCCCACTTCTGCCAGCGGATCTTTCAGCTCGACGTGAACCGCGAAGGCTGGGCCGAGAGGTCCGTCAAGGCTGCGAAGGCCGGCAAGGTCGTCAAGGGGCCCCTGTTTGGGTTGCCGGCGGGGGTGGTCCCGTTGAGCAACAACTCGTGCCAGACCGACATCAGCGCCATGATGCCAGACTGCAACGCGCACGGTCCCGTCCAAAATTGGGCCCCGCCGCCGGAGGAGCAGGTGGAGGAGATCTTTCATAGCTTGGCGGAGATATACGTCCGCAACGAGCCGCTGCTTATCCAGGACACCACTAAGGCAGAGCTGGACTATATCGCCGCCAGGGCGGTGGAGGCGGAGCTTGCCAGGCAGGCCGGCAGTGTAGAGGACGAGGCTGCGGCGGCCGTGGAGGAGAAGGAGCTTGCCCAGTGGGCGGAGTCCGCTGGGGAGGCCAGCAGCGCCGCCACCGGGGCCCCTCTTGTCGAAGATGTGATCGACGAGTCATCGTCGGAGGAGGCCGAGGCTGTTGACCCTCCGGCCACGGGGAGAGGGCGAGTCCTGCGGCGGGCCACCTCTGGCGAGCCGGTTCGGCCCGGCATGGTCGGGCAGCCCCGGCAAGCTCAGGAGGCGTCCGCGCGCCAGACGAGGGCCGCGGCTACGAAGTAATTGGTGAAGGCCGCGGTGGCGAAGGAGAAAGCATATGCCTCCTCTTCATCCAAGCGCGCCCAGACTCCGCCCTCCTCCCCTCCTCCAGCAGACGTCGACGCGGAGGTCACCTTTGACTTCGGGTCCCTCAGCCCAAGGAGGAAGAGGAACGAAGCAGAGGAGGAGGTGGAGGACGAGTATGTATCTTGTCTCTTTCTGTCACCTCCGTCTCCTCGGATCGTGCCACTTGTCTTGATTCGTCTTCATCTTTGCAGGGATGCGGAGACACTGGCCCAGAGGGTGAAGAGGGCCAGGGCTTCGCCGAGCGGCCAGCCCCCGGCAGGGATTTCCGGTACACCACTGGTGGTGTTGAGCAGCCCGGATAGCAGCCCCCGGCATAGCCCCCCGCGTAAGTTCACCACTCACCCCTCGTCGACGTGTGTTGGGGGCACGATCTCTTGGTGCTGACCTTGCTATGGTTGTAGGAGGAGGACAGCAACAGGAGGAGCCACAGAGGGCTACCCCCAACACGCCGGCCTCATCAACAACGCCGTCCTGAGGGGCGTCCCCGACAAGGGCGCCAAGCACCGAGCCCATGCACACGGAGGAGGAGAACCCCGGCGCTGGTGGCTTCGCCTCGGCGCCAAATGTTGGCGGGGAGTGGACCTCTGCTTCCCAGCCCGGCACGGGTAAGTTGCTCGCCTTCCCTCCCTATTCTTTTTCCGTTCTTTCTGAATATTGGTCTTGGCTTCGCCTCATCCCCCTCCTTGGTATCCAGATCCCCCATCGGCGGACCAGGAGGACATAGACACCGTCATCGAGGATGTCGCCAAGGCCGCCGAGGAGGCCGCCAAGGGCGCTGCTGAGGACGCCGCAAAGGAGCCTGCTGGGGAGCCCGGCAAGGCTGCTGCCGAGGAGGCCGACAAGGGGCCTGCGAGGGAGGCCTGCAAGGCCGCTCCCGAGGGTGAGGTGGTTGATGACCAGCCTTCCTCCTCTGCTGCCTCTGGCTCCGGCAGGTATCTGAGGGTGGCTGACGACCTTTTCGTCCACCTCCCAGGGTCGTCGAGCTCCAGGGTGCCCATCGAGGGAGAGGTGTTCGACGAAGAGGTGCTTGCCGCCGCCGGGCTCGAGGTTGTTGACAAACCGAGCAACTGTGGCGATGGTTCTCAAGAGGAGCGGCTTCTCCAGGCCATGGGCGCCAATTTCCGGAAGCTCCAGGCGCTCCACCGCGCCCGCCTAGACAAGGCCAAGTCTGGGATGGCAACAGTGGACAAGGCGGAGGCGGACCTTAAGGTGCGCGTCGCCGAGACGCAGACTTGGTTCCGCCAGGCTTGCGAGGAGCTGAAGGTCGCCCAGGGTGAGCTGGCCACGCGTGACGTGGAGCTCACCATGAAGCGGGCCGACATCGAGATTGTCGGATGTGGGGTTCCGGCAAACCCTCAAGGTTCGAACACTGGGGTGCATGCAAAGTCTCTCCCTCCTACCGATCTACGCTCTAGCTCGCTAAGATCTCGCGTACGAACTCGACGTACTCACAACACAGAAAGACACGAGGTTTATACTGGTTCGGGCCACCGTTGTGGTGTAATACCCTACTCCAGTGTGGTGGTGGTGGATTGCCTGTTGGGCTGATGATGAACAATACAAGGGAAGAGCAGCCTCCTGAGGTTGAGGTGCTCTTGTGCTTGTGTAGTTGAGGATGATCTGAACTAGTGCGGGATCAGTTCAGGCTCGCTTGAGTTGCCTCTACTGTGGTGGCTAGCTCTACTTATGTAGGCCCTGGTCCTCTTCCCAAATATCGAGCGGGAAGGGAGCCAACAACGGCGGGCAAATTTGAAGGGGGGCAGCTAGGTCAAGCTATCCTGACAAAAGCGGTCTTCGCCTGCGAAAAGCACTGGGGTGACGCCGTCTTGAGCTCCACGATGACCTCCGCCTTCCCATCCTCCTGGTCTTGGTCTCATTGCACCAATATGGCAACCTTTGCATGATGCCTCGGTACTCTTCGCCTGCGCTGGCCTCCTTAGCACCAAAGAGGAAATAGGGACGCTGCACGTACTGGCGCCCGCCTGGCACCCTCCTGGTACCGTTCGTCATGGCTCACGTCACGAAAGCCTCGTGAGGTTTGCCTTGCCTTGATATCTCCGCTCCTCGTGAGCCTGCTTGGCTAGGCCACTCCAGAGGCGGTCTTGCGTCGTCCGCCTCGTGAGGCTTGGACCCTCGCGAGGGTCTTGGGTGCCTTGTTGATGAAGATGGGCCGTACGGCCTGCTGCTTGGCCACGATGTGGGCCGCAGGCAGGCAAGTCTGGGGACCCCCATTCCCAGAACGTCGACAGTAGCCCCCGGGCCCAAGGTGCGCTCGGGCTTGGCTTCACGGCGAAGCCAAGGGTCAAGTTCGGAGCACCCCGGGCCCCCAAAGCCTGCGGCCTCGGTCGACGCATGGCGGTTGATTGGACGTGGGCGTCTCCGCTTCCCCACGCTGCCTTTGAATCCGCCTGGCTATACGGCCCCTGCGGCCTACACAGTTATTCCTCCGCCTCCTGCGCCTTGCTTCCCCAATTCCCCTGCTCCCTTGTGGCTCTGCTTCTCTTCCCCAATCTGACTTGCGCTCTGCCTGCCACATCGCTATGGCGCCGAAACAAGCTGAGAAGGGGAAGAGTCCTCTGTCTCTTCCAGCTGCGCCTCCGTCCTCTACGCCGGCGCTCGGCCGGTCTCAGGTGCTCAATGACGAGGCCATGGGCAAGGTGCGCCCGATGCTTGCTTCCAGCTTCAATGAGTGGGGGGAGACGGTGGCCTGGCCCGCGTCTCGTACTCGCATGGCTCAGACGGCCACTGAGGTCCCAATCTTCATAGATGCCCTCTGGGCGGGCCTGATTCCTCCCTTCTGCGCCTTCTTCAATGCGGTGCTTGAGCATTATCAGATCCACATGCTGCATCTCGACCCTCAGTCTGTGACTCTACTTGCTGTCTTCGCCTTCGTGTGCGAAGCCATGGTGGGCGTTGCTCCCTCGGTGGCCCTCCTCCGTCACTTCTTCTCATTGCATCTGGCCGACCCTCAGCAATGCTCGGGTGCGTGAGCTTCCAGGCCGTGGCGGCAGCGGCGGGCGAGGGGATCGATTTCGAGCTTCCTCCATCCACGAGCGAATTCCGGACACGATGGGTGTTCGTCGGTGCCGGTGTGCTCAGTCCTATGCTTCAGGCTCCGTCGGGGCCCGCTGTTCCTAACTCCGGCTGGAGCCATCTGCGACTTGCGAGCCCCGGCCTTGCCCATGTCTGGCTCAGGTTGAGGTTGCTGAAGGATCGCAGCGTAACTGCACCGATGGTGGTGAAGGAATTCATCCAACGCCGGGTCGCTCTGCTTCAGCGCCATTCTCGCCCAATGTGGACCTTGCTCAGCAGCCAGGACCACATGAGGTTTCAGGAGTCCGGGCCCCTCCTCGGGACGCGGCGAACAGTGCTCAAGGTCCTGACGGGTGCCTTTCTGCCGGCCGACCTGCCTGGGAAGAACTGTTTGTTGTACCGCTGCAAGAATAAGGATGAATTTGTAACGGACATGCCTCTCTTCGATGAATGGGGGCCGCGGCCGATCGGCCAGGAGGAGCCTCGTGAGAACCCCGTCGTCGTGGTTCCCTTCCTTGCCCCTGATGCTGAGCTCGCCCCAAGTGACGGTGCAGGTGGGCGAGCTCAGGCGGAGGCCGGCGGCTCGAGTGCTGAGGAGCACGTGCCGAGTGGTGATCCTGGGGCATCGTCCTCAGGAGCCTGCCACTCCCCTCCTGAGGCGTCGGTTGCTGAGGAGACGCTGTGTGGGACTCCTGAGGCCAAGGCTCCAGGAGCCTCGGGAGGTCGTGGTGAAACGGTGCCCGGCTGTTCGCCGCAACCGGGCACCCCTGAAGATATTCTTCTGAGCTCTTCTTCGGCCCCGCTGAGCACCGGCCGTCACATCCAGTGCTTTGGTCGCCTTTGTGTGGACTTCGAAGAGCTCCGCAAGAGGAAGGGACCCCCTAGCAGCAGCAGCATCTTTGGACCGCTGAAGCGGAGGAAGTACATCGCCGTCGACATGTAAGTTTCGTACCGCTGTGGCTCCTTGTGTACTGTTTTTTCGTCTCTTGCCGTCAGTTCTTCAAGGCTCCTTCCATCGAGGCGGCTGCGCCTCCTGAGAAGCGGCCTCCTTCTTCCTTAACTCTTCCGCCCGCCACGAGCACTCCGGGTCCGCTGGTTGCTCCTGGAGCAAGGCTGGTCGAAGGGGCGCTCCTGCCTTCCTGGCGCGCTGAACCTGCAGCCTTGTCGCCGCTCCCCCTTGGTCTAGCGTGGAGCCTGGCAGGCATGCCCAAGACTCCTCCGCTGGTCTTTGACGGCAATTTTTTGGCTTCGATCCTCGGCTCCTCTTCAAGCAGTGAGCCCCGGCCGGCTTGGGCTTCTCGCGAGGACGGGCTGGTGTCGGGTGTGGCGCAAGCCCCCAGCCCCCTGCCGAGGGGTGCCGCGCCGCTTGGCGCCCCTCCCGCAGCCCCCTAGGTGGAGAACGAAGAAGGCCGGGCGTTCGAGCTAGAGCGCGGGCGGAGCATGGTTTGCCATGAGCTCTTCCAGGAGGCAATTGAGACGACTTGGTGAAGAGCTCATGAGTGTCAATTCGCGTCTTGAGACTGAAGCTCTCCAGCTGGAGGAGGAGCGGCGCAAGCTGAAGGTGGCCATCAACCTCGGCCGCTACCAGCGTGACCTCGAGAACGCGAAGGCCGAGGCGTCTCTCAAGGTTTCCCACGAAGCCCGCTCACGAGCCTGCGGAGAAGCGCGCGTGGGAGCTCCAGGCCTGGAGCGCGTCTCTTGAGGACCAGGTGGAGGCGCGCAGGGCCGCTCTTGCATCGCTGAGGGGGACGCCCGTGGAGGAAGAGGAGGTCCGGAAGCGTGAGGAGGCGCTGGCCCTGGAGGCCATGGAGCGTAGCCGCGAGCTCGAGCAACTAGAGACGAGGGAGCGTAAAGTTGCCCAAGCAGAAGACGCCGTCGGGGCTCGCGAGGCTGGAGTTCACGAGGAGGTGAACCGCCGGGTGGCCGAGGTTCGCACGGACCTGGAGGGCAGGTATGACCTGAAGCTGAAGCTCGCGAGTGTGGAGGATGAGGGCAGGGCCGCTGCCCTCAGGCCCAGGTTGGACGAGGCTGAGAGGCGCGCGGAAGCCACGGCCGCCGCCCTGGTCACGGCGCAGGCGGACTTGGGCTCCGCCCGCGCCGAGCTGTGTTCCCTCCATAGAAGTGTTGATGACGCAGAGGCCGTCGCGAGGCAAAACACGGAGGAGGTGCTCCAACGTCGAACGCTGGAGCGCGAGCATGCCCCTATGCTTCAGGATCTCCGGAACAGGGCCAATATCGCCCTGGGCCATATTTGCAACGTGGAGGCGCCAACCCCTCACTCAAATAATTATGCCAGCAACCTGACCTTCTTCAACAAGGTGGTGACACGCCTGGAGGCTCGATCTGCCAGAGCTCGCCGGCTTGTGGAGGAAAGGGGGCGTGGCCTGCTCGAGCGCGCTTTCTCCCGTGTCTTTAGCCACCTCCTGAATGCCGACCCCAACTTTGACTTTGACGCCGCCATCGGCCCCGTACCCACGGTTGTCCGGGGCAACCTAGCGCGCTGGGTTGAGGACAATTTGGACGCGTTGGTCAGGGCCTTCGCTTCGGAGGATGACGCGGTGGTGGTCGTCGCAGACGAAGGCGATGTGGTCGACGATGATGACTGGGGCGTCGCCGACGGCGGCGATGATGCCGATGAAGTCGACGACGATGCGAGTGACGCGTCTGCGGGTGACGCAGCGAGCGACATTTCTGGCTGATCCCTTGTTCTCCTGTCATTTCTTCCTGCGCACAAACTCGGGCGTGGCCCTTGGAAACTTGTAAGCAAATTGCAGTTTTTACTTTTCCATGCGATGTGAGTTTGTGTCCTCGTGAACTTGTGAATCCTGATGCGTGTTTTCTGTCTGGGTTTACCTTAGTCAGCGCCAACTTTGAGCTGGGCTGCGATGTGTCGAGTTCCTGAGAACCTTGCGGAGCTCGTCGCCCCACCGGAAGGGGCCCCACGTGAGGTGAGCACCAGTTGTAGCGTTAGCGCGCGCTTAGCGCGCGCGTGCTTTGCGCAGTCCCGCTCGCGAGGAGCTCGTGGGGGAAAGGCGATGGACATGAGTCCCAAACAAAACGAGATCCAGAAGGCAAGAAATTGCTCATGCGAGAAAAGGCTCCCCCCGCGTGCATCGATAAAAACTCAGCTTCAACTCAAATCGAGATCGAGAAAGCAAAGCTACAGAAAGAGAGATCCAAAGCAAAAGGCCGCGTCCGGCACCTAGTCTAGTGTTCTGGTCTTCAAGTCTTCTCACCAGCGCGGAGCTAAGTGCTGCCACTAGGCATGGGAGGGAGCCCCAGGGCCTGAGGCCGGCACCCCTGAGACTCCGGGGCGTGTACAACCCCAACTCATTATTACGTGAGAGTGTCACGGGCGGCGAGCTTCACAGGCACTGGGCCTTCACAGGTACCGGCCTTGCTTTAGATCGCCAGACAAGGGCCCCGCCTTGCACCACTCTTGACCTCCTCTGAGTTGATCGGTCACCAGGACGACACAGAGGAGGAAAAGAGGACGCCAGCGGTTCCCTCGGCGACCACAGGTCCTCTGCCGGGGGAAGGGTTCTCGAGGCCTCCCCGACAGAGGGCCTACCTCCGGGTGTTGTCACGTGTCGCGCGCCGCGGGGAGGGGCCTTGCTCCTGGCTCCCTCTCGGTGGCCCCCAGCGTGTCTCCCTTGTTTGGACGGGTGCCGCCGTGCCTGGGTCGTCGATCGACACTGCAACCTGATTCATCTGTAGTCCATGGTTAGCATAAGCCTGTTCCTGAGAGACTAGCGGTACCCTGTAGTTGTCACTGCCGGCGCGATCGTTGTGGTTCTCCGTTGGTTCTTGGAAGGCTTCGGCTCCTAGAGCCCCCTCTCCCCAATCTTCTCCAGTGAATGGTCCAAGGTCGTCCTCTGGTGCGTACCCTTGGTCCATCATGCGGGGCACGTAGGCTTCCGGGGCCGTCACCCGAAACACCTCGCCGTGGTGCCCCACGCTCCATGTTGCCCCGCCCATGACGGCGTCCTGGGGATGACAATACGGCATCCGGCCGGGACCATGGGGGGCGATGCTTGCGCTTGTGCTTGTCGAGGACGGCATGGGGGAGTTGGAGCCCCCTATGACGCCGGCCGTGCTGATGTTGATGAAGCCCCCGGGCGTAGTCGATGGCGCGCGGACGTGGTGAGGTTCGCCGCGCGGCCCTGTAGTGGCATGGGGAGGAAGTCGATAGGAGAAGGGTGGTGCTCCCGACGCTGCTGCGTCCAGCAGCTCGGCAACACGCTCAAGCAGCGTGTCCCGGCCACTCTCCATCAGCCTGCATCGCAGCAGCTCCCTTGCCACAGTGAGCGCTACCCGCATGTTTGCTTGCTCCCGCCGTGAGTGCAGCGCCATTGCTGCGGCATGACTCGCCGCTGTCGCCGCGACTCGTACCTGTCGTGGGGTTGAGGGTGGATGATGCCTGGCCGCGCTGCCCGCGCCCGGTGGGGTTTGGCGGTGCCTGTGCCGCTTGGAGTGCAGGGTCGAGACCTTCATGGGCAGGCGGCGCTGCCCGGGCTGGCCAGGCTGCCCAGCGGTCGGAGCCGGCCCTTGAATCGCCAGACATCGTGGCTGGGGAGTGTCGGTGAGCTGGTTGGCGGAGAAGAAGCTCCGGCGCACCCCTACCTGGCGCGCCAAATGTCGGATGTGGGGTTCCAGCAAACCCTCAAGGTTCGAACACTGGGGTGCGCGCGAAGTCTCTCCCTCCTACCGATCTACGCTCTAGCTCGCTAAGATCTCGCGGACGAACTCGACGAACTCGCAACACAGAAAGACACGAGGTTTATAGTGGTTCGGGCCACCGTTGTGGTGTAATACCCTACTCCAGTGTGGTGGTGGTGGATTGCCTCTTGGGCTGATGATGAATAGTACAAGGGAAGAACAGCCTCCTGAGGTTGAGGCGTTCTTGTGCTTGTGTAGTTGAGGATGATCTGAACTAGTGTGGGATCAGTTCAGGCTCGCTTGAGTTGCCTCTACTGTGGTGGCTAGCTCTACTTATATAGGCCCTGGTCCTCTTCCCAAATATCGAGCGGGAAGGGAGCCAACAACGGCGGGCAAATTTGAAGGGGGACAGCTTGTACAAGCTATCCTGACAAAAGCGGTCTTCGCCTGCGAAAAGCTCTGGGGTGACGCCCTCTTGGGCTCCACGATGACCTTCGCATTGCCGTCCTCCTGGTCTTGGTATCATTGCACCAATATGGCAACCTTTGCATGATGCCTCGGTACTCTTCGCCTGCGCTGGCCTCCTTAGCACCAAAGAGGAAATAGGGACACTGCGCCACTGGTGCCCGCCTGGTACCCTTCGTCATGGCTCACGTCACGAAAGCCTCGTGAGGTTTTCCTTGCCATGATATCTCCGCTCCTCGTGAGCCTGCTTGGCTAGGCCACTCCAGAGGCGGTCTTGCGTCATCCGCCTCGCGAGGCTTGGACCCTCGTGAGGGTCTTGGGTGACTTGTTGACGAAGATGGGCCGTACGGCCTGCTGCTTCGCCACGCTGTGGGCCGCATGCAGGCAAGGCTGGGGACCCCCGTTCCCAGAACGCTGACAGAGAAGGCCCAGGAGACGGTGGAGACCTTGACCGCCGCAGCCGAGGCCGCTCGAACCCAGCACCAGGCCGCGCTGAACTCCCAGGAGGAGGATCTTGCCGCACGTGAGGAGAAGCTTGCCCCAATGCTCCGTGGCAAGGATGAGGAAGTGGAGAAGCTCGTTGTGCAGCGGACCCAGGAGCTGGAGCAGAGGCACAAGGAGGCACTCGATGCCCAGGCTCTAGCTCACGCTGACAAGGTGAAGGAGCTGGAGGTGGAGCGGGACGGGCTGAAGGACCAGATCCAGAAGCTGGCCAAGGAGAAGGACATGCTCAACGGTGCCCTGGATGAGGCGCATGGCGCAGCCCTCGGCAAGGCTGAGCAGCTCTCCAAGGCCAACGACTCCATCAACGACCTGAAGCTGAAGCTGGAGGGCCTTGAGGACATGCTCTCAGAGGCCAAGGCTCGGGAGGAGACCCTGGCCAAGGATTTGGAGGCCGGGAAGCTGCAGCGGAAGAACGAAGCCACCAACCACAAGGACTTTGTGGAGGGCGAGAATCGCTGGATCAGCCGCCTCGAGGACATCGCTGGCAGGATCACCATGCAGCTGGCCACCATGGGTATGCCAAATGTGAGGTACGCCCAGGATCGCAGCACGACCTCCAACGCCAGGCTCACCCTATTCTTCGAGGGTGTTCTTGGAGCCTTGGAGCATTTCCGCTCCACCAGGGCGACTTTCCTGGCCAATGAGGCCCGGGGGCTTTGCCGGGGTGCCATGACCAAGGTTCTCACCAAGGTGGCATACTGGAATCCCAACCTCGACTTCGATGCTGCGCTGGAGAGCTTGCCAGAGGGTGTGGACCTCGCGCCGCTCAAGGAGCGTATCGAGCCCATCACCAGCGGCATCGATAGAATCCAGAGGGTAGAGGGCCAGCGTCGGGACTAGGCACCTGGCTTCTTTTCGTTGCTGCAGGTTCACAACCAAGACAATTTTTATCTTTAGTTAGAACTGCGGCAACAAGTGATGTAATATAACTCTGCAGTACTTTTGAATCAGCTCATGTTATTTTCCTGTTCAATTTCTCCTATGTATGTTCACCCTACGTTAATCGGGTAGGCTTGCCGGCGCATAAACCCAGGGCGGCGCTTCAGGGACGGATCCCCAATGGCCTGCCGGGTGTGCTTGCTGCCAGGCGAACCACCTTACCGCTCTCAACGCGGCCGCTCGAACTGTCGAGCTTGACTCGAGTCAGAATCGAGAGCATTGCCAATTGCGGAAGGCTACCGTGCCATTCTCGACGCGGCCGCTTAAGCTGTTGAGCGGACTCGAAAATGAGTAAGTGCATTGCCAATAGCGGAATGGCCCCATTGCGTGCAGGTTTTCCATACAAACGATGAGATATCCGAGGGGAATAACCTAATTTAAAAAGGAATATTTAAAATTCGGCATGACTTAGCTTTCCTGTCACCTCGCTGGTGCCCTTCGCGCTTGCAGGCGGCGCCGTTCTCTTGGCCGTATTCTTCTTGGGAGCCATGGCGATGAAAAACCGCTAGGCTAACTGCTAGATCAGATCCTCACGACAGCGCCCCCTACCTGGCGCGCCAAAGATGTCGGGGAAACGACACTGGATCACTGGAATCCCTTCTATGGTTGGCGGGCGCGGGGTTGTGAGACGAGCAGGTCTAACAGGAAGCACACGGATCGTTTACCCAGGTTCGGGCCGCGAGGATGCGTAATACCCTAGTCCTGCTTTGGTGGATGTATTGAGTGTTCTTGTGTTCTTGAGCTAGTTATGGGTGTAACTTGCCGAAAAGAGCCGAATCCCTCTCCTGGTAGCCTCGGGCCTCCTTTTATAGGTAAAAGGGGTTGCCACTATGGGACATAGGAGGTGGAAAGGTCTACAGTGCGTGAGCTTATCGCCCGGGGTTACAGGACAAAGCGCATGAAATGCGCTACTTAGGTGTCCATTAGCTTTATTGGGGACGGGAACGAGGCCCATCCCGTCCGTCGACGCTCCACTTCGCTTCGACACGCGCCCAGGCCAACGATGCATGTGGTGCCATGTAGGCAGGTAGGCTGCTGAGGTGGCGCGGTGGTGGATCCTTCACAAAGATCTGCATGCCACCACACAGGTGCTTACTGAGTTGGTGTAGAGGCCGCCCGTCGCCACACAGGTGCCTGCCCAGCTGGTTGATCTGGCAGCTGCTTGGGGACGGCGGTGGAGTTTTGGCTGGTGCGGGCCTGGCAGTGGCCCCGCTGATGCCCTCGGCAAGGGTCTTGCCGGGGGCCTGGCAAGGATCTTGCCGTGGCATCGCAGTCGTCCCGGCAAGGCGCTTGCCGGGGGTCTTGTGGATCTCCTCGGCTAGGATCCCGCCGAGGGTCACCGTCTTGTGGTCCTCATCTGATCTTGTGTGTTCATGATCTTGACAAAGATCTGCATGCCACCACAGAGGCGCCTCCCGAGCCCTGGTTCCAATGTAGTTGGTTGGCTGGTGTTGGAACCCACGGGCTCAAGGGTGGCCTGCTTTGCTGGCATCGGGCAAGTTTCCCTGGCAAGGCTCTTGCCGGGGCCGCGGAGGCCGCCCCGGCAAGGGTCTTGCCAGGGGAGTCCACCTCGCCCTTTTGCTCTCCTATGTTTCTGGTCTTAGCGTTGCCTCGGTTGCCTTGCGCTTCGGCTTTTCTCTGGCTTCCCTCTTCTGCCCTGCTAGTTGTGGCCGCGGCCCGTGGCTCTGACTGCCCGTGCACAAGTAAAGGGGTCAAAAGGAGAGCCCCTACTTTTGTACAACGACAATCACCAACTCTGTTTTTTTATAAGAGTAGAGATACCGCTATAAATTATATTTTTATATATTTTATTTAGTGTGCGGATAACTTTAACTTTGAAAGATGGTCGTTGGATGAAGCCTATCCGACGGTGCAGAGATGGAAAATTCGAGCACTACTGGCCGTTGGATATCATCTACATACCACCAGATTTTGCCACATGTACAATCTAGAAGACTCCATGGTTAGACTTAAGCATAATGCACGAACCTCAAAACACAAGCACTTCTTTTTGTTATAGAATCTTCCGTATCATAATTGCCCAAATGTTTTCTACATGATTTGCCATTATTTGTTTTTACTTTATGCTTTACAACGCACAATTCCATGAATTTTAAAATAGATTAGTTTTCTTAAAAAACTAGATGATTTTGAATGAGATGAACTATAAGAATTAAACGAACATCTACATCATGCATATATGACTCAAAGCTTACATGCTATAATGTGGTATTTATTCATATTTTGGTTGCAAAATCTCATGCTTGCAATGCACGTGTACCTTACTAGTCTAAATGGTGTTTGTGTGTGTGTGTGTTGTGCGTGTTAAGCACATTGTACGTAGTATCATACATGGTTTAGATTCCGAACATCTAGCTGGAGCATACATGTACTATGATTTGAACTCAACATAAAATGGATACATATGTTTGAATTTGATATCGTATGTACATGTAGTTCGTATTTATATATGAATTTACTACTCCTATATTCATGCATGTGTTGTGAAGATAATATTTAGATGGTTGTATAACTAACCCGAGTACAATCCCATTCAAACAGGGAAAATGTACTCAAATTTAGTCCATATGCTAGACAACACGAATTTTTTTTATATTGTTGAGGGAAGTGCAAATTGATTTGGTACTGTACACCTTATGTTTGTTGTCCCATTTTTTTATTTTGTTGTTGTTGTATTTGAATGCATTTCTAGTAATATAGTAAAACGGGACATGTCTCTCTCTAGTGATGAGGTGCGAATTGTCTTTTTTTGTACACGTTAAGCTTGTTCTCCCGAAATTTCAAGCCGCGCCTTGTTATGCCGAAATTTCAAGCTAGCATCTCTGTCTATCGTGCTGCGAAACTCCCGCCTCTTCAACCCGCGCCTTGTTATCCCGAAATATTTAAGATATGTCATTGTCTTGTTGTGCTCCGAAAACTCCCTCCATCTCAACCCGCGCCTTGCTACTCCAAAATTAAAACACACGCGAAAACTCCCACCTCCTGCGAAATCCCGACACGTGAAATGCCCGTGATACCCCAGAACCGAAAGAACCGACTAGCTCAAATAGGTGGGGGTACTTTCGTAACTTACCCCACATTTCGGACAAGCGCGTCCCTAAGCCATTGTTCCCCCTACCATCCCATCCACCCACCAATTCATACACCGAGGCCGCGAAAACCTGCGAGGCCCCACACCTTCCTCTGTCCGCCACCCAGACGGAGCCTCTTCCCCGACGACGTCGTCCACAGCAACACCTCGACGTCCCTCATCCACCGCACCAGATGAGGATCCGTCGTCGATCTCGTCGTCCCGCCGGTTCAGCCACCCCGTCCTCCACCTCCAAGGAGCTGCCCCGTCATTCCCCTCGTCTTTTGCGCCATCTCCATTCCCACACCGCTGTCTTCACCTGCACCACTGGAAGAGCATCATCATCACCATTTCCTCGGATGAAGCTGAGGCCTAATCGGTGCCACCAAAGAGGTTCTACACTAAAAGCCGCATTTTCTTCTTGATTCGATCTCACGGTGCTGCCGACGCTCAGTCCCGAGCCGACATGGCACGGCTCCATCCACGGCGGCGTCGCCGACCACTTCCTCCACGACGCCGCTCCCTCGATGGAGACGTCCACATCAGTAGGACCTGCTGCTGCTTTGGCTCTCGCTCGCGCTACTGCTCTGCTCTTGCTCTCGGTCCCCTGCCTGGTCTGCTCTTGCTCACGCTGCTGCTCTCACTCTTGCTCTTGCTTGCGCTGCTGCTCCGATTTAGCTACACTTCAGTCAGCTGAATCGACTTTTGGGTTTGTCGATTTTCAGGGGGGGGGGCTCGCTGGAGTTAAGGAAGAACCAGCCGCAGCGGGGAGGGGGGCTCGCCGGAGAGGTACCCCACTATCTAAGGGTACTGGGTGGGGCGGTGGTGGGGCGGTCGCATGGGGATCGCCGGAGAAAAAGCTCGGCGCAGGGGTGGAGGTTGAAGACGAACTGCAGGCCCTTGATTTCATATCCAACGGCTGGAAAATCGACTGACCAGAGATGAAAAAGTCAGCCTCACCCTGCCTACTGCTCTACTCTTGCGCACGCTGCTACTGCACGAGCAGCAGATACTGCTCTCGCTCGAGCCCCTGTAGCTGCTACCCGAGATGCTGCTACACGACTAGCTGCCCCGGCTCTCGCGCGCGCTGCTGCTGCTACTGCTTTTCTACTACTAGTGCGTTCAGTTTCGACAGTAAAATTCAGTTTCGACAGCAAAATTCAATTTCGACAGTTAAATTCATTTTCGACAGTTAAATTCAGTTTTGACAGTTAAATTCAGTTTTGACAGTTAAGTTCAGAGATGAGCGGCTGATGTATTTTACATCTAGCACTTTGTGGTTATGTGTTTTACGTCATCTATTGGAGATGCTATTAGAATTCCACTCTGGTTAACATTGTCTCTCTTGTCCTGCTTCAGCCTCGCCATCGTACAACTCACCGGAGCTGCTCCAATGAAAAAACCCTCCATCACAGCGGAGCAGTACCACGGGCTCCATCTCTAGATGCCTAAGATCTTCTTCCCCTCATCTGACAGCCAAATCAATTGGAGCATCCTCACCGACCAACCCAATCTCGCTGAGATCGACATGGCTTCGCCAAAGAGGTTGTACACTTGTTGCATCTCTTTTTTACTCTATATGTTATATATATTGTCGACTGAGCACACGTAGTAATGTGAAATACGATTAGTTTCTCCTACTATATGACAAGCAATGAGGTACCAGGAAACTTAGCTATCAGTGATGGACTCTCTTGAACGCCGTCATTATGTATCTCTGTGCGTTTGAGCCGAGCATTTGTAGATGGGCCTGGGAGTTGAGCTAGTAGGGCAGTGGCCTGGGTCCAAAGTCGTAGAAGTAGCACAAAAACATTTTTTGAGTGTAGGCTTTTCCATGCTCAAGCCTACCTACTAGAATCGCCAGTGCTTGAAAGGAAAATTGAAGGAAAAACATAAGAATTGGGAAGTTTCCTATGGTACTACTATTCATGCATTTGGTTCAAAGGAATGGAGCAAAGGAAAACTGTAGGATTTGTTCCTTGAGTGTCTCCTTGAAAGAAAAACAAAGTAATTTTAATATCCAATTGTCCTCCTTTTCAAATTCCTATTCATGAAGCACGAGACTAAGAGATAGTAGCATAATAACATTATAACCGTACATTTTCTTGTGGTTTGACTTAATCTCACCATGCTTCTTTGCATCCTGTGATCTTCCAATTCTTGTAAGCCAAACACCCAGATTGGCAGAAACCCTGTGTTTTTAAGTTCTCTATTTTGCACGTGCGTTCCTATCTTATTCCTGTGTATTTCCTATCCCTGCATTGTTAGAATCCTCAAATTCAAACAAGCCCTTACACAATTACTTCTGTTACAGATATGTGTCAAAGAAAACCTTGTGTGGTTTGTCCCGCTCCTGCTGCGCTGTGTTCCACCCCAGCTCAGCTGGTCCAACGACGGAAGGGTTCACCACAGCATGGATCCGCTCCCCGGACTGTCTTACGCTGCCTCAGATCTTCTTCCCCGCCGCCGGCAGCCACGACAACTGCATTACCATCATCAACTGAGCAGATGACCTTGAGGACTACACGGGTTCGCAAGAGAGGTCGCACTCTTCCGTGTCTGCTTACGTTATGCATCGCTTAATATGATGACATGCTACTTCATCGTCCTGTTCACCTATTAGACTCCGAGTGAGGTCCAAACTAATGCTGAAACTTGAGTTTTTAAATGGTTGTGGGGTACATATTGGGGAAACATTTAGTACTATCTGTCTACTATCTGGTTAATCTTGGATGTCTACAATGAGTTTCATGTTGGGTGCAAACAAACATTAGAGGAGCCATTATCTGTATTTTCTAACTAAAGCTATTATATGCCTGCTATCATTGGTTTTGGGTCTATCAACAGTTTGCTACCATCACTCTGGATTTGTGCATGCACTCCTTACATAATCTCACAATGTTTTATTCCTATGCATGTCAGTTATTGTACACAATGGAACTGAACATGTAGAGCAAAAGAGACGAGCCTTGCGTGGCAATAAAATTTCATGCAGACGTCGCTCCATGGTGGGCGGAACGGCAGCCCCCCTCCACCCATTTCAGATTGTAATCAAGAGGAAGATAACTGTTCTGAGGGGGATTCAGAAGGAGAAGAACACTCCTATTTACCCCCTGAGGTCTTCGCTCTAACTTGGCATGCTGATGTTGGTAATATCATGCATATGGTGGCTTGCATTGCTTACTTTATACATCAAATATGACATCTGCTTAGTTTAGACATGCTTTGTGTGAATGACATATGTTCAGTTTGTTTATCGTATATGTGAATCATGCAATGCCTTCTTGTTTAGCCAGGCATCATAAATGTGAATTTTGCAATGCCACCCTGGTTAGCCAGTCATCTTATATGTGAGTTATATTATGCCATCATTTTTTTATTACGTATTAAATTTGTCAACAATTTTAGTCCATTCAATTACTCTTCCTGTGCATCAGCCATTCGACACGGTCATGGAAAAATCTGCAGTGGAAACAAGGTCTTCAGAGCAGACAATGCTATCCGACGAAGCGCATGTCTTGCTGGTTACGGATAGCTCCTCAAAGGAGGATTCAGAGACACATGACCAGTCCTATTCCCCCCCCGAGGTGCATGCTCTACCTTGGCATGGTTATGTTGCTCATATCGTGCGTCTGGTGTCTTGCATTGCTATGTCATTTGCTTAGTTTAGACATGCTTCGTGTGAATGCCACCTGTTTAGTGTCTAATTACTATATATGTGAATTATGCAATGCCATCTTGTTGCAAGACATTATATATGTGAATTATGCAATGCTATCTTGTTGCAAGGCATTATATATGTGAATTATGCAATGTCATCTTATTGCAAAACATTATATATGTGAATTATGCAATGCTATCTTGTTGCAAGGCATTATATATGTGAATTATGCAATGCCATGCTGTTTAGCCAAGCATCATATATGTGAATTATATCATGCCGTCTTTTTTGTATTTCTCATTGCATTTGTCGACAGTGTTTTTATATTCAACTGCTCTTCCTATGCATCATCCATTTGAATTGGTGATGGAGAAATCTGGAGTGAAAACAAGGTCTTTAGAGCAGACAATGCTACCTACTGAAGTAGATATCTTGATGGTTACAGATAGCTCCTCAGAGGAGGATTCAGAGGCAGATGACAAGTCCTATTATCCCCTTGAGGTGTATGCTCAAACTTGGCAGGGTTATATTACTCATAGCATGCATATGTTGTATTGCAATGCTTAGTTTTTACATCATATACACAATATTGAATGCCATCTCCTTAGTTGACACATCATATATGCGATTGCCCTCTGCTCACTTGCTTAGTATATAAATCATATATTTGAATTATATCATGCCATGATGTTTACATAGACAACATGCATCTGAATTATGGCATGCCAACCAATTTTCTAAAGACATAATATAGTTATATCATCTCATCCAATTTACATAGTCATCATATTTCGAATTATGTCATTCTATCCATGAATTATATCATGCCATGATGTTGCCATCGATGGCATGTTTGTGAATTATGGCATGCCAACCACTTTAATAGACACATCGTATAGTTATATCATGTCATCCTGTTTACATAGTCATCATATTTTGAAGTATGTCATTCTATCCTGTTTAGTTAGCCATCATACATGTGAAATTGTGTCATGCTATCCTGTTTAATTAGCCATCATATATTTGAAATTAGGTCATGCTATTCTGTTTGGTTAGACAACATAAATGTGAATTATTTCATGCCCTGTTTTCTTCCCTACTATCCATTGCAGTTGTCTATCTTACAATGTCTGTACATTCAATTACTTTTCTTTTTTATCAGCCATTTGAATTGGAGGGGGTGATGGCAGTATCTGTGGGAGTAAAAACACGGTCTTCAGAAAAGATCGTGCTACCTGTCGATGCAGATAGAACCACGGTTGTACTTTCCCAACAACCAGCCCCACCACACATAACCCAGACTCACACAGATTGTGCCCCTACCCAGTTGGACAGAGAACCAGCTACACCCCTTCTAACCCCAACCCCAGCAGATAGTAACCCAGTTCCAGTTGAGACAGCACCGTCTCCACCATAGAGCACCCAAACAAGAGCAGTTAGTAAGGCAACTGCAGTGCCCAAAGCACGAGGACCACCACTCCGAACCCCATGTCAATGCTTAAAGCAGAAGAAGAATTTTTCTCAGGTCAGGTTTCGTAGCTATGGTTCATACTCCTTTGCTCTTGCATCACTGTATTTACTCATACCAACTAATTTCAAATTTGAAGGATGCAATTGAAACTCCAATGGCGCAACAGGTATGTTTTAAACCTGTTTCTTTAACATGTTTGTTGTTGTAACTTGCTCTATGTTCATTTCAGTTTCAATTGAATAAACAGTTACATACTCATGCCATGCACATTACAAGTGTTGTTATTGCCGTGTAGTTTCCCACACTTATATTCTGCCTATGCTACTTTGTCTTAAATAGATATGATTTGAAATGTCTCTATCTTGATTTGGCAACATAAACTAGAATGATATAGACCATACAGTGGCCATACTACATAGATATATGTTTGTTTCATGCTGTTATCCTGTCCACCATACTACTGAACTGGTTTACCAAAATGAGTTTCATATACAACATGGTAAACCTGTGATGTGTCTGTTTGTTTCTCTTTTAGAATGCAGATAAAATATTGGAGAAGAGTACCCCGTTATGCAATGGTAAAGGAAGTAATGCAGATAAGGTTCAAGATAGTGAGACATCCCTGTTGGTCTCCAAGAAAGCTGATAAAAACTATATTGAAGACACTGAGACAACCCCAAAGTCCTGCCTTGATGTAGTGTTCGAGTTACTGGCTACTACTACTAGCACCAGCTCTTCGAACTCGCTACCTGAATCAGTTCGGCTTCTTGAGTCTCAACTTCAAGTTGAAAGACATCGGTCAGATGTTCTTCGACAGGAAGCCGAAGGACTGAGGAAGTCCCTGCAGAATTCAGATGCATACTTTCTGGTGCAACAGCAAGCGCCGAAGGATTTAAGCGCCAAACAAGAGAAAGTTAATAAGCTTGCTAAGCATCTTGCCAGCATTATGGGTACCCAGGATATTGTTTCTTGAGCTCTTCTGAAGTGGTTTCAGTTCTGGACTTGTTTTGCTGTGGCGTTTATTTGCACTGGTCGCCAACTTTGACAACCAGTGTATGTGATATGCTGCTTTGTTCCCTATATTTGCACTGGTGGCGAACTTCGATGCCCAGTGGATGTAATATGTGTAATAGCCGTGATAGCCTAGCGTAAGTTGCTTACTTATTTATTTCCTTGTTGTCTTGTTTATTTGTTTGCTTGTATTCAGTGCAGTTCTTTTTCCGCGGTTTGCTGGTGGCCGCAATAACCTATTTTTTTAAACTAGGCCACAATAACCATGGGCTACATATTTACTGTAGTGACCCTAGGCCTCCTACGGGCCGTAGAAATAATGGGCCTTCTACGGCCATAAAAACAATGGGCCTTCTATGGGCCGTAGAAACAATGGGCCTTCTACGGGCCGTAGAAACAATGGGCCTTCTACGCGTCGTAGAAACAATGGGCCTTCTACGGGCCGTATCATCAATGGGCCTTCTACGGGCCGTATGATCGATTGGCCAAACATGGGCCAATAACAGACCGCATTATGGGCTATAAATGGGCTAGAGTTGGAATCGTCCGTTCATGGGCCGACCATAACGGGCCGTATTTGATGACGCTATGAAAACGGCCCAACGTATTAACGGGCCACAAACGGGCCGACTGTAACCATGGGCTGAATTTGGCCCACAAGCAGAAAATGACAGTAACGGGTCGTAAGTAACCGAATGCTGGAAATGAGCCCAAGAATAAATGGGCCCTAAGAAGGCCGAAAGATAACATGGGCTGGAAATGGCCCAATGGAATGATGAGTCATTAATGGATATAAAGTGATACACTGTTCATTACGGGCCAGTTTCACCACGGGCCGTTAATGGGCCAAGAGTTGCAAAGGGCCTCATATGGGCCGAAAGATGTCATGGGCCATACATGGGCCGAAAGTTAAAACTGGCTGGAATCATATTGGATGGCCCAGATGACGCTACTGGGCCTAATTCGGATAGGCCATAACGGGCCCTGGGTTAGCGGGCTGTAAATGGGCTATATGCGAACATGCCGTTAACAGGCTTTCCGTGGGCCGGCCCGCCACCTTTTGACCAAGTCAAACGAGCCGGCCTTTTCATAGGAATGGGCCTCTATTGGGCCATGCCACGTGTCGACGTATCATATGAGCCTTCTGTCCAATGAGTGGATGACATCTGTCCCAACGGTGAGCCCCCACGTGTTTCCTCCAGCCAATGATGATTTCACACATGGAAAATCCCCATTGGTTGGGGCTGTTAACGGGTTATCGGATCCAAAACTGGGCCCGATAGCTTAACGGCGAGCCGTTACGGTGGACGCCACATGTCGGTCGCCTCGACGAAAGCACTTCTATGACGCGCGATTTATCATCATGGAAGTGGACACTTTCATGATGATAATTTTGGTAATGTCATGGAACACTTCTACGACAGCACATGTATGACTATCTTGATTCTGTTATAAAATCGTCATGGTTGTACATGCATGACAGAAAACGTGACCTAGTGTGACAAACACGTATCATCATGGAAGTGTATTTTTTGTAGTGTTTGTTTGAGTACATCGCCCACGGTGTTGTCTGAGTAATCGTCCGCAATAAAAAACCCCAATAAGCAGGGTAATTATCCTATTATTGATAATTCATGTAGTAATCAAATTGACATTTCTTATAAAACACACAAGATATTTCATATTCGTATAATGGCAACCAGGATTTCATAATCGAATTACATCAGATAGCTTCAGCACTCAGTTACACCAAAGAGGGATATAGCTAGCTACGCCATTACACAACATCACCAAGTTTCACATGCAACATCGAAAACCTTTAGAAAAGTAGCCTCATACATGGTACATAGACAGATGAATCTCATCTGGGAAACATCAAAAGCGGAAGGCGAATATTGAGCCTTCAGTGATGTTTGAACGTCCTTGAAACTTTAGGCGAGTGGTTATGGATAATTGCCTGCCCAACCTTCGTCCTCTTTAGGAAGACTTCAATATTGTACCGTGGGTGTTGAATGAATACCTTCCTCGCCTCTTGACCATGCATGTGGTTTAAGAGGTAATCATCGGTGAACTGCTTTGAAAAGTACTAAAAACAAAAATATGCATAAATCGCTGTTATAAATTTTGAAATGGCGCAAGGGGTAAAAACAAGGTAAAAGAGTTAGTACCATCCTATAGTTGACTGACGTCTTGCTCATTGTGCAAACAAAGATCTTGATGTTATTCGTCACAAGTTTATTCATCCTAACAATCTTTCTTAGTTTCTTGACTTGACTGATATTCATGGACATGTCATTTCCCCATATGCAAAATGGGTCGAACAGTGGGTCTAAGCCTCTGATAGCAGGACCTACATGTTCAAGACCAAATTGTACGAAACCTAAATATTAGAATGATTCTGCAACTGCACCATAATGTGCTATTAGCGAAAGGACCATGCATGAGCACACCTTGATGGTAAACCACAGTGTCGCCCATTGTTTCCCTACAACACATATAAGGAAGATCTTGATCAGGTTAACTGAGAGTTGCCATACTATCAGTATAATATGTACTGAGTACAGCCAAATTCGATTTATTTCTCACATGCATAACAATACAAAATTGTACCCACAACAAATGAATATCAAATTGCAGAATTGAACCAAACAGTTAAATGGACAGCAGACGAAATGAACCAAAACAGTTAAGTGAGCACGACATTGCATAATAGAAACATGTACTAGAAGATAAGACATTTAACGAAACAAAGAATGCTTGAGAACAGTACTACGAAATGTAGCAATTGTTGGACCAAACTGTTAACTTGAACATTACATTTCAGGATATTAGATTGTAGATTAACATTACAGAGGACAAATCACTAGAAGGCACTAGCGGTGAGCTTGAGAAAACAACATGAACTTTATTTTAAAGTAGACAACCACGTGGTGGCGTCGACGGTGGCCTTGAAGACAAGGTGCTCCTCCAAGATGTGGCGGTCAGCATGCATGGCAGCCATAGCGACCTCATCCGCGCGTGCGGCTGCGATTTGCTTCTCTGCTGCCAGATGCTACTGAGCTCCACGTTATATTGCATGCAAAATGGTTGTGGCGGTGCTTAATTGGAGGACGAGGCCATTGATTTCGGCGAAAGGTGTCGCGCCGTCGGTCGAGGCATGGGGGATGGGGAAGGAAGAGGATAGTGTGGGTGGGGTGTGGATTACCTGACCATATCGACGAGGCCGCACAGCAAGAAGAAGGGTCGCCGGCAAGGAGGCGGTGCTGTAAGAAGAAGGGTCACCGGCAAGGAGGCTGAGCTACCAGTAAGCAGCAGTGAAGGTTTGAACTTGGAAAGTAAGGAGGAACAGTGGAAATGTGGCTTTTGGTGGGAGGGAGGGGCGGGCAGATAGATATTTCCGCGGTGGTAGAAAAATTTCGCTCGGTGCCACGAGAAACAGGCACGCAAGTGTGGTTCAAGCGCGGGCGATGGACTAGAGACGACGAAGCTTCCTGTGTAAGCCAGACAAGACGGTGTACCAAGATATTTTATATCGCATCCCACACGATTCTTGCTAGTAAATGCTACTTCTTGAGGTTGTGTTGGTTTTTCCCTTGAAGAGGAAAGGGTGATGCAGCAAAGTAGAGATAAGTATTTCCCTCAGTTAGGAACCAAGGTATCAATCCACTAAGAGAAGAACGCGCAAATCACCAAAACCTGCACAAACAATTAAACACTTGCACCCAGCGCGATAAAAAGGGCTTGTCAATCCCTTCACGGTCACTTGCAAAGGTGAGATCTGATAGAGATAGATAAATAAAAGATAAAATATTTTTGGGTTTTTGGTCTATAGATCTGAAAATAAAAGATTGCAAAATAGTAGATCGAAAACTAATATGATGGAAAATAGACCCAGGGGCCATAGGTTTCACTAGAGGCTTCTCTCAAGAAGGCAAATAATACGGTGGGTGAACAAATTACTGTCGAGCAATTGATAGAAAAGCGCAAAGTTATGACGATATCCAAGGCAATGATTATGCAATATAGGCATCACGTCCGTGTCAAGTAGACCGACTCCTGCGTGCATATACTACTATTACTCCACACATCGACAGCTATCCAACATGCATCTAGAGTATTAAGTTCATAAAGAACGGAGTAACGCCTTAAGTAAGATGACATGATGTAGAGGAATAAACTCATGCAATATGATATAAACCCCATCTTTTTATCCTTGATGGAAACAATTCAATGCGTGTCTCGGTACCCCTACTTTTTCACTGGGTGAAATCACGCAAGATTGAACCCAAAGCTAAGCACCTCTCCCATTGCAAGAAAAACCAATCTAGTTGGCCAAACCAAACCGATAATTCGATACAAAGATACCAAATCATGCATATAAGAATTCAGAGAAGATTCAAATAATATTCATAGATAAGATGATCATAAATGCACAATTCATCAGATCTCGACAAACACACCGCAAAAGAAGATTACATTGGATAGATCTCCAAGAACATCGAGGAGAACATGGTATTGAGAATCAAAGAGAGAGAAGAAGCCATCTAGCTACTAGCTATGGACCCGTAAGTCTGTGGTAAACTACTCACGCTTCATCGGAAGGGTAATAGGGTTGATGTAGATGCCCTTCGTGATCGAATCCCCCTCTGGCAGGATGTCGGAAAAGGCCCCAAGATGGGATCT
Source organism: Triticum aestivum (assembly GCF_018294505.1). NCBI lineage: Eukaryota > Viridiplantae > Streptophyta > Magnoliopsida > Poales > Poaceae > Triticum > Triticum aestivum. The sequence goes on from NC_057814.1 coordinate 554,465,782, forward strand.
CACGGGAACAGAAGGTTGCGACGGTGGAAAACTGTTTTCGTGGATGCCTCTGCTGTTTCTGGAATATATGTGAATATATAGGAGGAAGACCTAGGTCAGAGGAGTCCCGAGGATGTGGCAAGGTAGGGGGCGCCCCACCCCCCTAGGGCGTGCCCTCCACCCTTGCCGTCGCCTCGCGGCTCCTCTGACTTGGACTCCAAGTCCCCTGGGTGTCTTCTGGTCCAAGAAAATTCATCACGAAGGTTTTATTTTGTTTGGACTCCGTTTGGTATTCCTTTTCTGTGAAAAGCTCAAAAACAAGGAAAAACAGAAACTGGCACTGGGCTCTAGGTTAATAAGTTAGTCCCAAAAATAATACAAAATAGCATATTAATGCATATAAAACATCCAAAACAGATAATATAATAGCATGGAACAATAAAAAATTATAGATACGCTGGAGACGTATCAGTAAATTGTTTGTGGTATACCTGATTTTTTCATTATGTTTTGAAAGACAAAATGGTGTTACGGAGGGAAAGGACGGTGTTTGCATTGCTAGAACATTTATCTACAGTGAATATGCAACTACATGACTGTCGTGTTGAAATTTGGAATTATTCCGGGTTCGTTTGACATTTTTATGCATTAATTGAGTTTCTAGGCATTTAATGTGCATAATTCAAATTTTAACTACAAGCATATGCTCCAGTGCACCAAAGTTTGTTGAAAAATCACATGTGTGTCTTTAGGTGAATTTATAAGTCCCATGCAAGAATGGGAATGAAATTCAAACATCTAGGTGTCGTGGCTCGACCGGAAACATTGAGAAACTTGGTTTTTAAATTCTTGTAAATCCCAAACTCGCGCGAAAATCATGAAACTTGGCATGGTGTCAATTCATGGCACCAGCATGCTGTGGTAAAAAATTGGCCGAATTGGGACAAGTTTTGGCATAAGCTTATTGCAAATTGTAGCTTCTCTGAAGAAGGTGTGTGGTTTCAAGAGGGAACGTGTCACCTTTGTGTGCGAAATGACATACGCTGCCCCCTCCTTGATTTTTTACAAAGCAAACATAGAACTATATGAGTGTCGTGTTTAAATTTGGAATTATTCCAGGTTCGTTAGGCCCTTTTTATGCATTAATTGAGTTTCTGGGCATTTAATGTGAATAATTCAAATTTGAACTACAAGCACATGCTCCAGTGCACCAAGGTTGGTTGAAAAATCACATGTGTGTCCTTGGGTGAGTTTTGAGGTCCCACGCAAGAAATGGGAATGAAATTCAAACATCTAGGCGTCCTGGCTCGGCCGATAACATTGAGAAACTTGGTTTTTTTAATTTCGGTAAATTGAAAACTCGCCTGAAAATAATGAAACTTGGCATGGTGTCATTTCATGGCACCAACATGCTGTGGTAAAAAAATTGGCCGAATTTGGACAAGTTTTGGTATAAGCTTCTTGCAAACCGGAGCTTCTCTCAAGAAGACTCGTGGTTCCCGACGGGGAACGTGTCACCTTTGTGTGTGAAATGATATGCGTTGCATCCCCCCTTGATTTTTTACAGAGGCAACATAGAACCATATGAGTGCCGTGTTAAAATTTGGAATTATTCCGGGTTCGTTTGGCCTTTTTATGCATTAATTGAGTTTCTGCGCATTTAATGTGCATAATTCAAATTTGAACTACAAGCACATGCTCCAGTGCACCAAAGTTGATTGAAAAATCACATGTGTGTCCTTGGGTGAATTTCTAGGTCCCATGCAAGAAATGGGAATGAAATTCAAACATTTGGGCGTCGTGGCTCGGTCAGAAATATTAAGAAACTTGGTTTTTGAATTCCTGTAAATCCAAAACACGCATGAAAATCATGAAACTTGGCATGGTGTCATGACATGGCACCAACATGTTGTGGTAATTTTTTTGGCCGAATTGGGACAAGCTTTTGTATAAGCTTCTGATATGTCCATTTTGCATCATGTTTTCCTACTGTTATTTATGATGTTTTTATGCATAATAATGCTTTTTGAAGTAATTCTAATGCCTTTTCTCTCATAATTTGCAAGGAATACACAAAGAGGGAGAATTTCGGCATCTGGAAAACTGGACCTGGAAAAGCTACGTCAGGCTACCTATTCTGCACAACTCCAAACAAGCTGAAACTTTACGAAGAAATTTGATGGAATATCTGAGGAATATTGGAGCTAATAAGTACCAGAGGGGGCCCACCAGGTGGGCACAACCCATCTGGGCGCGCCAGGGAGCCCAGGCGCGCCCTGGTGGGTTGTGCTCTACTCGGCCCACCTTCGGTGCCGATATTTTGGTATATAAGTCATTTTGACCTAGAAAAAAATAAGGAGAGGACTTTAGGGACGAAGCGCCGCCGTCTCGAGGTGGACTTGGGTAGGAGCACTTTTGCCCTCCGGCGGAACTCCCTCCCGGAGGGGGAAATCATCAGCATCATCATCACCAACAACTCTCCCATCTTGGGGAGGGCAATCTCTATCAACATCTTCAACAACACCATCTCATCTAAAACACTAGTTCATCTCTTGTGTTCAATCTTTGTACCGGAACTATAGATTGGTGCTTGTGGGTGACTAGTAGTGTTCATTACATCTTGTAGTTGATTACTATATGGTTTATTTGGTGGAAGATTATATGTTCAGATCCAATATGCTATTTAATACCCCTCTAATCTTGAGCATGATTATCATTTGTGAGTAGTTACTTTTGTTCTTGAGGTCACAGGAGAAATCATGTTGCAAGTAATCATGTGAACTTGATATGTGTTCGATATTTTGATAGTATGTATGTTGTGATTCCCTTAGTGGTGTCATGTGAACGTCGACTACATGACACACTTCATCCTGTTTGGGCCTAAGGGAATGCATTGTGGAGTAGTTATTAGATGATGGGTTGCGAGAGTGACAGAAGCTTAAGCCCTAGTTTATGCGCTATTCCGTAAGGGACCAATTGGATCCAAAAGTTTAATGCTATGGGTAGAATTTATTCTTAGTACTTTTCTCGTAGTTGCGGATGCTTGCGAGGGGGTTAATCATAAGTAGGAGGTTTGTTCAAGTAATAAAAACACCTAAGCACCGGTCCACCCACATATAAAATTATCAAAGTAGTGAACACGAATCGAATCAACATGATGAAAGTGACTAGATGAAATTCCCGTGTACCCTCAAGAACGCTTTGCTTACTATAAGAGACCGTTTTGGCCCGTCATTTGCCTCAAAAGGATTGGGCTATCTTGCTGCACCTTTTCTACTATTATCATTACTTGCTCGTTACAAATTATCTTGCTATCAAACTACTCTGTTACTTACAATTTCAGCAGTTGCAGACATTACCTTGCTGAAAACCACTTGTCGTTTCCTTCTGCTCCTCGTTGGGTTCGACACTCTTAATTATCGAAAAGAGCTACAATTGATCCCCTATACTTGTGGGTCATCAGCTTCTTGCAAACCGAGGCTTCTCTCAAGAAGGCTTGTGGTTCCGAGGGGAATGTGTCACCTCCATGTGGGAAACGACATACTTTGCCTTCTCCCGCCTTGCTTTTTTTTACACAGGAAGCTTAGACCAAATAGGAGTTTCGTGCTAAATTTTGAAATTATTCCGGGTTCGTTTGGCCTTTTTTATACATTAATTAAATTTCCAGGCATTTAATTCACATAGTTCAAATTTGAACTACAAGCACATGCTCCAGTGTGCCAAAGTTAGTTGAAAAATCATTTATGTATGCTTGGGTGAATTTCTAGGTCCCATGCAAGAAGTGGGAATGGAATTCAAACATTTGGGCGTCTGGGCTCGGCTGGAAACATCAAGAAACTTGGCTTTAAAATTCCCGTAAATCCCAAATTCGCCTGAAAATCATGAAACTTGGCATGGTGTCATGACATGGCACCAACATGTTGTGGTAAATTTTTTGTCCGATTTGCGAATGCGCACACATTAACAATCAAAAAAGTCATTTTGGAATAAGTGTTTTCACGTTACAAATCGGACACACAAGTATTATTGAAACCGTGTGCGTTCTACTTACCATTTACGTGCCGCCACGCGTCCCCTTTTTTCATTGTCTAGGAGGCGCCGTGCGGGGTAGCTATTTGAGTACGAGAGGCGTGCGATCAGACCCCTACACGTGCTCATCGGGAGGAGATTCCTTTGACCTCTATCTGCCGCCCACCTCCCTCCGAACGTATCCATTAATGGCGCCGGAGCCCCTGTTTCATGGTGTGGCTATGTCTCACTCGACTGAGATTTGTGAGAGAAAAAAGAAAATCTGAAAAGAAAGTTTTGCATGGATCATGATGTAAGATCCGACAGACCTATATAGCATGGACTGTGACTTATAGCAAGACTGATGAATATAAGGACGATGACAATGGACAATAATTGTCTTACATATTTAGGAAGATAATTAAAAAGCCACATGCGACAACGCCCCAAATATACAAGGGCAAAAGAAGAAGGAAGACAACGATCTGGCTCGATGATCTCTACTTTCTTGATGCGTTGCTGCAGGCCGCGGGAATTAGTCTCCGCGGCGAGCGGCAATGAGCTCTTTCGTGTCCTCAAGGCGCTGCTTGAGAGCATCCATGGATTCCTCCACCAACCTTTGGCGGTCGATGCAGAGCATGGCATTCTCGTCCATAAGTTTCTTGACGATGACGCCGGTCCGCTGCAACATGGCAGTGGTCTCCTCGTGATGCTTCATCGTTCCGGCGATCTTCGCCCATAGCAGGTTGCGCTCGGTGCGAAGCTTCGCCTTGTCCTCCCAAAGTCCCCGGATGACGCTGGTAGCATTTTCAAACGAGGCATTCATCTCGTCTTGCTGCTTCATCCAGTCGGAGATCGGACTCATCAGGTCATCGAGCATAGCATGCATGCGCCTGTGAGAGTCCTCGCCGGCCCGCGAGATATTTTCCCAGGCCGCCACAGCGCAGGAGGAAATCTTTGCTGCTTCCGCGGCGTGGCCGGACTAGTCTGCTGCATCGACGACACAGTGGGACCTCTGTGCTGCTTCGGCGTCGTGGCGGGACCTCTATGCTGCTACGGTCGCACGGCGGGACATGTCGGCTGCTTTCGCGGTGAGGCGGGACATCTCTCGTGCTTTCGCTTCCATGCTCGCCTCTCCCTGTTAGTAATCTCTCGACCCAGAACTCACGCTGGCCATGGTAGACGCAAAGGAACGATGATGAATGACTTGTTTGTTTTTGTGGATGAGGAGTTGAGGAGGAATGTGCAGTCATCTTGGAGTAGTAGTATTTATAACCGAGTACTAATACGCTCCCAAGTAGGAAAATGTTTAGGTTTTGATCGGTGTGAACAGATTTGCAATTAACTATAGCGTGGTAATAATTTGGAATGTGACGGGACGCAGGCTCAAAATTTATTGACGGTTCTATAATTTCTAAGTGCGGCACTATTCCCGGACGGCGTAACGTGGTGATAACCCACAAGTATAGGGGATCAACTTTAGCCTCTTTCGATAAGTAAGAGTGTCGAACCCAACAAGGAGCTAAAGGTTGAACAAATATTCCCTCAAGTTCTATCTACCACCGATACAAGTCTACGCACGCTTAACGTTCGGTGTACCTAGAACAAGTATGAAACTAGAAGTACTTTATAGGTGTTATAGGATAGGTTTGCAAGATAATATATAAAGAGCACATAAATAAAAACTAGGGGCTGTTTAGATAAAGAAACAAATATGTTAGTTTAACGAGTGTGGAAAAGTGGTGGTAGGAGTTGCGGAATTGTCCCTAAGCAATTGACTACGTTACTAGACCGGTAGCAAGTTTTATGTGGGAGAGGCCACTCCTAGCATGTCATCCCTTACTTGGAATTCTATGCACTTATGATTGGAACTATTAGCAAGCATCCGCAAGTACTAATGTTCATTAAGGTAAAACCCAACCATATCATTAAGATATATTGGTCCCCCTTCAATCCCATATGCATCAATTTCTATGCTAGGCTGAAGCTGCTATCACCCTTGCTGTGACAGCCTAGATTTTGCCCCCTCTTCTTTTTCTGATTTTAATTGCCTTTTTATATGAATTTGGGTGTTTGAATCTTTTCAGTTGGACTTAAACCCTTGGGCATACCCATGATTTTCACCCAAGTGGCTCCTCTCTCTCCCAAACCATCATTTCTTCTCTGATTAATCTAAAATATTCATTTTCTCTTCCAAAACCCTAATCAGCAACACATGCTCCAAAGCAACCCTCATTTTTATTGCTCCTAAAATCCTGAGAAAATTCCCAAATATTCTTTTAACCCTAGGACACCTTCTGAGCAAAAATATTTCGTCACTTTTTGGAATATTTTTGCTATAGAAAATCTTTCCTGTTCTGGTCAGAAAAGGCAGTTTCCACAGCAAGTACATTTTTCCTTGATCCAATGAGCCTGATTTTTCTTGAGCTTCATTACCTTCCTAAGAGATTGCTAAACCCTAAAGCCCAGCCCTCAACTCTTACTGGATCACTCACAGTTAACTCCACAACTTACTATCCAGAAACTTACCATGAAGTAAACCACGCACATACAGCCCCTGGGCTCAACTCAAAGTGTTGGAACCACCCAAACCACTAAGGACTACGAGCCAGACATGACGTTTGAGCCTTGCGCGGCCTGATGTCATAGTTCACGCGGTGACCACATCGTTCCAAGCATGCTGGCATGCGGTCGACGCGCTCGAGCCTCTGTTGCGCTCCTGCTCAATTCCCCGACCACCGCACCTTGCCAAACCGCGCCACGATCATCGTCTCGACCCTCTTAACTCCTCGCTGGCGCTCGGCGACGCCGGAGCTCGCTGCAGCGAGCACGGGCACGACCCGACCAAGCCAACAGTGCACCGTGCCACTGTGATCGTCACCATCCCCGCTCTTGTGCTCGTCTCCGTCCTCCCACAGTACCCGCGTTAGCTGCGTCACCTTCTCCCCCTCTCGCTAACGCCGTTCATCGCCGGACATCGTGTCCAGAAGCCCTCCATGGGAGCCCATCCCCTCACCTCGCTCTCCTATAAATACGGCCACCCTCAGCCCCCTCGAGCATCACCAACTACTCCTACACTCTCCACAACGCAGTGGAAAGCCGCAGTCCGGCCGGGCAGGCCTCAGGCCGCCGTCCTCGAGCTCGAGCTCGCCGGCGATCCCCGTGGTTCGCCCCCACCTTTCCAGCCACTCTTCCAGAGCCTCTATGGTGCTTCAGTGGTGCCGTCTGACCCCGTTGGAGCCCCTGGTGCATCCCCACATCGCCGTCGTCTCCAACTCCGGCGACCTCTGCTTCCTGCCATTACTGGAGAAGCTCGTTCCGACCCCGTTCGACCACCTCTAGCTATTCTACGGGTACGGGCAGGTGCGCCTCAACCCCCTCTTGCTTCCTATCCTTCTGGATCTGGTCGCCGACCTCTCCTCGCCGGAGAAACGCCGGCGCATCGCCGCCCCGCCTCCGTTTATCTCTCTCTCCCCCTCACACCTGACCAGCAGGGCCCACAGTCAGCCTCCCCACTCACGCCGGAAGCGGTATGAGTGGAGGCGTATTCAGAGAATACGGCATCGACGTCACCCTCCTGGTTTCTGTTTTATTCAAATTTAATTCATATTTTTTAGAGAACTTCAAATAGCCAAAACTTTTTAACCCTAAGTCCAAATGAAGTGATTCTTTTTGCATTATGTTCTTAAAGAAAAGATCTAGCAGCTCACCAAAAATGAGATTTTTCTCTGCTGTCTAGATTTTCTGGTGATTTTCATAGTGTTTCTTGATATTTTCTTTCTCTGTTTTTAATTATTTTCAGAAGGTGAAGCTTGTCTTGAGGAGCACCAAGAGGAGTGTGAACCTCATCTGCACTAAGGCAAGCCACAAAAACATTTTCATGGTGCCAACTCAATATTTTGTGATTTTCCAACTTGACTAATGATTTAATTCATGCATTTAAATTACTTAAATAAAAATTTATTTCTATTGAATGCTTGTTTTGTTTGTCATGCTTAGTTTAATGTAGTTTGAGACTAACTAAGTTAGTTCAAGTCAGTAGAAGTAATATTTGGTTATGTGATAATAAAATGACTATGAAAAATACTAGTTTGGTTAATATTGTCTTTAGTAATAAAGTTGCTTATTTTAAGTTAATATCGTGGTTAAGTTTGATGAATTATAATAACCAGAGAAGTGGTATGAGCTTATTGATGATTATGGTTAGTGGAATACTTGATGAGGTTGATCCATTTATTTCCGATAATATCTGATGCATCATGTAAGGTTGCATTTTCATGGCATATCATGACACCGGTTATTCTTACTTTGAGTTAAACCTGATAATAACTCAACTTGAACATATCATTGATCGGGTCATGGTGCCACTGAATCAAGTTTTTCCCAGTGCAACCACATTTGCCTTTATGGGAAGGCCTTTATTCGGTCCGTTGTCATGCCTCTGGTCGGTACCTCCAACGAGGGAAGGTTATGGTCGTGCGTTACCCTGGCCCGGTAAGCAGACATAACCTTGCGTGCCCGTTTGTTGTTATGGTACCTTGTGCCCGTTTGGGACCGTTTATGTTTTGCCACGACAGTGGCCATTTATGCCTTTTGTAGGCACGAGGCCACCCAGGACTTAGCCCAGTTGGGAGTAGGTCAGAGTGGCCGGGAGAGTCTCATGGCAATGGGAGGGTTTCGTCGGAATGCCGTTGGTCCACCCGAATGGGAGTGCGAGGCCATGGATTTTGTGGTGTGGGTAAAGTCCGCTACCTCTGCAGAGTGTATTTAATCTATCGATAGCCGCGTCCTCGGTTACGGACACAACTCGGAAGTAGGTCACACCATGGATCAACATTTATAAATAATCATGCACATTAATGTTAATCACTTGGCACTGTTTGAAAGATGATGGTTGAGAAATGATGTTGATGATGGAGACCAAAGTGTTGGTCTCGTTTGTGATCCGAGAAAGCTCACAGTTTGGTTACGAGGTAACTCATTTAGTAAGAAAGTCCGAGGGACTTGATGCATGAGCTTATGTTCACTGCATTCCTGGTATGCTTTTGCATTGATGATAATTTGAATAAATATCATGATATTGTGTGTCATTATGTTTATGCTTGTTGTGATCTTGCAAGTACATTCAATGTACTGACCTGGCGTATCATGCCAATTTTCAGGAAAGTTACATTGGATCGGAGTGCTGCCCGAGTCTAGATCGTGTCCACATCGGTGTCCCTTTGCTATGGAGTCCCGCTTCGTCGTCATTCCGCTGCCGCATAGTTGTCGTGATCGAGGCCCCTTTATGTTCACTAAATAATGTACATATTGTTCAGCCGCACCGTGTGTGCCGCTTGGCCTCGCTACTTGATGTAATATCGGTTGTTTTCTGTACCAAGATGTTGTGTGTTGCCAGAAGACATGATCTTTGGGCTGGCAATGCAAGGTAAACCGGTTGCTCTAAGCCGGGGTGCCACATCGCTTGGTATCAAAGCCGCGCTGACTGTAGGACACGCTAGACCACCGACGTGTTAACTGGACGTTAGCCAGATTAGAATTTCAGTGTCGGTAGTGTTTGTAGCTGATTGTTGCATTGCATGCACTCGTTTTATTTTTATTTCTAACCAACTGATGGCTGTGAGTGTAGATTGCTCCAGTGTCGTATCCGTGCCAGTTGGAGCTGCTGCCGTACACGTCGCTGCACCTTCTTCGGAATGTACGGTGCCGCCTCTACCCTCATGGTGATGACCCGATGTATCGGGTGTACCGGGAGCGTCTAGCAGACTCAGTATATGTGTATCACGCCGTGCTTACTCTATGCACCAGTTCATCCTCAAGGTCTTACACTTGTACCTCCAGGAGCAGTTTCACTTCCACCGCTTCTCAGGTTGTCCAGTTTGTTGCATTTGAGGTCCTTGTCGAGCTGCGCTATAATGAGGTCCGGATGCAGACTCACCTAGGTTTCCACTACTATCCATCCTTGCACGACAATGGTCGTGTCCGTTTCCCTATCATTGATCCAGAGTCTAATAGCGCTGCTAGCCACCTTTCTCGCTATATCACTGCTAGTTACCTTCTGATCCACGAGCTGGCTCGAGAGCTGACTCGTGCTCGCACTGCTTTAGTAGCCGCTAGGTCCTATCCCACTCCACCGTCTATGGGATTTACTCCTTATATTCCACCCGGTTCTAGCTCGCCTGTTTCCCCGGTTATTCCTCCGAGTAGCTCGAGCACCTCGACCGTGACTCCCCTAAGTGCTCCTGCTGAGTGGGTTTCCCTTGTCGCTACCCCCGTAGCCCCGATGCTCTAGCCACATCCTACACCTGCCCCGAAGGGAGAGCGCTCGAGGCAGCATCGTCGTGTTACCTTTAAACCGGAGGTCTCGGTTAACGTCGTCAGTTCAGGATCTGAGTCCGCTTCAGGAGAGGACCCAGCAGGACCAGGAGAGCGCTAGAGCATTCGAGTATCCGCAGTTGTCATGTTGATGTACGGATGTAGTCATACGAGTCATGATGTTCTGTTTCATGTATGAGAGTAGTCGAACTTATCATGGTGTTTATCTTTCATGTATGAGTCTATGTATAATTATGTTGGAACTTTTTATTATTCGCCATGATTTTCTTCGATGTTCCGTTTTTGTTTCTTTCGGTTTTTGTTGCTGGGTTTTCCCTACTATTTTAGATGTTGCACATCACATTTGCGTTATCTTTGGGAAAACAAATAATAGGATGACGTGGGGAGGCAGCAGCAGTCACGCTAGTGAGGATGTCCCTGTTCGCCGCTCAGCACGACAGGTAGGGCATTCCCCCAAGCCGTACAATCCACCACTGCCACATCCGCCCTCCACCAAACAAATTATGCGCATGTTTGAGGAAAGAAGGAATAATGTTCTGATTGAATTATTGAAAAGTGTTCAAGCTATGGTTGGGCAGAATGGAAATCAGAACGGTCATCACTCCAAACTGTCAGATTTTCAGAGAACCAAGCCTTCCAGTTTCAGTCAGGTTATTGATCCCTTGGAAGCCGACGATTGGTTACGAACTATTGAGAAAAATCTTGAGATTGCTCCTACTGAAGAAGATGACAAGGTTCCGTTTGCTACGCATTATCTCGAAGGAGCTGCCGCTATATGGTTGGATAATGCGAAGGCCATGTCGCATGCAGATGAAGAAATCACTTGGACAAAATTCAAGGATCATTTCTGCAAATATCATATTCGTGCTGGTATTATGAAGGTCAAGCAGCGTGAATTCCTTGCGCTTACCAAAGGAAGCCTATCTATTAGTGAGTATCTACATAAGTTCAATCATTTGGCCCGTTACTCCCTCTATGATGTGGCCACAGAAGAAAGAAAGATTGATAGATTTCTTGGAGGACTAAACCAGCATCTCAGATGCACTCTCAGTATGTTTGATTTCCCAGACTTTCAAACTCTCGTAAACAAGGCCCTCATTGCTGAAAGGGAGCACAAGCTTGTACATCACAACAAGTCTACCAATAATGATCACAGGCGCAAGTTTGAGCATAAGAAGGATGGTCAGCCAATGCAGAAGGCTCGTACTTGGCAATAGACTCAGGTAGAGTACAAGCCCAATTGGTAGCAGAATGTTAACAAGACCATTACCCAAGTCAAGAGCCTGGTGCGAGAAGAGTGTCAGCGCAACAATTCCTGTTTTCTGCTGTGGACAAACTGGACATTATGCAAGACAGTGTCCCAAGAACGGCAAGACAAATGCTCCATTCAGGCCACAAGTCAACCATATGGGGCCGTACCTTGTCCAGCAAACCATCATAGGGCAAGTTCATCACCTCTCCACAGACGAAGCCCAAGAGGACCCTGGAGTCGTCATTGGTATGTTTCCTGTTAATAACGTACCTGCAATAATTTTATTTGACTCTAGGCTTCCCACTCTTTTAATTCGCGGAGTTTTGTTTCCCAAAACAAATTTCCTTGTTCGATTTTGAGAAAGAATATGCTTGTACAATCCCCAGGATCTTTGCTCAAAAGCAATCTGGTCTGCCGTAATTTGGAAATCGATATCAAAGGAGTCCGTTTTCCAACTTCCTTGATAGTCATCGAGTCTGCCAAGTTGGACATTATTTTGAGAATGAATTTGTTAACCCAATACCAAGTATGCATTAACTCCGCGACCAGAGAAGTCACCTCACTAGTACAAAACAGGGCTTTCGTCACAGGGCAATATTCACATTAGTCCCGGTTCAGTCACGAACCGGGACTAATGTGAGCATTGGTCCCGGTTCGTGCGGCTAAGGCATTAGTCCCGGTTCACCTGGGCCCTTTAGTCCCGGTTGGTGCCACGAACCGGGACTAAAGGGTGCGATGCCCATTAGTACCGGTTGGTGGCACCAACCGGGACTAAAGGTTAGTCCTTTAGTCCCGGTTGGTGCCACCAACCGGTACTAATGGGCTTTGAGGCATTAGTACCGGTACTAAAGGGCCCATCAAACTCCACCCCCCCCCCCCCCCGTGGACCGCCTTTTCAGTTTTAGAAAAAACAAAAGAAAATGATGGAAATGTCAAAAAAATAAAATAAAATAAGTTTCCCATGTGATATGTGGTCTAGTTGTTGGGAAAATTAACAAATATGAATTTCGACTTTATTTGCAAAATCTCTCTGGAATTTCTTAAAATGGGCATAACTTTTGCATACGAACTTGGATGAAAAAGTTTTATATATGAAAAATCATCTACTCGAAAAGTTACAGAAAAAAATTCCCAAAAACCTAACAGAAAAAAAGATACGGGGCTTTTAAGATCTGGAGAGGCAAAAAACTTCAAAAAATTTCAAATTGTGGTCAAACTGTGGTCAAACAATGGTCAAACTAATTATTCTAGAATATTAGTGTTACTAAATAATTATTTAAGTTTTTTTGAATTTTGGTCAAATCTGGTCAAACCGTGGTCAAACAGTGGTCAAACTAATTATTCTAGAAATATTAGTGTTACTAAATAATTATTGTTTTTTAAAACAATAGTTTCAAACTCAAACAGTGAAATGTGTCACTTCATGCTCAAGCTAAATTCCTGAGGGTTAATAGAATTGACATCTTACTATTGTCAGGAAAACAACAAGTGCAGACTTGGAAACGAGGGAGAATAGAACCCGGAAGTTAAGCGTGCTCAGGCTGGAGTAGTGAGAGGATGGGTGACCGTCCGGGAAGTTAGATGATTTGGAATGATGAGGGGTGATTAGAGATTAGAGGATAAATTAAGCAGTGATGAGGGGTGGTGATTAGAGATTAGAGGTTAAAATAATTCAGAAATTTGAAAATAAAAAAAATTCGCAAAAAAAAATTTCAAAAAAAATATCATTAAATTTCCTTTAGTCCCGGTTGGTGCTGCGTCCACGTGGACGGCCTTTAGTCCCGGTTCGTGTAAGAACCGGGACTAAAGGGGGGAGGCATTAGTAACGACCCTTTAGTCCCGGTTCAAAAACCGGGACTAAAGGCCCTTACCAACCGGGACAAAAGCCCCCTTTTCTACTAGTGCCTTGACAAGTCAGGAAGGTCGAACTACAAAATTCTATGCGCGCAGAAGCATACCCAAGAAAGAAATAGTCTTCACCACTGTAGCTGAATAATTGGGATTAATTCCTATGGCCAGTGAATTTCCAGATGTATTCCCTGAAGAATTGCCGGGAATGCCGCTAGACCTAGAGCTTGAGTTTGCAATTGATCTTGTGCCCGGGACCGCACCGTTATACAAGAAGTATTATCGGATGCCTTCGTCAGAATTAGTAGAATTAAAGAAACAACTAGATGAGATGCTTCAGAAAGGATATATCCGTCCAAGCTCTTCACCATGGGGATCACCCGCAATATTTTTGGACAAGCAAGACGGTAGTCTCCGGATGTGTGTGGATTACCGTCAGCTGAATGATGTCACTATTAAAAATAAATATCCACTGCCCAGGATTGATGATTTATTTGATAAATTCAGTGGCTGGGGCAAAAGTATTCTCCAAAATTGATTTAAGGTCTGGATACCACCAACTCAAGATCAAAGAGGAAGATATTCCTAAGACCGCGTTCACTACCCGATACAGTCTTTATGAATATACCGTTATGTCGTTCGGTCTCACCAATGCCCCTGCCTTCTTCATGCATATGATGAACAAAGTATTCATGGTTTTCCTGTATAAATTTGTGGTGGTCTTCATCGATGATATCCTAATATACTCCAAAGGTGAAGAGGAGCACAAGGGACAACTCAGAGCTATCTTACAAAGACTCCGTGACCATCAGCTATACCCCAAATTCAGTAAATGCGAGTTTTGGCTCAAGCAAGTTGGATTCCTAGGGCATGTTCTGTCAGCAGAAGGTATAGCTGTGGATCCAAGTAAGGTGAAGGACGTGCTTGATTGGATGGCACCCATGACAGTATCCCAAATCCGGAGTTTCCTTGGATTAGCCGGATACTACCATCGTTTCATTGAAGGTTTCTCTAAGATTACCAAACCAATGAAAGAGATTCTGAAGAAAGATAAGAAATTCGAATGGACTGGGGACTATGAGAAAAGTTTCAATGAGCTGAAGACCAGACTACAATAGCACCTGTGTTGACTCTTTCGAACATCTACCGCAGTTTTGATGTGTACTGTGACGCTTCCAGGCAAGGTCTTGGATGCGTACTCATGCAAGATGGCAAGGTTGTAGACTACGCATCTCGCCAGCTACGACCCCATGAAAGGAACTATCTTACTCATGACCTGGAATTGGCCGCGGTGGTTCATGCTTTAAAATTTTGGAGACATTATCTCATTGGGAAAAGGTGTCAGATATTCACTAACCACAAAAGTCTCAAGTATATATTCACTCAACCGGACTTAAACCTCCACCAGCGAAGATGGATCAAATTAGTCAAGGATTATGACCTTGGAATAAATTATCATCCAGGTAAGGCCAACGTGGTAGCCGATGCACTCAGCCGCAAGCCTGCCAGTCTGAGTTTCATGGAGTCCTTGCCTCCCGAACTTCAGGAAGAGATTACTCAGCTCAATTTGGTTATTGTGGATATTGGCCTTGCAAATATGATGGAAGTTACTCCTACCCTCGAGGACGAGATCTGCAAGGCCCAGTCAAACGACCCAGTGCTACAAAAACATATCAAGCGTATGCTAGAAGGCCAGACGCAAGATTTCTCTGAAGATCAGCAAGGTACACTGTGTACCGAATCAAGCCGACTTAAGAAAGAAGGTATTTGCAGAAGCACATGAATCTTCATATTCCATTCACCCCGGGGGTACAATAATGTACGAAGACCTTCGACAGATTATCTGGTGGGATGGGATGAAGAAATACATCGCCTATTTTGTGGCTTGTTGCAATATATGCAACAAAGTGAAGGCCGAACAACAGAAACCCGCCGGACTCCTTCAACCTTTGCCCGTTCCGCAATGGAAGTGGGATGATGTCTGTATGGATTTTATCATAGACTACCAAGGACTCATCGAGGCAATGATGCAGTATGGGTCGTGGTGGACACATTGACCAAGGTAGCCCATTTTATCCCCATCAGAACCACTTACCGAGCCGATTAGCTCGCATAGTTGTATGTGTCCAGAATAGTCAGTCTGCATGGAGTACCAAGAACGATCACTTCCGACAGAGGGTCACTTTTTACCTCAGCTTTCTGGTCACGTCTCCACCAAGCTTTGGGGACCGGGCTAAAGTACAGCACAGCTTATCATCCAGACAGACGGGCAGACTGAACGTGTAAACCAAATACTCGAAGTTATGCTTCGAGCATGTGCTTTGGCCCAAGAACCTAAATGAGAAGGTTGTCTGACGTATGTCGAGTTCTCCTACAACAACAGCTTCCAGACCAGCCTAAAGATGTCACCATATGAAGCTCTGTATGGCCGTAAGTGCTGCACTCCGTTAAATTGGTCTCAAACTGGAGATAGCCGCATTTTCGGAACTGATCTCATGATGGAAGCTGAAAAGCAAGTCCGGGAAATCCGAGACAGATTGCAATTGGCTAAATCCCGACAGAAGAGTTGTTATGATGCAAAGCATCGTCAGATCAGTTTTGAACCCAGAGAGCATGTATACCTCCGAGTCACCCCTATGAAAGGAGTCAAAAGATTTCAGACTCGCGGAAAATTGGCACCCAGATATATTGGTCCATTCCCAGTTATCTCCAGAGTGGGTACTGTTGCATATCAGTTGGAATTGCCCCCGAAATTGTCAGAAGTGCACAATGTATATTTCCTCCAGAGAAAAATACTGATATGTCAGAATTAGAGCTGGCTAAGGATTTAACATATGAGGAGAAACCATTTAGAATCTTGGATGCGATGGAAAGGGTCACTGGTAGTAAAGCGATAAAATTTTATAAGGTTCAGTGGGAGCATCACACCGAGGAAGAGGCA
Source organism: Triticum aestivum (assembly GCF_018294505.1). Taxonomy (NCBI): domain Eukaryota; kingdom Viridiplantae; phylum Streptophyta; class Magnoliopsida; order Poales; family Poaceae; genus Triticum; species Triticum aestivum. Next base: position 554,482,146 of record NC_057814.1, read on the forward strand.
ACTTGGGAATGAGAGGAATTTCTAAAGGCAACCTATCCAGAATTGTTTTCCCGAGCAACCGAATCTCGAGGACGAGATTCATCCTAAGTGGGGGAGGTTTGTGACAGCCTGGTTTTTGCCCCTCTTCTTTTTCTGATTTTAATTGCCTTTTTATTTGAATTTGGGTGTTTGAATCATTTCAGTTGGACTTAAACCCTTGGGCATACCCTTGATTTTCACCCAAGTGGCTCCTCTCTCTCCCAAACCATCATTTCTTCTCTGATTAATCTCAAAATAATCCTAGGAATATTTTTCTTAAATGAAAAATATTCATTTTCTCTTCAAAAACCCTAATTAGCAACATATGCTCCAATGCAACCCTCATTTTTATTGCTCCTAAAATCCTAAGAAAATTCCCAAATATTCTTTGAACTCTAGGACACCTTCCTGAGCAAAAATATTTCATCACTTTTTGGAATATTTTTGCTATAGAAAATCTTTTCTGTTCTGGTCAGAAAAGGCAGTTTCCACAGCAAGTACATTTTTCCTTGATCCAATGAGGCTGATTTTTCTTGAGCTTCATTACCTTCCTAAGAGATTGCTAAGCCCTAAAGCCCAGCCCTCAACTCTTACTGTATCACTCATAGTTAACTCCACAAGTTACTGTCCAGAAAGTTACCATGAAGTAAACCACGCACAGACAACCCCTAGGCTGGACTCAAAGTGTTGGAACCACCCAAACGACTAAGGACTACCAGCCAGACATGAAGTTTGAGCCTTGCGCGGCCTGGTGTCATAGTTCACGTGGTGACCACATCGTTCCAGGCATGCTGGCATGCGGTCGCCGCGCCCAAGCCTTTGTTGAGCTCGTGCTCGCTTCCCCGACCACCGTACCTTGCCAAACTGTGCCACGATCATTGTCTCGATGCTCTTAACTCCACGCTGGCGCTCGCCGACGCCGGAGCTCGCTGCAGCGAGCACGGGCATGACCCGGCCAAGCCAACAGTGCGGCGTGCCACTGTACTCGTCGCCATCCCCGCTCCTGTGCTCGTCTCCGTCCTCCCACATTACTCGCATGAGCTGCGTCGCCTTCTCCCCCTCTCACTGACGCCGTTCATCACCGGGCGTCATGTCCAGAAGCCCTCCGGCGGAGCTCGATCCCCTCTCCTCGCTCACCTATAAATACGGCCACCCCCAGCCCCCTCGAGCATCACCAACTACTCCTACACACTACACAACGCAGTAGAAAGCCGCAGCCGGCCGGGCAGGCCTCGGGCCGCCGTCCCCGAGCTCGAGCTCGCCGGCGATCCCCGAGGTTCGCCCCCACCTTTCCAGCCCCTCCCAAGATCAAGCCACTCTTCCAGAGCCTCTGTGGTGTTTCACTGGTGTCGTCCGACCCCGTTGGAGCCCCTGGTCCAGCCCCACATCGCCGTCGTCTCCAACTCCGGTGACCTCTGCTTCCTGCCGCCGCTGGAGAAGCTCGTTCTGACCCGGTCCGACCACCTCTAGCTATTCTACGGGTACGGGCAGGTGCGCCTCGACCCCCTCTCGCTTCCTATCCTTCTGGATCTGGTCGCCGACCTCTCCTCATCGGAGAAACGCCGGCGCATCGCCGACCCACCTCTGTTTCTCTCTCTCCCCCTCACACCTGAACCAGCAGGGCCCACAGTCAGCCTCTCCACTCGTGCCCGAAGCGGTACGAGTGGGTGCGTATTCAGTGAATACGCCATCGATGTCACCCCCTGGTTTCTGTTTTATTCAAATTTAATTCATATTTTTTAGAGAACTTCAAATAGCCACAACTTTTTAACCCTAAGTCCAAATGAAGTGACTCTTTTTGCACTGTGTTCTTAATGAAAAGATCTAGCAGCTCACCAAAAATGAGATGTTTCTCTGTTGTCTAGATTTTCTGGTGATTTTCAGAGTGTTTCTTGATATTTTCTTTCTCTGTTTTTAATTATTTTCATAAGGTGAAGCTTGTCTTGAGGTCACCAGGAGGAGTGTGAACCTCATCTGCACTAAGGCAAGCCACAGCAACATTTTCATGTCGCCATCTCAATATTTGTGATTTTCCAACTTGAATAATGATTTAGTTCATGCATTTAAATCACTTAAATAAATATTTATTTCTGTTGAATGCTTGTTTTGTTTGGTATGCTTAGTTTACTGTAGTTTGAGACTAACTAAGTTAGTTTAAGCCAGTTGAAGTTATATTTCGTTAGGTGATAATAAAATGACTATGAAGAAGACTAGTTTGGTTCATATTTTCTTAGGTAAGAAAATTGATTATTTTAAGTTAATATCATGGTTACTAGAGAAGTGGTATGAGCTTGCCGATGATTATGGTTAATGGAGTACTAGATGAGGTTGATCAATTTATTTCCGATAATATGTGATGCATAATGTAAGGTTGCATTTTCATGGCATATCATGACACCGGTTATTTTTTACTTTGAGTTAAACCTGAGAATAACTGAACTTGAACATATCATTGATCGGCTCATGGTGGCACTGAATCGCGTTTTTCCCAGTGCAACCACATTTGCCCTTATGGGAAGGCCTTTATTCGGTCCGTTGTCATGCCTCTGGTCGGTACATCCAACGAGGAAAGGTTATGGGCGTGCGTTACCCTGGCCCGGTAAGCAGACATAACCTTGTGTGCCCGTTTGTTGTTATGGTACCTTGTCCCCGTTTGGGACCGTTTATGTCACTACAAAAAAAATACACTTCCGTGATGATACGTGTTTGTCACAGTAGGTCACGTTTTCTGTCATGCATGTACATCCATGACAAATTTATGACAGAATCAAGATAGTCATACCTGTGCTGTCGTAGAAGTGTTCCATGACATTACCAAAATTATCATCACGGAAGTGTCCACTTCCATGACGATAAATCGCGCGTCACAGAAGTTCTTTCGTCAAGGGTGACCGACACGTGGCATCCACCGTAATGGAACGTCGTTAAGCTATCGGGTCCGGTTTTGGATCCGATAACCTGTTAACAGCCCCGACCAATGGCGATTTTCCACGTGTAAAATCATCATTGGCTGGAGGAAACACGTGTCAGCTCCGTGTTGGCACAGGTTTCACTCATCCAATGGGCGAGATGCGCCTATGATATGTTAACACGTGGACCGGCCCAAAAGTGGCCCATAAAGTTTAAATGGGCCGACCCAACTAAAGGCCCACAAGATTTTGCGAACCATAATGGGTCGGCCCAGCTAAAGGCCCACAAGATTTTGTGGGCCATAATGGGCCGGCCCAGGTAAAGGCCCACAAGATTTTTGCGGGCCATAATGCTCCGGCCTAGGTGAAGGCCCACAAGATTTTTGTGGACCATAATGGGCCGGCCCAGCTAAAGGCCCACAAGATTTCGCTGACATTAATGGGACGGCCCAGCTGTAGGCCCACAAGATTTTGAGGACCCTAGTAGGCCGGCCCATTAACTGGCTGCCATGTTTTGGGCCAAATGCCGGCCCATATTTGATCCGGTCCATTAATGGCCTGCCACGTTCCGGGCCTAATAATGGCCCATATGAGATCCGGCCCGTTAAAAGCCTACCATGTTCTGGGCCTAATTACGGCCCAGATCAGGTCCAGCCCTTTAAGAGGCTTTGGGCTAAATTATGGCCCATATTAGATTCGGCCCGTCAACTGGACGCTACGCTTTTGGGCCCATTTGCTAAAGGCCCATTTAGTAATTCGGCCTGATATTAGTTTCAGCCTGTTAAGGGCCCGTTTAACATTTCGGCCCTATATTAATTCGGCCTGTTAAAAGCCCGTCATATAGTTGGGCCTAACTATGGCTCGGTTTGCATCCGGCCTGCTCGCAGCCGATAATCTAATTGGGCCAAACAAGGACCGAGACAATTTTGGCCTGTTTTAAGCCCATGATTTGATTGGCACATTCATGGGCCGGGATCTATTTCGGCCAGCTGTCGGCCCGTGAGCTGTTCGGCACGTTTCAGGCCTAACCTACTTTTCAGCCTCCTAAAGGCCCATTAAGTTTTTTTGGGAAAATAGGGCCGGCGGCTTACTCGGCCTATTAAAGGCCCGAATCTACTAGTGGGCCAGTTTACATTTAGTCCTGTTAACGGACCAAGATGATGGGGCCCATGATGCGGATCATACATGGTGATTTGCATGACGGCCCGATTATGTACCGTAATTTTACGGTTTGGCCGGTTTACTGTGAAGACAGGACATATATACAGTAAAATAATTGCAGATCATGAATAAGAAAAAAACCTAGACTATACAATAAAGAAATTACGGCATATTACATCCACTAGGCATCAAAGTTTGCCACTATGATAATAAAGCACAAGCAGACAGCAGATTACATACACTGGGCATCAAAGATCGCCACCAGTGCAAGTAAACACGCCGACAAAATAATATACAAAACCGATAGCACTTCAATAGAGTTCAAGAAAGGTTAGCCCTGCTCGGGAGCTACAGCGCAAGCAGCTGAGCAAGCTGGTGAGACTGCACTTGTTTGACACTTATATCCTCCTCACTCTGAAAGATAAACACGTAGACAGATGACAGGTTTTGCACATATAAGTATCAGTGCTGACAATTCATCACATTTCTTACTGACGAATAAAGTGACATAGTTTAAAATAGCATTAACACAATATGGTATTGTTCAGGTCAAGACATGGCAGGAAATGACATTGTGAAGGAATTGGCAGCTTCACGACACGACTGAATTACAGATCAAGAACTCATAAGTATCAATGGTTAGTGTGCTGTTAATTTATCCCATTTCAGATTGGCAAAATAAGATCACTGGCTCTGTATAGTTTAATTTACATGGTATGAAGAAGGATCTTGGTTGTACAACTGAAAAGTTAAATTGAGAAGGAAAAACTTTTGTTTATGAATTGGAGTACATAATAAACTTTAAACATGCAATTTGATGCAAACACCAAAAATAAACAGCTGTTGCAGTCATGCCTAACCAAATATACACAACAAAGTTTGAAGGCTTAAGAAGGACAAACTTACATTATTGGTGAAGGCAGGCTCTATAAAGCCCTTGTCCATGCTGATGGGGGGCAATTCAAGAAGTTTACCACATAATCTTCTTCATAAGCATTGCCTTTATTGTACATTTTGTTAAGAGTAAATATAGATGGGACAATATAAGTAAAAATGGAGAATATTTAAGTTAAGATGAAGAGTGATGCTACATAACCAAGTAGCTATAAATGTAAGTACAACGATACAGGCAAAAGGTACAGCCAAGAGCAATGCAGAGCTGGACTTCTTCAGTACCATCGGTGTTATCCAACCTTATGGTAAGAGTAAATATAGATCTTATGTGTAGAAAATGGAGGGCAAAGGAAAATAAGCTGCAGAGTGGGATTTTTGCTGGAGTGGGATTTTTCTGTGGTACGGCTGGTGCTATGGCAACTGAAATCGGCATACCTTTTGCTGGAGTGCAAGTCCTGTGTGGTGTGGCTAGTGGTGTGGCCAGTGAAGTATGGGTACAGTCTGCTGGAATCGGTCCTATGTTTTGTGTCACTGGTTGTACAACCAATATAAGTGGGGTGCTATCTGATTTCTCCGGCACAACCACGTTTTTCAAGGACTTTGCTGGTGCTCCTTCAGGTTCGGCAATCACCCTCTTCCTTTTTGATGTCTGATGCACAAGAACAACATTTGAGTGAAAAAACATGGTATGATTACAGATGGAATATGTATTGATAATGGATGGGCATGGCATCTCGACATATATGATGAGTAAATTAAGCAGATGGCGGTGCAACAAAGTAGAAGAAATGCAAGACAACATATGGAAGATACGCGCAATCAATAAAACCCTGCCAAATTAGAACAGACACCTTGACGGGTGAACAAGACAGGCCATCTGGCTTTGCCTCCTCGAGGTTAGGATAGTCATTAGGATCATATTCGGAACAAGAATCAACAGGTGGTGAGCGTCTGAGTTTCATTGCATCCAGAATGGCACTCAATGCCTTGGTGCCAATTTTGTAAGTCATTGCGGTGTTTAGCTTCAAGAGTGGACTGCTGCTAGTGTGACACAAAGCAGCTACACAGATCATAGTGTAGATATAACGGGAAAACCGTAAGCATCAGAGTAAAATCAGCAAAGTGGAACTTGCTGGAATATATGTGATAGTATTGCCGGTGCGGCAAGAAAGCCTTTGGATACCGGCTCTCTTCAACTGAAGGTGCGGTACTGTTAATATCAGTGTAACTCTCAAAGATGACACAGCACCCCACATTTCCTTGCTATTCTTATAGGATTCAAGTGGGTAGGCCACTACAAATCCTATTCCCTTTTTTACAAAATCCAACGAATCAAAGAGGCCCGACGAGTTCAAAGTGTCCATACCAACCGACCGTATAGACCTCTACACTGCAAATGTCCCTGCTCATATTCACTACAAGGAACATACTGTACTACTATCATACTCCCTCCATTCCAAAATATAAGTCTTGGTAGAGATTTCCACTATGGATCACATACAGATGTATCCAGATACATTTTAGAGTGTTGATTCACTCATTTTGCTCCATATGTAGTCCATGGTGGAATCTATACAAAGACTTGTATTTAGGAATGGAGAGAGTACTTATTAAAGAAGAACGGAAGAGGAACATGGTAAAGAAGAGCAAGCAGATTTTGGATAATAAAATGTTCGATGCGCAGTGCCCACACATGATGAACCAGAGCGCATTAAGAAAGCAACTCCCTGCTGTCTCTCTATATGTGGTGCATGTGCTTTTTTGAAAGTAAAGTAGGAACATTAGCTGACCAATTAAATGTTATCTGTTTTAGTAATATCAGCATCATATCAGATTCGTACTTGAGCAACAAGTTTGGAATTATGAGTGGCATGTTGTTTAGCTTGATGGATTCAGGAGCAGTGCTAAGCATGTACGATGATGGTACTGAATATAAAGGCATGTCTGCATTTGGGTCAGTCGACCATTTCAGGCGGTTGGATGAAGATCCTATGTCTCCTAACCCTTCTTCTTCCTCGTCTCTGATTCTTCCCATACAGAACACCGCACAGGCCGCCGGCGGACCATCGGCCCCCATCGCCTGTGTTCCTTCGCCACCCCCACCCCCCCGCCCCCACCCGCGTCGAGTTTTCTTTGTTCGGCGAGGCCCCACCACCGCCCCCAACAACCAAAGTCCCCACCCGAGCCCCTTCGTTCGCACCGGCGAACTCCGGCGAGCTCTGAAAAATCGACTGACCCAATTTTTAAATTTAGTCTACTGTGATTTAACTAGTGTGGAATATAAAAGGCGAAAACCATAAGCATTGGGAGTATAGTGTTGAGCGTGCCATGGCGGATCTGAAGGTGCAAACCGGACAAAGGCAACTTCGCAACCAATGTTTGCTCTCAACTAGCAAGTAAGTGATGGACAAGAAATCAGAGTAAAGCAGTGGCGATCTATTTACTTGCTGCGATAAATAAGTTGAGCAGATACGAAACAGTACCGCCTCTGGTGCGTCGCCGTGTATGCATCTGATGACAATTTGACGATGTTGCGGTAGCGATGGCTGTCGGCGGCGTGGAAGCAGATCAACGAGGGTAGACGGTGGCGGTGGGGCGCGGTGGACGAGACGGTCATAGGAGCGGCGCCGGCAAGGTGGACGACGACGGGGATTTAGCGACAGGACGGGATGCAAGGATCCCGGTCCGAAGCCGTGGATGAGAGAGGTCGATCTCTTGTAATGGACGACGGCGTCGGGGTATCAGCTCTGGCATGGTGGAGGAGGACGGCTGTGGATGGGGTGGCGGACGAAGGAGGCTGGGGTGGAGAGGGTGTTTTGGCGCCCACAGAGTACGAATGGGGAAATGGAGGTGGAGAGGAAGGGGGAACCATGTCTTCAGGGCGCGCTTGTCTCAAATGCGAGGAAATTTACAAACTTAGCCCCCGTTTCAAATTTCCTACATCACAGCAATATTAGTCGGTTGGGGATAGGACGGTAATCTCGCATACACCGAATATTTGCCGACGAGAGTTTGTTTTTGGCGCCCACCATGTATGAATCGGGGAGGGAGTCAATTTTGGCCGAGGACACACTGTGTTTTGGCGCCCACCATGTATGAATGCGGGTGAGAGGCGGTTATGTCACGTTCGAGTGAAATTACAAACCAACCCCTATCGAAACCTATAGAAATCGAGCAGGTAGGCTTTGCGTGGCAGGGATAGGCAGTAGTAATTTCCATCTCGCAGATTTTGGTTTCAGGCGTTTACTGTGACTTTCCTCGCTTCGTTCAAATTTTGCAAAGTGCACGTTTACCGTGCCAACTCAATTCGAATCCCATTTGTATTCTATTTTTTTGGGCGGGATCCATTTTCGATTGGAATAAAATTCTGTATACATCATTTTTTTAATATATACTTTCAAAAGCACAGCAAAGAATTCTGCTCCTTTATATGTATAATATGATTTACAAATACAATGCCCTCAAAATCATAAGGTTGAATTCAAAAAATTAAACCAAATTATGTTCTACTAAAATGTATGGATCAGTAATATCTACATATTAAATAACATTGATGCGCGTGAATTCATATGAGTATGCATGTTTGATAGATCAATTTTGGTTCGAGTATGGATTACATGTATCATCATCTCGAATTCAAATATTTGAATCCCTTTTATGTTCACTCCTTTCATGCCCATCTCTCTCACATGCATGCTCCTTCATGTAGCTATCACTCTCTTTTCTTCAGCTCACCCGCACGCTCACTTCATGTTTCTCCTATCCTCGCAAACATGGTCTCTTGACATCTCCCTTGAGAAGTGTCACACTCTCCCTATCATTATACATTTTACGGTTTTCATTATCTCTCACGCCTCTGCCGTTCTCTCGTATCACTAGGTACCTCAGCTTTCTTTTTCACCTCCACACACATAGTCTCCACTCATCTTTCACTTTGTCTTTCTCTCTATGGGATTCTCTCACACACCCTATATGTCTCTAGATATGAATCATACCACTAAAATTACTCTCTCTCTCCTGTAGACACAACATTTGTTGCGGTCTCCTTTTCGTCTCCATCCCAGACTGACATTATTCATTTGTTTACCGATCAGACAAACTCCCCCCCCTCTCTCTCTCACACACACACAACTCCTGCTTCCACTCCCCTTCCCGACTACCGTCTCTCTCTCACACACAAAACTCTCGCTTTCGCACCCCCGTCTCGTATTTCTCTCACAAACATTTATCGACTAGCCTCTAGATATGTTTATACACCCGCACACTCGTGCTTCCACTATCGCATACATGTCTCTCCCCCGCTCCTTGCATCTATGTAGATTTTTCTTCCCTTCTTGAGACACGCCCTCTCGATCATGCACACACACACTATCGCCCATTTTAAGCTGATACCTCTCGCACACACACTCTTTGTGTCTTTGTCACACATGCACTCCATCCTCCTCCTCCTCTCTCCCTCTCACTCTCACACACATGGGCTTTTTGCAACAACTAGCAAGATGCCCATGCGTTGCACGAAACATGAAGATGCATTTGTATGAGTAGTTTATCTTGTGGGAGAAAAGCATGAACAAGGGAAGGCCTTATTTGCAAGTGTGGAGAGGGGTGTGGGTATCTTTTTGCAAAATTGCCATAGTTTCCTTCCTATCCGTCAGATATAGATTGGACGGCCTATATTGCAGGATGGCGGGCACACGATCATCACCGACTATGCTATTTATAAGAGTAGGGATAAAAAACAGAGTTGGTGATGATGGTGGGCCTGCCATCCTGCAATATAGGTCGTCCGATTTATATCTAACGGATAGGAACGAAACTATGGCAATTTATCCGCACTCCTCTCCACATTTGCAGATAAGGCCTTCCCTCGTTCATCCTTTTCCCCCACAAGACCTTGATGTTCCGTGCAACGCACGGGCATCTTGCTAGTAAGAGTAGAAATTAGACATATACCACTTCTCGAATCTTGAAACCAACAACATTCCTCCCTTATCTCATCAAAACCGCCAAAGGAATATATTTTGAGTGAAACATAACATTTTTCTAGCGATATACGTATTTCAAAACTGGACTTTTTTCTATCAAATCGGTGAATATGTATTAATCTACTCAGATCGTGTGGCAACGCATTGGCACATTGCTAGTAGTTATTATAATTTTGTGGACACCAGAAAAACGGTGGAGTACATATACGAAGAGAAGAGGTGCACTCACGCAGTCGGTCTCTTGCTGTCTCGCACACATGAGTGTTACATAAAGGCAACGTTAACAAATAAACTCTAAAACCCTAGGTGCACGATTGCTGCATTCGCGGGTACCGGGTACGTGGTGGAGCGCACCTTTGTAGGAATAGTCAGCTCGCGTGATAATTTGATCTGTAGGAGTTGATGGTCGGGACCACAGGTGAACGACTTGGGGGCAGTGGCTCGCCAGTTGCCACAGATCGAGTTGCCACGTTTAAAATATCATTTTTTCGCGGGGTTAAGAGTTCCGATTTTCAATGGCGCGTTATAAGTACTAAGTACTCCCTCTGTCCCAAAATATAAGAATGTTTTTAACACTACACTAATGTCAAAAACGTTCTTATATTATGGGAGGGAGGGAGTAGTTTTAGAACGATTGGTATGGAGCGAAAATGGAATTCATAGCACTACATACTACGTACCTCCTTGGTGTATGGTCGTATGGGTTTATGTTGCGAGATGTTGAACTTGGTAGTTCTAGGGCAAATACTATGTTTAGATTTAGATGTTGGTTTTCAGTAATGAAAATCGGAAGGGGGAAACCCTTCTTTGATTAAAAAAACTACTACCTCCGTTCTGGTTTACTAGTCCCCATCGTTTTTTGGGTCAAAGTTTGTCCATGAATTTTACTTGTAAAATGTGAATGGAAAATGAGATTTTGTTATACGCAAACAAAAAAGGACTGGAGGGAGTGATTGCTCTGACACGGACGCGACCTCTCATAGCGCAGGCATTGAACCGGCACGCCGGCCAAGAGGGCCCCACTCGCTGCAGGCCCGGCTGAATATGCCTCCTCGCCGCATGCAACTGGCTTCAGACTGCCCCGCCTACCTTCATTGAATCCGCGCGTGTGCCGGCAACACGTCCTTCCGCGAGCCGACCGGCATTTTAGAACACAAAAAGTGACCAAAATATAATTAATTACGCATGGCCTTGACTTGTTGTGCTCGCACTCGTAGCAGGAACTAGAGGTTTTTCTTTATTCATAACTCTCCTCAATTTTTTTTGGCTTTGAAGTGAATCATGGTTGTGGACATTATGTATGAATGTGGAGATATCTGTGAACATGAGTTTGATGTGGAAGTTGAACTTGGAATGTCGGGCTTGCGCATGAACTATACCATGTCCAATGCTTCGTCTGTTATTGTTTGGAAAGTAATTTCTGTTATGACATGACCCGAAAAAAATATTTTGTGCCACATCAGTAGATGAGCTAACATCACAACAGGCATGCTGACTGGATAAACATTTGAATCTAGCTACTATGAAGGAAATTTTGTATTGACAACAGTTTTAGATAGCAGGAGACGCCTAGCCTGCTCTGCCTCTGCTAGCTTATTTCTGGCTTCTTCCATCTCTTCTTTGGCATGGCTGAAGAGAGCATCTGATTGCTCTTTTCGCTTCTTCAGGAACTCAGCTACATTCTCAAGGGCTGCTGCACGCTTTCTTTCAGTCTTTACTAGAGCCACGAGGACACGAACAACTGACGACTCCACCTGGCTTGTGTGTAATCCAGCATCATCTAGGAATTTGCACCTTGTGTCTAATCCAGCATCATTAGGGAACTAGCACCTTGTGTGTAATCCAGCCTCATTCTGGAAACATGATCTCGAGGTTGACCATACTTCCCTCATCGCAGGAACTGCATCCTGACATGAAGTTACTTCTTTTTTAGATAATTACTTAGAGCAACCCAGATCCATTTAGTAGAAGCCAGATAAACAAACTGGGAGAAGTGAATTCAAAAGGAAAAAATATAAAAACAGACTACAAGGTGAGAACACCCACTTCCTACATCAAGCTAAAAATGAGAGCATTAGGACGATTAAGAATCTTCTTATGACACATCGAAGAGCACGAGGCTTGAGAGAAACAGAAACTACAACATATACACATCGAAGAACACGAGGCTAAATGAAAGTAATTGAAAGGGTGTTACTTACCAAAGCTCGTTTTACAGGTTCGGTGCAGCTCCTCTTTAACTTGCCATGCTCCTTGAAGATGTCCCCAATATCCCGTGTTTGGTCTTCATTGCTCCTCTGCATGTTCACACTCGTGGTTTTAAAATCTCAACATGGCAAGAAAAATATACTACGAGTAATACTCGCGTATCTTGTGGGCAACATTAAAGCACTCGTCTGCCATGTTAGAGCATCTCCAACAGAATCGCAATGCGCGGCGCTTTAAAAAAGTGTTTACAGTGCTGAGATCGAGAAGTAGAGATAGAGAGTGGAGGATAGTTCTAAGCATAGATAGATAAAAAAGTAGATTATTCAACTACTCCTCGTCGTCGGACTCCTCCTCGGTGATGTCCTCCTCCGACGTCTGACTGTAGGCATGAAGATACCGATCATCGTCGGATTCCCAGGGCGACGCTGCTCCTAGCCTCATGTTGAGTTGAGCGTCCACTTTTCGCCTACGCTTGTCCTCGCGACAGGCGGCTCGCTCCGCCCTCCTTTGCTCGTAGAACTCGCGCTCGTTGATGATGTCTCGCGGGAAGCGTTGGTGCCACAGCGCCATGGCTTCCTCATCCATCTCGGCGGTGTCGAGACAGTGCTCCTGCCTCCGGTTGTCGCGACGATCCTCGTCGGTGATAAGCCGCAGTAGAGGCGCGAGCTACTGTGCCCGCTCCCGTGTCGGCACGTTGGGGAAGTTCAATGTTCTGTGAGGCCACCGGAGGCACCACGCCACCGCGTCGTACGCGTGGGCGGCCTCGTTGGCGGTGTCGAAATTGCCGAGGCCAAGGCGCATCCCGCGGAACCGGATCTTGGCAGAGAAGCCGCCGGAGGGGCGCGAGCGGACGCCGCGGTATCCCCATGTTTCCCGGCGATGCGGCAGCATGGTGGCGCGGCGGCGGCGAGGCGAGAAAGAGCGGTGGCAAGGCACAGAGTGGGGAGAGAGCGGTGGCAAGGCACAGAGTGGTAGGAGGGCGTTGGATTTTATAAAGCGCGCCGGACACCGCGCGCCAAAACTAGCGCACGCCCAGCCGCTTTTTCCCGTGCGCGCGCAATCCTTTCCCGACGTCTCTGCTATCTGTACTCTCTTCTCTACTGTTATATTTACTTTATATTTAATATTATCTCTACTTCTCTACTCTCTATTTTTATCTACTTTTTCCCCACTCTTATAAAAAACAGAGTTGGTGATGTTGGTGTTCCTGCCATGCTGCAATATAGGCCATCCGATTTATTTCCGACGGATAGGAAGGAAACTGTGGCAATTTTGCAAAAACATACCCACATCCCTCTCCGCATTTGCAAATAAGGAATTCCCTCGTTCATCCTTTTCTCCCACAAGATAAAATACTCATACAAATGCATCATGATGCGTGCAACGCATGGGCATCTTGCTAGTTCTAAAAAACTATCCATCATTTGCCACACTACTGGTTGCAGATGAAATACCTACCCAAGCACAACGCGATACAGGAGCGACGCACAATTACAAGCTGATATTCTGTTGGACAATGGAGGCTATAACCAATTACTTTTACGGGAACAATAGCACCCAGGAAATTTGAGGGGTAGGTATGAACAAAATTGGAACTGCACATATACTGCTAAGTGATTCAATACACACATTACCAATCGAGGAGGAGAACGATGGTCGCGGCAGCCTCTGTGAGTCATGGTTGGCAACGGGAGTCATTTCATTGTCCACGACGGTGGTGCTTCTGCGCTTGGTGTCGACTTCCGGGAAGCAGATCCGAGACCGTGGAAGACGGTGCCTGGGAAGAGGCTCCGTGTGCGACGACGACGGTGGACCGGATCCAGTGCGGCGTACGAGGTCGTCGATGAGGCAGATGCATTGCGGTGGACGAGTGCGCCGATGTAGAAGCGGAGGAGCACGAAGGCTGCGGTGTCATGGAGAAGTCTATTTTGCGGTGGGGATAGAAAATGGGGAGAATTTAGGTGTACTACTCTGGGTGCCGGGGTGGGGTTGGCTGGGTAGGGTGTTCCTGAAGTTACGAAAACATCCCCCTACCAACTGTCATCCATAGGCCTGTTCCAAAGGCTATGATGGTAACTTCCCACTGCTCGAATCAGGGTCGCGGGAGATTTTCCCGCCGACCTCAAAATTTTGTGACACTGAACTCCCCGTGTTGCGTATTGGGTGATTCGGCTAAGCAACGAGCGAGTAGTACTAGTAAACTCTGCATATTAGGTTTGACTGAAGTCAAACTTCCTAAAGTTTGACCAAGTTTATCGAAAAATATAAACATTTGCCATAACAGATATGTATGATGTCAAAGTACATTCAATAATGAATCTAATGGTATTTATTTGTTATTGTATATGTTAATATTTTTTGTTATAAACTTTCTGAGAGTTTACAAAACTTGACTTTGACCAATGCTAATACGCAGACTTCAATAAAAATGGAGGGTGTACACATTTGTTCTCTTAGTATGTAGTGAATTAATCATTTGTTGAAATTGTGAAATAAATATATTAGGCTACTGACTTCGAATGTAATGGTCTATACAATTCAATAGTTACAATCATTGTCGAATTCCAAGATGTATACGAGGTCTATAGTATTTCACAACATACTCAAACTCGCATAATCCCAGTCAAATGACAATCAAAATGCATTTCATAGTTATTACTTTGTAGGATGCAACAAAACCAACAATAACTCTACATCAGCCATTATAAAAGCAACATTTTGCACATATCCCAATGTTTGAATGAAACGTGCAGAGAGAGCTTGAGAAGATGGAGCAGATAGTGCGGGAAAGATTGTATGTATGTGGATGAGAGAGTAGGAGACAAACCTAACGAAACAGAAAGAGGGAGATAGAGAGAGAAAGAGAGAGGAAGAAGTTAGGTCTGTGAGAAAGATGGAGACATGTAACAAACGTGAGATGTGTGTGCATTCGGATTCTGTACACGTGGAAGGAGAAGAGACAACAGGTTTGATGAGAGAGCTGGAAAAACATGGACGAGAGGGGAAGGATCTCGTGGGTTGAGGGATTGATAAATTTGTGCGGGGGAGAGAGGGATTGGTAATTTTGTGTGAGAGAGAGAGTGTGGGGGAGGAGTCAGTCAGCTGTCATCACATCATCCTGCTTCCAAATGGCCCCGCATTCTCTAGCGCAGTGTGGTCACCGTCTTCGATCTCCTCGAAGCCCTCTTTGAAGATTGAGGTGTTGTGCATGCTGGGGTGCGAAGAAGCACAAGCGAGAGTGGTCGCCATATAACCTTGGAAGGGGATGAATTGTGTGCTCGGTGGAGGGTGTGTGTGTGTGATGTGGGCTGTGTGTGTGTGTCAGATACTGAGAGAAAACAAACCTAAGGAGTGAAATGTGTGTGCATGTGACGGAAAGCTACTTGCTAAACAGGGTATTCACGAAGAGATTGTGCGTGCGAGATAGAGAGCGATGTGCGGGCCTTGAGGTGGGCAGGGGCCGGGTGAGGGTGTCAAAATGTGCGCGTTGATGCATGTGTTACATGCGATCGTGCGAGGGACGGACGAATCAAGAGAGATGGTTGTTGTGTTACGGATGCTCCTCTCTCTCTCTCACACACACAAGTAAAATAGAAGACCATTCTCTCATGTATACAAAATGTATCGGCATCTGTCTGTCTCACTCATGCATGATCATTTGCACATTCACACCTCTCTATGTCTCTATCACACGCACACCATCTCCACATTGCCCTTCCGCCACAACACACATATGGACACATACACACGTTCTCTCTCAGTCACACACACAGGGGCTGTTTGGTTTGAGACTAAGTTTGCCTAAGGTTGCCACACCTAAGGTTAGGCAAGTTTGACCAACTTAGGTGGGTGTTTGGTTCAAGCCACACCTTAGGCAAGCCACATTAGGGTCCCACATTACATACACTCAAAAAGTGTGCCAAGATTCCCTTAGGCTTGCCAACTAGTGGCTCTCATTTTGAAGAACTAGCATTGCCATACTTTGCCACACATTTTTGCCAACCTTGCCTAAGCTTACTTCATCAAAATGAGAGCCACAAGTTGGCAAGCCTAAGGGAATCTTGCCACACTTTTTGTGTGTATGCCATGTGGGGCTCAAGTGTGGCTTGCCTAAGGTGTGGCTTGAACCAAACACTCACCTAAGTTAGTCAAACTTGTCTAACCTTAGGTGTGGCAACCTTTGGCAAAGTTAGTCACAAACCAAACAGCCCCTAACCTTAGGCAAGTGTGGCAACATTGTCTCTATGACAAGTGGTCCATAGGGGCAATAAAGTGTGGCAAGCCAAACTATGGCAAAAACCAAACACATGCCAACTAAACTGTGGCTGCCAAATTTTGGCTTGGCAAACGGTGGCTGGGAACCAAACCGCCCAAAAATCAGTATTAAAAAAACTAGGGCGCACCTAAAACGTCCAAATCCAAATAAACATGAACTGGAGCTAAATTCAAATATATGGAAATATTGTAGCGTCAAGAACTTTTCCTGGAAAAAAAAAGTTGAGTAATATTCAGGGATTGTTTTCACACACACAAAAAGGTTCGGTGGATGTCCTTCGAGCGCGACACGGTGACGCACCGTTCGATCGACCGCGCGGCCGCGGTTCACGCGCTTGCACATGATTCCGTATCATGGCTGTGGTAACTAATAAAAGCGCTACCTAAGTCTAATGTTTATGTGTACTAGTACGGTTTTCTTTTAAGTTTGACCAACCCTATATAAAACTAAGCTAAGCTCCCATACACGCACTCATCAATATGCCACCGCCGCCGTTGCGCATGCCGGCGCCCGCCTGCTCCGGCCAACAATTTCTCGCCCATCACCGCCGTGTCGCCACCAAGCCGAAGGCTCGCCCGCTCACGTTGTCTGTAGTCCCTCCTCGCGATGCCGCCGCGCTGCCAAGCACGTGAGCAGCTGGTGGAGCCGCGTCTATGCACGCAGAGTACGAAGAGGAGGACGAGTGTGTGCTTTAGCACGCCGGCAAGGAGGAACTAGCATGTCATTGTCGTCTCCGCCCACGCGGAGGAGGCGCTCATGGTGGCTGTCACGGCGGAAGCCGGTCACGCACGCGTCGAGCCCGCAAACCGGGTGCGGATGTGGAATCTACCTTCGAGACCTTGAATGCCACGTGGATCCTGCAATCTGAAGGAGCAATTTGGGTCAGTTGACTCTTGTCAGCCGTTTGATGCAACATGGCTGGCTAGAAGGGCTTCTTCAACCTCCGAAATAGATGCACGGTTCATCTTCTCAGCCCGCCACACGCCTAACCGCCTGCCGCCGCGCCCTCCCCTGAACCGCGTGTCACCGCCATGCTCCCCCCACCCCCGCCATCCGTTTAACCCCGGGCACGATCCATTCTTTTCAGGCGAACTGCATTCCACACCCAACACTCATAAGATAGATCATGGGCACCCTGCCGTCTTCTTCCGTCACTCCGTCGAACTTCTTTCACAAATCGACTGACCCAAATTATACCACCAGTGTTGGGGATATTACCACTGGGCGTAAACCGGCCAGGAGTGGCCGGGTTAACTTCATAAGTAGTTCATCTGTATCTGAAGCCCATGAAGACAGACGGTGACGCTTTATGAAGGCCCAGGGCCCAAAGCCGGTTTAAGGCCTGTAGACACAAACCGACATTGATATGTAAACTTGTGTTGTAAGGTAGAAGTAGCAGAGACCGAGCCGGACACGGTTATGAGCCGGCCTCGGAGTCTGTAAACCGACGGGCGTCAACCCATGTATATAAGTGGACGACCCAGCGGCGGTTCAGGGACAACAGAAAACAACTCGAGACCCAGGCAAAGCGGATTCGCTCCCTGGTCATCGAAACCCCATCAGTTCCATCACAACTAGACATAGGCTTTTACCTTCATCGTAAGGGGCCGAACTAGTATAAAACTCTCTTGCGTCCCTTGTCCGCTTTAACCCCTTTAAGCTAACCCGTAGCGATGGCTCCACGACTAAGTCCTTTCTCTAGGACATCTACCGTGACAAAACCACGACAGTTGGCGCCCACCGTGGGGCTATCGCACTATGGTTTCAAGTTCTTGGAGGGAAACTTCGAAGGACTCAAGGGTTATGCTGTGGGCCGGATGACCAAGAGTCGTCGCCGCAAGCTCTACAGCGACGATGCAGGCTGGGGCCCCGAGGCCGGCTCAATCGAGTACGGGTACCGGGTCCCCTTTGGTGGCATACACGCTTTCATTAGCAAGATCGATGAACCGGGCCCTGAGCAGGACATCTGCACTGACCTCGTTGAAACAGCTCAGCGTGAGAGATCTGCCCGGATCAAGCCTGTCATGAAGCGTGCCTTCGTGGGAGTTATCCATGGAGGGGAATCTGAGGATAGATCGGAATCTGGTGGTGAGACCGTCGTTTATTCCGGCGACGAGTCATCGACCGGAGAGACCGAGTCGTTATATCAGTTACGAGATGGCCGGATTGGAGGCTGTTCCAATGG
Organism: Triticum aestivum; assembly: GCF_018294505.1. Taxonomy (NCBI): domain Eukaryota; kingdom Viridiplantae; phylum Streptophyta; class Magnoliopsida; order Poales; family Poaceae; genus Triticum; species Triticum aestivum. The sequence continues at coordinate 554,500,782 of NC_057814.1, forward strand.
CGACAGTATTCCGGACCCCTCTGATATGCCAAACCGGGTTGCGATCTTTATGGCCGGCACGCAATCGGCGTTCCACTCTTCGACCGCGGCGGCGATGATTTCCGGATCAGCGGCGGAGGCAGCGGCCGGGGCAGAACACCCTGTGCGACCGCCAGCTCATGTTCTATCTGATTTGTTTGATGTGTTGGCAACGCTGATGGCGGAGGTTAACCCGGCGGATCAGGATGCAAACAATGCGGAAATCGCGAAAGTGAAAGATCAGATCACCCAGGCCAAAATCGACTTAGCAGCTGAGGATACCAGGATAGCCGCGGAGCGGGCCGCTTTGGATGCACAAGCTTACCGGATTATGCTGGATCAGAGTGCGTCGAACGAAGTCCTGAAGAGGAGGCATCGATCTTGCTTACCACCGGTTTATGACGCTAGAAATCTCTTTAACACCCCAGGAGCAGGGACCAGTAATCCGCCGGTGGTAATCCTGATACGACCGGTTCTTCAATAAAATATTTATTGAGAGACCAATCCCTTTTACGGACCAGTAAAGAAGAATTCCTTCTCACTGGTAGACAATATCTTGGTCACAGAAGAAAAATACCAGGAGTACTGATAAAACAAGATGATAAAACAAGACGGCGGATAAGGTGGCATAACTACTAACTCACGATAACAACGGTGGTGGAAAAGTCACCGCGAAGTGGGTGATATGACTCCTGAAAACTACAGCTCTTCGAGCGTCGGAGTGAGACTCGAGGAGACTTATTGCGGGTGGCGGAAGCGTATATAATACAAGTGACCAATATCCGGGATCGCACAGGACTGACTGGGACTCCTCTAGGCGTCGGACGCGCTATCAAACTCTTCATCCAAGAGATCGCCTTCGTCAACATCTGGCCAAAACAACAAGCCAGGTGAGTACTATGAAAGTACTCGCAAGACAGTTCGGACATAAGATATAACAAATGTAAACATGAAGCATGTGAACAGATTAACAAGTGTTATCAGACATAGAGATAATATTGCATGGGAAAGTAACAGAGAAGTCAGGCGGTAGTCCTCCCGAAATCCCAAAATAAATACTGGGTGCCAAACGAGGGTCTGAATGACTCCTCGAGAGGAAACTGCAAGAATAGTAATACCGGTGCCAAACGAGGGTCTGAATGACTCCTCGAGAGGAAACTGCAAGAATAGTAATACCGGTGCCAAACGAGGGTCTGAATGACTCCTCGAGAGGAAACTGCAAGAATAATAATACCGTAGTCGGGCGTCGGGGCGACACCACATAAAGGGCTTATAACAGAAAATAAAGGCAGTGCGTGCCACAGTCGGACGTTTGAGTGACATCACATAAAGGGCTTATATTGAAAGTAAGAGACAAAACATGCCACAGTCGGACGTCTGAGCGACATCACGTAAAAGGCTTATATTCATAACTTAGTAGCTCATGAATTAAAAAAAATCAGACATGAGATAAACAACAGGGTTAGTCCACTCACAGGAATAACGTTCAGCCAAGTTTACTACTCAATCTTGCTTACCGGAACGAAGAATATACCACGGGGTTACGACATAGACATGGATACGCTGATCACGATACTTGACTATGGATACGATGACTCGGAAGGATTTGACTCTGCAGAGTTTGTACTTTAACCACAGCCAACGGATTTCAGTAGTCACGGGGACTAGTTCCGTCTACTGTGTTTTGGAAGAAACACATCTAACCAGTACACACCCATTCAACATTTCCGAAGCCAGGAATCACCCTTGGCAAGGTTCAAGAAAACCTTGAGACGGGGAGGCTACAACCTCGCGTAGCATGGGATCAAATTTCTATACGCGCGCTCTAAGGGGTGCCCCCCTCTCGGTCCCAACCGGAAACACCCATGCCCCCTGACCGGATGACTGGCTTTAATCCAGGGCCATGGAACCATCATCCCGGCCCCTCTGTTTGGTGTGTACCCGGAAAGAGGTTACCAACTTACTAAACCGCATTCTGGCAGAAAACCAGTGGTAGCACGGAAGGGGGAAGAACGATAACGTGACTCCGTCCACGTTAACGTCGGAATTTGTCGGATGACGCAAGGCTGGTATGCTACAACAGTACCTCCTTGCTGCCCTTCATGTCACAACATGATTAGGCCATCTCTCACCAGAGATCATCGCAACTTTGGAACATGCGGGTAGTTGCCTCACCAGCAACAAGGTACTCACCGACACTCAGATGCCACGCACAACCTCTCACGCAAACATGCAAAACACCAATCATATCAAAGGTTCAAACATGCTTGCCTGGTTCGGAGAAGTTGGAGTCTAGCTCGGCGAAGTTCGCGGCTCCGTCACCTCTTCCGGAATCTACGGTATAGCGAAGAAGCATACTAACGTGAAAACCAACGCGTGCATAAAAATTGTTCCAAATTTTTTCCAAATAAATCCCATAAAAAACTAGACAAAAATACAAGACTGACAAAAAAAGAATCACTCAAAAATCAGTTTTTATTAAGAAGATATAAAGGTTTCTGTCCAGGGACTCATGTGTAATGAAACAGAGAAGTTCCAGGGGCTTAACTGAGAAAACAGAAAATGGTTCGAATAGAAACGTGCAAGCTCAAAGGGAAAACGTATTTGCCCGAAGGCGCCAACAGAAAACGTTTCGAGGGAGAAGAGAATAGAGGCTGACAGGGGGGGTCCACATGTCAGGTTTAAAAAGTTCGCCGGCGCCCGAAGACTGCGGTGGTCGCCGGCGTCGAACCACGGCGAGACAGGGAGATCGGAGTGTACCAAGAGCTTCAGCGTGTCCTTCCGCGTCGGTGGGCGGTGGACTCGACCGACGGAGAGCACCACGTCGACGGCGACACTTTCTCCGGCGGACGGCGGCTCGGGTGATGGTGGAGGACTCCGGTGGGGTGCTGCAAACCTCGAATTGAAGCGCGGGTCAGAAGGAGGGATGCACTAGAGAGCTACTGGCAAGAGATGGGAGGCAGAGGTGCACGCACGGGAGCGAATCGAGCTGGATCCCGTGGCGGGTCGCGGCGGCCGGAGCTGGGGAAGAAGGCTCCCCCGGGGCTCTTCCAGTGGCTTGGCGCGGTCTAGATGGAGTGCAGAGATGGTGTGGGTTCGAGTTCGAGCTCGGGTCCTCTATTTATAGGCGATTCGAGGGGATGGCCGTGAACGGGAAATCTCCGGCGAGCGATTACGGCGAGGCAGTTGTTGAGCAGGGGGTTTGAGTGGCCAGGCAGCATCAGGGAGGTTTACTGGTGCCGTTCCACTGCTAAACTGGGTCGGGCTTGGCGTAATGGCGCTGGTCCATGGTGGGGTGGCCGTACGGGCACAACGGCGGCAGAGAGCGCGCTCCGCGCCCAGCGGTTCACGACGAGAGTTGCAGCGCGTTCTGGGGAGTGGGTGGCCACGCGGCGATCTCCGGTGGCTTGGGCGGCGCTGGGTGGCGCCGTCTGCGCCGCGCCTCTCTCTGGCGGCCGCAAAGCCGCCGCTGGCGTCGGTCACGGGGCGGCGCACCTCCTCCAGCACGTCGCCGACTTCCGCAAACGTCCAGGTGCTCGTGCGGTGCAGGGACAAGGGGGAGGGGACGGGGAGCAAGGCGCCAACGCGGCACTGTCGAGATCGACAACAGTTTCTGAAGAAAACAACAGTAGATCACTGAACTGCATTTCTGAATCTCTGAACTTGACATTGACATTGCTCTGCAGGTGTTCGACAGAATGATTTGGCATGAAGAAAAATTTTCCTGGGGCTGGGACTTGGTGAGGTGACCTCTCAATGCACCCAGAGGTTGCCTGATTTTTCCCAGAATTTTTGGAGAAGGATTTGAATGCATTTCATCAAATTTGGCAAATCTGGTCCAAACTTGCAGCAAGTAAAGTTTGAAAATTTTGAAATGAAGACCAGTGGATCTTCATGGGTCTTGGTTGAGGGTTCAAAGGACTAGGATGGGAAAAAGGTTTGGGTGCAAAAATCAAAACAGAAAGGGTAGTTCCTTTGTAAATCTCCAAGGGCTAGAATAGAGGACAGAAATTGCTTTGATAAGATTTAAATGGAAAAATAATCATATGGGGAGGTTCAACTTGCTGGATTTGATGCAAATCATGATCCAAAGGCGAGGGGAGGTTTAAGGGAGGGGATTTACCCTTGGGTCATGGCAAGAGGAATTTTTGAAAGTGGCAAAGGATCATTCCAAAAGTTATAGGGCCTTTTTCAAAGAAATTTTCAAAAGGCATTTTTCCAAGAGAAAAACATTTTGGTTTGAGTCCAAATAAAAGAGGAAAACCTCCAAGACCAAAATCAAGTTTTGAGTGAATCCAAAAATGAAGCACTAGTCATAAAAGAAAATATGTTGAGAGGGAGGGTTCTTTTAGAAGAAAAGTTCAAATCACCTCCCTCAAAACAAGGGAAAGTTTTGAAAAAGCCAAATAAACTTTTGGGTGTCACAACACCTGCCCCCTTAGGAAAAATCTCGTCCTTGAGATTTCAGCTGATCCTCAAATAGGTATGGATATTCTGCCTGAAGGAAATCTTCCCTTTCCCATGTAGCTTCATCCTCAGTGTGGTTGCTCCACTGAACCCTGAAATTTTTTGTTGTTTTTCTGACGGGTCCTCCTTTCAGACTCTTCCAAAATATTTACTGGCCTCTCTCTGTAGGTGAGGTCTGGTTGCACATCAATGCTTTCATGAGGTACATGCTTCTCCGGGTTACTTACACATTTTCTCAGTTGAGAGACGTGGAACACGTCATGGACGTCTGACAGCTCCTTGGGTAAGTCTAGTTTGTAGGCCACTGTGCCTCTTCGTGCCTCTACACAAAATGGTCCGATAAATCTTGGGGCTAGCTTCCCCTTAATTTTGATTCGTTGCAGGCCCCTCATAGGAGACACTCGCAGATATACGAAATCACCGGGTTCAAAGCTGACCTCACGATGTTTTTGATCGTAATAGCTCTTTTGTCGGCTTTGAGCTGTCTTGAGTCTGTCCCTGATCTGTTTAACTTTCTCCTCGGCCTCCTTGAGCATGTCTGGGCCGAAGATACGACTGTCACTTGTTTCTGACCAATTTAGTGGGGTACGACATCTCCGTTCGTACAAGGCTTCAAAGGGTGCCATTTGTAAGCTGGCTTGGTAACTATTGTTGTAAGCAAATTCGGCGTACGGCAGACTATCTTCCCAACTGGATCCATAGGTGAGCACACAGGCTCTTAGCATATCTTCTAGGATTTGGTTTACACGTTCCGTTTGTCCATCTGTCTGAGGGTGGTACGCTGTACTGAAAGCTAGCTGCGTTCCCAGAGCTTGTTGCAGGTGATCCCAAAATTTGGAGACAAATTGTGTGCCTCGGTCGGATATTATGGTCTTTGGGACTCCATGCAAGCAAACTATACGGGAGAGATAAAGTTTGGCCAGTCTTTGAGTGGAGTAGGTAGTCTTCACGGGAATGAAATGAGCAACCTTGGTTAGTCGGTTTGTGATAACCCATATGGCGTCATTCCCGCGTTGTGATCGGGGTAGTCCGACGATGAAATCCATTCCTATTTCATCCCATTTCCACTCCGGTATCCCGTTTGGCTGGAGTAGCCCTGCTGGCTTTTGATGCTCGGCCTTGATGCGCTGACATGAATCGCAACAAGACAATAAATGCGGCTATATCCCTTTTCATACCGTGCCACCAAAATCTTTCCTGAATGTCTTTGTACATTTTGGTTCCTCCAGGATGGATCGAGTATGGAGCGGTGTGGCTTTCGGTTAGGATTTGTTGCTTGAGTTCCTCAATGTTAGGTACGCAAAGTCTGTCTCCGTACCATAATATTCCTTCACTGTCTGTGACGAACTCTGAAGCCTTACCAAGGTTCATTTTCTTCTTTATACCTTCGATGCTGGGATGTCCCTGTTGAGCCTTCTTAATTTGTTCCACTAGGGTGGGTTGTATCTCCAGATTTGATACGGTGCCCTCAGAGACTAACACCATGTTGAGCCTAGCGAACTCTTGCTGAAACTCAGGCCTCAAGTTTTGCGGACCGTCGTTGTCCGGGCTGGGGTTTCGACTAAGGGCATCAGCCACTACATTTGCTTTCCCTGGATGGTAGTGAATGCCGACATCATAGTCCTTGACCAATTCCAACCAGCGTCGTTGGCGTAAATTTAGCTCTGGCTGTGTGAAAATATATTTGAGGCTCTTATGGTCCATATATATTTCACAGCAATTTCCCAACAGAAAGTGCCTCCACTCCTTGAGTGCATGTATGACTGCTGCTAGCTCCAAGTCATGTGTTGGGTAATTTTCCTCATGTTTTCGCAGCTGCCTGGAGGCATACGCGACAACTTTGCCATCCTGCATTAGTACACATCCGAGGCCTTTTCGGGACGCGTCACAATATACTTCAAAACTCTTGTGTATGTCTGGCATGGTTAATACTGGTGCGGTTGTTAGCTTCTTCTTAAGTACTTGGAAGCTTCTCTCGCATGCTTCCGTCCCTACAAATTTCTTGTCCTTCTTGAGCAACTGTGTTATTGGTTTTGCCACGGTGGAGAATCCTTCAATAAATCTTCTGTAATATCCGGCCATTCCCAGGAAACTCCGCACATCGGTAACGTTGGCGGGTGGCTTCCACTCAAGTATGGCTTTGACTTTTTCCGGGTCTAGGCCACACCTTCTTGGTTTAATATATGGCCTAGGAAACCAACCTGCCTTAGCCAAAACTCACATTTGCTAAATTTGGCGTACAACTGATGTTTCCTTAATTCTCCCAAAACAATTCTGAGATGCTCAGCATGCTCTTCTGGTGTCCTTGAGTAAACCAGAATATCGTCAATGAACACCACAACAAATTTGTCCATGAATTTCATGAACACTTTGTTCATGAGGTGGACGAAATATGCGGGGGCGTTTGTTAGACCAAAAGGCATCACTGTGAATTCATATAATCCGTATCTGGAGGTGAATGCTGTTTTAGGGATATCTTCTGTTCGCACTTTCAATTGATGATATCCCGATCTCAAATCAATTTTTGAGAACACCTTGGCTTGTGCGAGCTGGTCAAACAAATCATTTATCCGTGGCATCGGATATTTGTTTTTGATGGTGACCATATTGAGGGCTCGATAGTCTATACACAGTCTCAGTGTCCCATCCTTTTTCTTGGCGAACAACACTGGCGAACCCCATGGTGAGGAGCTGGCTCGAATAAATCCTTTGTCCAATAATTCCTTTATCTGCTTCTTCAACTCCACTAATTTTGAGGGTGCCATTCTATAAGGTTTCTTATAGATGGGAGCGGTGCCAGGTGCTAGTTCGATGCTGAATTCTATCTCTCGGTCTGGTGGCATGCCTGGCAGTTCTTCAGGGAACACATCAGGAAACTCGCATACCACTGGAACTTTTCTCAGTTCTGAAATGTCCACTTTGTTCAGTTTTGGTTGTTGTGACCGTGGCCTTTCTTGAGCTGTAACCTTTATTTTCTTGCCATGATGGTGAGTGAGAATCACGGCCCGATTGAAACAGTCAATGAATCTTTTGTTGGTGGTTAACCTATCCATCCCTAAAATGACATCTAGTCCTTTATTTTCCAACACGATGAGATTTGATTGGAACTGTAATCCTTCGAACTCAATGATTACTCCTTGGCAGTAGCTCTGAGCGATTCGCTTATTTCCGGGGGACTTGATGATCATATATTTTTCCAAGGGAAGTATTGGAAAACCATGTTGCAAAACAAAACTCTTCGAAACGAACGAATAGGAAGCTCCAGAATCAAACAAAACCATGGCAGGTACTGTGTTGACAGGGAACGTACCGAGCACGATGTCTGGGGCATTCTGCGCTTCTTCCCTGGTCACATGGTTCAGGTGACCCTTCTTGTGGTTGTTGTTGGGATTGAAATTGTTGCGCTTGGGGGCTGGATTATTCCCACCATTGTTTGGCTTGGGGGCCGCGTTCCTCGGCTTTGGGCATTGTTTAGCATAGTGCCCTTCTTCACCACAAGCATAGCAGGTGACCCCTGGACGGTACGTGAACTCCTTGTCCCTGGCATGAAACTGTCTGACGGGCCTTAGATCAGTAGTCGTGGATTTCCTTGCTTCTGTCCTTGGAACCTCAGTGTTGCTTCGGTTGTTGCGAGCAAGAGCCGTCTTGTCCCTCTTTCGCTTACGGATATCTTCCAGACTACGGCGCTCATTCTCCAAGGTAATGGCCTTGTCAACCAGAGTTTTAAAATCCGGGAAAGTGTGTACAACCAGTTGGCATTTCAGTGCCGGTGCCAGGCCGTCCAGGAATTTTTCCATCTTCTTGCTCTCTGTCATGTGTTCGTCGTAGGCATAACGAGATAGCTGGGTAAACTGACCGTTGTATTCTGTCACTGTCATGCCTCTTTGCTTGAGGTCGTCAAATTCTCTCTTCTTGATTTTTATGATGCTCCTAGGGATGTGTGCCCCACGAAAGCCTTCCTTGAACTCTTCCCAGGTGATGTTGTGTTCACCGGGATGCATGTGTAGGAAGTTTTCCCACCATGCTGCAGCTGCTCCAGTAAGGTAGTGTGGTGCATAAAGCACTTTCTCATGATCTGAACACTGAACAATAATCAGCTTCCTTTCGATGTCACGAAGCCAGTCATCGGCTTCCAGCGGCTTATCAGTGTGAGCAAAAGTTGAAGGGCGAGTCTTCTGTAACTCAGATAACTTGGAATGAGGTTGATAGGGTTCACGGTGGTTTCCCATATTGATGACGTGATTCATCATCTCTTGGTGCTGTTGCTGGCTTTGTTCGAAGAGACGGCATACTTGATACAAGGCTGCTTCGCTGTCTTGTTGACTGGACTGTCCCTGAGTGAAGTTGTTGCTAGTCTGTGTCCCATAAACTTCTTCTGGCTGATTGGGCATGGAGCGAGTCCACGGGCGAGACATTTTTCCAGTCTGGGGTATTATTTTGCAAAACCCATGAGAAGAACTGTGTAGCACAAGGAAAATCTTGCAAAGGCAACAATTTAAAAGACCTCAAGGTTTTCAAGAAAACATAAACGATTTTTCACGGAGAAGGACCGCTTAGCATATATCTTACACGCGAAAAGCAAACACACGATACAGCACTCAGGATGTGCGTACACATTCCTGACATGTTATTTAGACTAGCATACTCCTCCAGAAAGCAGCGAACACACAAATACAAACTAGCGTACAGATAAAACACACCATACAAGCAGACATAACGCGCGACTACTTGGCGCACTTAGTCGGAGATGGTGACGATGTCCTTTCCCTTGCCGAGGGCAAGCCTCAGCGGTGCAGGAGATTCAACCTCCACCTCCTCTCTAGCTGGCTCCTGGCGCGCAACACTGCGCTGCGGAGATGGCGCGGGGGCGACAGGCAGTGCAGCTCTGACTGGAGTAGGAGCGATGACTCTGTCGAAGTCCTCAGTGGTAGGCAGACGGCGAGCAGTGGCTAAAACAGCCGGTGCATAAGAGGCTGAAGACGAGACGAATGTCAGAGGTGGTGCTGTGAGGAGAAGCTCCTTCCTGCTGGCAGGACCGCCCCGGACTAAGTCCATGCGGGCAGCCACAAGATCGTCCACGAGGTTGTCGAAAGACTCCTCCAGAGCCTTGAGATACTCCACAACCATCTCGATGGCTTCATCTCGTTCTCCCCGATGGCAGGCGAATGCATAGTGACTGGTATATGGCACATGGCATGGGAGGTAGTGGTAGCGGCGAGTCTTCATCATAGGAAGAATATCCCGAAGGCGAGCTATCGCCTCACGGGCAGCCATCTGCATGGCATGCCTCTCCGTAGGCATGGCCCTTCCCACAAAACGGAAGTGGCGAGCTGCAGAACGTCCTCCCTTGAATTGCACCACAGCTTGGTGCATAGACACGTCGTCACTGAGCTTGTGCTGGTAAAGCGTGAACTCCGGACGAGTCGCTGGCCCGATCGCGAGCTTGGTGACGGAGACGAGGAGTTTGACAAACCCCTCGGGCACATTCGTGAACACTCGTGTCTCACAGTTGCTGCCAGCCATCTACAAAAGTAGGCAAAAATTCTGAGTAGTCAAGTCATAAATTTATGATGACCAACAGAAAATAGCTACAATTGCAAAATGCTGAAAAAGCACAAAAGACGCTAATAACCGATTAGCGATCGCACCTAGTGGCTTCCTACAGTCAGCCTGGCTCTGATACCAAGCTTGTCACGACCGGTTATTCAATAAAATATTTATTGAGAGACCAATCCCTTTTATGGACCAGTAAAGAAGAATTCCTTCTCACTGGTAGACAATATCTTGGTCACAGAAGAAAAATACCAGGAGTACTGAATATAATACAAGGTTGAGCGGGGACTGCTCAACAATTTATTACATGCACGCCGATAAAACAAGACGGCGGATAAGGTGGCATAACTACTAACTCATGATAACAACGGTGGTGGAAAAGTCACCGCGAAGTGGGTGATATGACTCCTGAAAACTACAGCTCTTCGAGCGTCGGAGTGAGGCTCGAGGAGACTTATTGCGGGTGGCGGAAGCGTATATAATACAAGTGACCAATATCCGGGATCGCACAGGACTGACTGGGACTCCTTTAGGCGTCGGACGCGCTATCAAACTCTTCATCCAAGATATCGCCTTCGTCAACATCTGGCCAAAACAACAAGCCAGGTGAGTACTATGAAAGTACTCGCAAGACAGTTCGGACATAAGATATAACAAATGTAAACATGAAGCATGTGAACAGATTAACAAGTGTGTTCAGACATAGAGATAATAATGCATGGGAAAGTAACAGAGAAGTCGGGCGGTAGTCCTCCCGAAATCCCAAAATAAATACTGGGTGCCAAACGAGGGTCTGAATGACTCCTCGAGAGGAAACTGCAAGAATAGTAATACCGGTGCCAAACGAGGGTCTGAATGACTCCTCGAGAGGAAACTGCAAGAATAGTAATACCGGTGCCAAACGAGGGTCTGAATGACTCCTCGAGAGGAAACTGCAAGAATAATAATACCACAGTCGGGCGTCGGGGCGACACCACATAAAGGGCTTATAACAGAAAATAAAGGCAGTGCGTGCCACAGTCGGACGTCTGAGTGACATCACATAAAGGGCTTATATTGAAAGTAAGAGACAAAACATGCCACAGTCGGACGTCTGAGCGACATCACTTAAAGGGCTTATATTCATAACTTAGTAGCTCATGAATTAAAAAAATCAGACATGAGATAAACAACAGGGTTAGTCCACTCACAGGAATAACGTTCAGCCAAGTTTACTACTCAAGCTTGCTTACCGGAACCAAGAATATACCACGGTGTTACGACATAGACATGGATACGCTGATCACGATACTTGACTATGGATACGATGACTCGGAAGGATTTGACTCTGCAGAGTTTGTACTTTAACCACAGCCAACGGATTTCAGTAGTCACGGAGTCTAGTTCCGTCTACGGTGTTTTGGAAGAAACACATCTAACCAGTACACACCCATTCAACATTTCCGAAGCCAGGAATCACCCTTGGCAACGTTCAAGAAAACCTTGAGACGGGGAGGCTACAACCTCGCGTAGCATGGGATCAAATTTCTATACGCGCGCTCTAAGGGGTGCCCCCCTCTCGGTCCCAACCGGAAACACCCATGCCCCCTGACCGGATGACTGGCTTTAATCCAGGGCCATGGAACCATCATCCCGGCCCCTCTGTTTGGTGTGTACACGGAAAGAGGTTACCAACTTACTAAACCGCATTCTGGCAGAAAACCAGTGGTAGCACGGAAGGGGGAAGAACGATAACGTGACTCCGTCCACGTTAACGTCGGAATTTGTCGGATGACGCAAGGCTGGTATGCTACAACAGTACCTCCTTGCTGCCCTTCATGTCACAACATGATTAGGCCATCTCTCACCAGAGATCATCGCAACTTTGGAACATGCGGGTAGTTGCCTCACCAGCAACAAGGTATTCACCGACAGTCAGATGCCACGCAAAACCTCTCACGCAAACATGCAAAACACCTATCATATCAAAGGTTCAAACATGCTTGCCTGGTTCGGAGAAGTCGGAGTCTAGCTCGGCGAAGTTCGCGGCTCCGTCACCTCTTCCGGAATCTACGGTATAGCGAAGAAGCATACTAACGTGAAAACCAACGCGTGCATAAAAATTGTTACAAAAACTTTCCAAATAAATCCCATAAAAAACTAGACAAAAATACAAGACTGACAAAAAGAGAATCACTCAAAAATCACTTTTTATTAAAAAGTTATAAAGGTTTCTGTCCAGGGACTCATCTGTAATGAAACAGAGAAGTTCCAGGGGCATAACTGAGAAAACAGAAAGCGGTTCGAATAGAAACGCGCAAGCTCAAAGGGAAAACGTATTTGCCCGAAGACGCCAACAGAAAACGTTTCGAGGGAGAAGAGAATAGAGGCTGACAGGGGGGGTCCACATGTCAGGTTTAAAAAGTTCGCCGGCGCCCGAAGACTGCGGTGGTCGCCGGCTTCGAACCACGGCGAGACAAGGAGATCGGAGTGTACCAAGAGCTTCAGCGTGTCCTTCCGCGTCGGTGGGTGGTGGACTCGACCGACGGAGAGCACCACGTCGACGGCGACACTTTCTCCGGCGGACGGCGGCTCGGGTGATGGTGGAGGACTCCTGTGGGGTGCTGCAAACCTCGAATTGAAGCACGGGTCAGAAGGAGGGATGCACTAGAGAGCTACTGGCAAGAGATGGGAGGCAGAGGTGCACGCACGGGAGCGAATCGAGCTGGATCCCATGGCGGGTCGCGGCGGCCGGAGCTGGGGAAGAAGGCTCCCCCGGGGCTCTTCCAGTAGCTTGGCGCGGCCTAGATGGAGTGCAGAGATGGTGTTGGTTCGAGTTCGAGCTCGGGGCCTCTATTTATAGGCGATTCGAGGGGATGGCCGTGAACGGGAAATCTCCGGCGAGCGATTACGGCGAGGCAGTGGTTGAGCAGGGGGTTTGAGTGGCCAAGCAGCATCAGGGAGGTTTACTGGTGCCGTTCCACTGCTAAACTGGGTCGGGCTTGGCGTAATGGCGCTGGTCCATGGTGGGGTGGCCGCACGGGCACGACGGCGGCAGAGAGCGCGCTTGGCGCCCAGCGGTTCATGACGAGAGTGGCAGCGTGTTCTGGGGAGTGGGTGGCCACGCGGCGATCTCCGGTGGCTTGGGCGGCGCTGGGTGGCGCCGTCTGCGCCGCGCCTCTCTCTGGCGGCCGCAAAGCCGCCACTGGCGTCGGTCACAGGGCGGCGCACCTCCTCCAGCACGTCGCCGACGTCCGCAAACGTCCAAGCGCTCGTGCGGTGCAGGGACAAGGCGCCAACGCGGCACTGTCGAGATCGACAACAGTTTCTGAAGAAAACGACAGTAGATCACTGAACTGCATTTCTGAATCTCTGAACTTGACATTGACATTGCTCTGCAGGTGTTCGACAGAATGATTTGGCATGAAGAAAAAATTTCCTGGGGCTGGGACTTGGTGAGGTGACCTCTCAATGCACCCAGAGGTTGCCTGATTTTTCCCAGAATTTTTGGAGAAGGATTTGAATGCATTTCATCAAACTTGGCAAATCTGGTCCAAACTTGCAGCAAGTAAAGTTTGAAAATTTTGAACTGAAGACCAGTGGATCTTCATGGGTCTTGGTTGAGGGTTCAAAGCACTAGGATGGGAAAAAGGTTTGGGGGCAAAAATCAAAACAGAAAGGGTAGTTCCTTTGTAAATCTCCAAGGGCTAGAATAGAGGACAGAAATTGCTTTGATAAGATTTAAATGGAAAAAATAATCATATGGGGAGGTTCAACTTGCTGGATTCGATGCAAATCATGATCCAAAGGCGAGGGAAGGTTTAAGGGAGGGGATTTACCCTTGGGTCATGGCAAGAGGAATTTTTGAAAGTGGCAAAGGATCATTCCAAAAGTTATAGGGCCTTTTTCAAAGAAATTTTCAAAAGGCATTTTTCCAAGAGAAAAACATTTTGGTTTGAGTCCAAATAAAAGAGGAAAACCTCCAAGACCAAAATCAAGTTTTGAGTGAATCCAAAAATGAAGCACTAGTCATAAAAGAAAATATGTTGAGAGGGAGGGTTCTTTTAGAAGAAAACTTCAAATCACCTCCCTCAAAACAAGGAAAAGTTTTGAAAAAGCCAAATAAAATTTTGGGTGTCAGAAAACCGGGCGGAGGCACCGGGGGCAGGGGCGCCGGTTCAGCCACGTTTGGCGGATCCGCCTTGTTAGAACAACATTGTGGCACCACATGTCCCCACGCCACCGGGTCATTATTCTAACCCGATGGAGAACATTGTCACTGCCGCTTCACGGCTGGCGGCCATCCCGATCGGAGGCGATTCTCCAGCAGCGGTCGAGACGCGTCGGGTTAAGGAGCTTCTTCAGACAGCCTTGGTTCAACATGAGGCTTATTCATATAGTCGCGATCGGATTCATTCCACTCCCCATCCAAGCCGGAGTTACAGCACGCGTATGGATGAACCGGCAGTATCAAGCAATGCGCGGAACCGTGATCCGCCCCGTGGCCATAACCCGGCGGGTGGTGCTGGTGATGCTCAGGAGGTGGTGGACCAGGCTCGGGCACGTAGAGAGGCCGAGTTAGCATCGCAGCATGAAGCCCGTCAGCTTACTCCGGTTCGTCCAACCACATCGGTGGAACCAGGAGTTACCTCTAGTTCCTTGGGTGTGCCATGTCTTGTCCCAGCGTTGCGCAATATGCGCCTGCCCAAGGATTTCAAGGGCCCGCGCAAGGTGCCGAATTACACCGCCGATTTATCCCCTGAAACATGGGTCGAAAGCTATGAGATGGCCATGGAGATGCTGGATGTGGATGATGCGGCATGTGCAAAGTACTTCACCATGATGCTAGAGGGAACCGCCCGCACTTGGCTAAAGAGCTTACCGGCTAATTCTATCAGGTCATGGGCCGAGTTGAGAGCCCGGTTTATTCAGAATTTCAAGGATACATGCAAGCAGCCCATGTCAATTGTGGACTTAGCTGCCTGTGTCCAGGAGGAAGGAGAGTCAACAACCCATTGGATGCGCCGGGTTTCGGAGATTTTGCATTCATCCGACCGCATCAACGCTGACACTGCAGTTTTAACATTGGAAGGCAATTGCCGGTTTGAACCCCTGAAGTTGAAATTGGGACAGCTCAAACGTCATTGTAATGACATGGGAACCCTCATGGCTGCACTGGTGAACTATGCCGACTCTGATACCAAGGATCCCGAGTCTGATGATAATAAGACAGGGAAGGGAAAAAAGAGCGGCAACGCCAAGGGGCAGCACCCCAACCAGGCGGGTCATGGAAACGGTGGCAAGCATAAAGCGGACCACGGTTTAGACTTTGTGGCTAACACTAATGCACACGACAAGGGCCAGCGGCGTAAGGGTAAACCGCCCCGGCGCAATGGAATGCCAAATCCTAATCTCGACCGTTTGTCGTATCTGTTGAACCAGCCCAGTCCAAAGCATGGGACGAAGGAGGAACCGTCCACACACCTCTGGAAAGATTGTTACATCATGCAAGAGTTCAAAAATTCTGATTCTTTCCGGTACGATCATGAATCAGGAGGCGGTTCGGGCTCCGGCTCTCATGGGTCGGGTTATGGCGGAGGAAATTCCGGTTCAGGATTCCATGGCAATCAGGGTGGATATAACAATCAAAGTAATCAGGGTAATCAAAGTGGCTATAATCATCAGGGCAATCAGCAGCAGCAGCAGTCGGGTTATCAGAGCAACCCGAAGCAGTTGTATAGCGGATAGTATCATGTCTTCACCACTAGTTTGGACAAACGCAATCAGAAGCTTCATAAAAGGGTGGTGAATGCTGTTGAACCGGCGGTACCCCATTATTTGCGCTGGTCCGAGCAGCCAATTGTGTGGAGTAGAGAAGTTCATCTGCCCCGGGTTGACAATCCGGGTCATCTGGCTCTGGTGGTGGCACCTCAGGTGGGAGGTTATAAGTTCACTAAGGTGCTCAAGGATGGAGGAAGTAGTATCAATATCCTTTATTATGAAACTTTCCATCGCATGGGGCTAACAGATAAAAATCTTAAACCGTCCAATACGCTGTTCCATGGTGTGGTGCCTGGTAAGTCGGCATATCCTGTTGGTAAGATAGCCCTGGAGGTGGCTTTTGGAGATGAGCATAACTCAAGATCAGAAACCTTGACCTTTGAAGTGGTGAAAATCGAAAGCCCGTATCATGCCCTATTTGGACGGCCAGCTTATGCTAAGTTTATGGCACAGCCTTGTTATGTCTATCTGCAGCTCAAGATGCCGGGTCACAAGGGAACTATAACCATGCATGGGAGCCGCAAGATTGCTCTGGAGTGTGAAGAAGGTGATGCGGCTTATGCTGAGTCGGTTTGTGCAACAGAAGAGTTGAAGTTCTATAAGGACAATGTTGATCCGGCGGATATGACTTTGTTGAAGAAACCAACTACCAAGCATGATCCGGGCCTGAAGTTTAAATCGGCTGATGAGACTAAGTTTGTCGACTTCGTGCCTGGTGATTCGTCCAAGCAGTTTAGCATCAGCGCTAACTTGGATCCGAAATAGGAAAGCGCGCTCATCGAGTTCATCCGTGAGAATCGGGACATCTTTGCATGGAAGCCTTCTGACATGCCAGGTGTACCGAGACAACTCGCTGAGCACACCCTCAATGTTGATCCTAAGTATAAACCGGTCAAGAAGTTTCTCTGCCGGTTCAATGAAGAAAGACGCAAAGCTATTGGAGAAGAAGTAGCCAGGCTCTTGGCGGCTGGATTTATCGTTGAAGTATTCCATCCTGAGTGGTTGGCTAATCCGGTGCTGGTCCTCAAGAAGAATGGCACTTGGCGTATGTGTGTGGACTACACAGATCTCAACAAAGCTTGCCAGCAGATCCTTTTGCCCTCCCCCGTATTGATTAAATTATTGATGCTACGGCGGGTTGTGAGCGTTTAAGTTTTTGGATGCATATTCTGGTTATCATCAGATCAAAATGGCAGTTAAGGACCAGGAGAAGACAACCTTCATAACTCCCTTTGGAGCCTTCTGCAATGTGTCCATGCCCTTTGGGCTCAAGAGTGCATAGGCGACTTATCAACGGTGTGTGCAGAATTGTCTTCATAAACAGATCGGCCGCAATGTTCATGCCTATGTGGATGATATTGTGGTAAAATCAAGGAAGAAGGAGACATTGATTGATGACTTGAAGGAAACCTTTGATAACCTGCGGGTTTATAAAATGATGCTTAATCCCGCCAAGTGTGTCTTTGGTGTACCGGCTGGCAAGCTCTTGGGCTTTTTGGTGTCTAACAGGGGCATTGAAGCTAATCCGGAAAAGATCAAGGCCATCACCTCCTTGGCTAAACCGAAGTGTATCAATGATGTTCAACGCCTGGCAGGCCGGATTGCCGCGTTGAGCCGGTTTGTCAGTCGCCTTGGCGAGAAGGCCATCCCTTTGTATCAGATGCTGAAGAAAACGGATAACTTCGTCTGGAGTGACGCCACTAATGAAGCATTTGAGGACTTAAAGCGGCAGCTAGCTAATCCGCCGGTTCTCGCTGCTCTAGTGGATAAAGAACCATTGTTGCTATATGTGGCAGCTAATGCTCGAGCTGTCAGTGTGGCTATTGTGGTGGAGCGCAAGGAGGCAGGAAAGGAATACCCGGTTCAGCGGCCGGTTTATTATATTAGCGAGGCACTCATTGATTCCAAGCAGAGGTACTCGCATTGGCAAAAATTGGTGTATGGGGTTTTCATGGCAAGCCGGAAGCTTAAGCAGTATTTCCAAGATCATCCCATCACGGTGGTCAGCTCTGCTCCTTTGGGGGATATAATCTAGAACAGGGAGGCAACATGTCGGATTGCTAAGTGGGCTATCGAGCTCGGGCCTCACGGGCTGAAATACATACCCCGAACGGCGATCAAATCCCAGGTACTTGTGGATTTCATCAATGATTGGACAGAATTACAAGCGCCAGAAGAGAAGCTGGATCACACTTATTGGACTATTCATTTTGATGGGTCCAGGCAATTGGAGGGCTCGGGGGCTGGAGTCGTATTAACTTCCCCACGAGGTGATAAGTTTTGTTATGTTCTCCGTTTATTGTTCCCTTGCACTAACAATGCAGCTGAATATGAGGCCTTACTCCATGGTCTTCGGATGGCTAAGGAGATGAATCTCAGCCGAGTTAAGTGCTTCGGTGACTCGGATCTGGTGGCTCAACAAGTGTCCGGCACTTGGGACTCCAAGGACCCACTAATGGCAGCATATCGTCGTGAGGTGGACATTGTTGCAGGTCACTTCAAAGGTTATCAGGTGGATCATGTGGACCGGTGGAAGAATGAAGTGGCAGACGCTTTTAGCCGCCTGGGTTCCCAACGTAAACCGGTTCCACCTAATGTCTTCCTGGATGTTTTGCATAATCCGTCCGTCAAAATCCCTAATGAAGAGGATTTGGCTGTTCCTGATCCGGGGCTCAGTTGGTGGTGGCTCTTCATGTCATCCCGGATTGGACGGTTCCGTATCTGGCGTATATAAACCGGGGCGAGTTACCAGAGGATGAAACTTTGGCCAGGTAGATAACCCGGTGGTCCAAGTCCATGACTATTATCAATGGAGAGTTACATCATTGCAGTGTGATAGGGGCGTTTCAACGCTGTGTGTCTCCTGAGGAAGGCCGTGAAATTTTGCGTGAGATCCACGAAGGAGATTGTGGTCACCACGCCGGTTCAAAATCTTTGGTGGCCAAGGCGTTTCGTCATGTTTTCTATTGGTTGACAGCTCATGCTGATGCCGAGGACTTTGTCAAAAGATGTGATGGCTGTCGGAAATTCTCACGGTGCGCTCATGTACCGGCTCAAGAATTGAGGATGATTCCAATCACCTCACTGTTTGCAACTTGGGGGCTGGACATGGTTGGGCCTTTCAAGAGGTCCAAGGACAAGAAGACCCACCTTTTGGTGGCGGTTGATAAGTTCACGAAGTGGGTGGAGGCAGAGCCAGTTAGTAAGTGTGACGCAGCCATGGCGGTTCAATTCATCAAAAAGGCGATCTTCCGGTTTGGCTTTCCACGAAGCATTATAACAGACAATGGTACCAATCTGTCGAAGGGTGCCATGAAGGAGTTCTGTCAACGTGAGCACATCTGGCTTGACGTGTCATCAGTGGCTCACCCGCAGTCCAATGGTCAAGCGGAGAGGGCCAATCAAGAGATCTTGAGAGGCATCAAACCCCGGCTTATGGTTCCTTTGCAACGGACGCCGGGTTGTTGGGTTGAGGAGTTACCTTCAGTGTTATGGAGCATCAATACCACACCCAACAGATCGACAGGCTACACGCCGTTCTTCATGGTTTATGGAGCGGAAGCGGTTCTTCCTAGTGACATCCGTCATGACTCGCCTCGTGTAGCGGCATATGTTGAAGCGGACAACGAGAAGGCATGGCAGGAAGCTCTTGACCTGTTAGATGAGGAGCGTGACATGGCGGCAGCCCGTTCGGCGATTTATCAGCAAGATCTGCATCGTTATCATAGTCGCCGGGTTAGAACCAGAACCTTTCAAGAAGGAGATTTGGTGCTTCGACTCATCCAGGATCAGACGGATATGCACAAGCTATCCCCCCCTTGGGAAGGACCTTTTGTGGTCAACAAGGATCTGCACAATGGGTCATACTACTTAACCGATGTTCGAGAGCGCAAAGACTCACGTAAATCGAAGGAGGAGACCAACCGGCCGTGGAATATTGCTCATCTTCGGCCCTACTATACTTGAGCTACAGGCTCTGCTTATGTACATATTATGACATTGTATATATTATGATCAATATAATAAACCGTAACCTCAGCTAAAGCGGGGTATCTGTTGTTTCCTTACATCCTGTGTGGTTACATGGAGCTTACAAAGCGGCGTCCGGTTTACCCCTTGATTTAGCTTCTCAAAGCTTGATATTAGATCACTTGGGGGCTTGGTCGTACCCGAACCATAGCTACGCCTCTTGATCAGCGCAATGCCACAACATCATTTGGGGGCTTGGTCGTATCCAAACCATAGCTACGCCTCTTGATCGGCGCAATGCCACAGCATCACTTGGGGGCTTGGTCGTATCCGAACCATAGCTACGCCTCTTGATCGACGTAATGCCACAGCATCACTTGGGGGCTTGGTCGAACCCGAACCATAGCTACGCCTCTTGATTGGCGTAATGCCACAGCATCACTTGGGGGCTTGGTCGAACCCGAACCATAGCAACACCTCTTGATCGGCGTAATGCCACAGCATCACTTGGGGGCTTGGTCGAACCCGAACCATAGCAACACCTCTTGATCAAATTTGGGGCCTGGCAGCCCGTGAAAAGCCTCGACTACAACGGTTTTATTTGCCTTTTGCTAAGTTTCTTTTTCTTTTGCTAAGATTTGTGATGTTTTCAAATCGGTGTTTATCAACCAGGTTAGGCTGTCAACTACAAGTTGTCAGTACATGACCAAGTTATAATCCGGAGACTATCAGCCCGGTTTGGTTTTGACTCATAGTCACCAGTATGGAATAAACCGGTGTTTATTACAACCCGGAACAGTTTTATTGTAAACCGGCATTATATAACAGGATATACTTTTACTCTGGATTAGGGTTATTACCCTCATTACAAGGTTGGTCAGCCAACACTATGCCTAAAGGTCACAGGTATCATATATTTCCATATTTGGTTATCTTTTACAACCTTGGTTATAAACCTTGGTCATATATATAGTTGGGTATCATGACCCGCCCGGTGGTAAACCGCCAGGGCGCTTTAAGCTTCTTATCTTCAGGAACAGCTTGAATAAATAGCTATGGATTATGAACATCATATCTCAAGCATGGCGGATTAACACGCATCAGTTGTAGATAAATATGCACGAAGGCATAACAGACCAAGTGTTTTAGCTAGCCTATTACAAGACGTTTCAGTGCCCAAAGGAATAATTGTTTCTCCATAAACATTGCAGTATGGAAGATTAAACCGGCCCCCGGGTTATGATCGCTGAGTAGCTTGACCTAATGGCTGCGGATCATCTTGCGCCGGTTCATCTTCTTCGTCTCTACCCAGCGGCTGGAAGTCAACAGTTGTCCAGTCGATCCCAGTTAAAGCTTGGAACACAGCTTCGTCGCTTATAAGGGTGGAAGGTTCAATATCAGGGGCATAAGTGTGCTTACGGATTGGAGGGATCAGGTTTTGAGCCTCAGGAGTTGGTGCAGCAACCCGCTTGTTATTGGTATCATAGCTGGCCTGGTAAAATGAAAGATCAGCCTCTTCAGCAAGTTGACAAGCCAGTGGACGTACTTCCCGGTTTATGGCATGGAGATCATCAGTGCCAAACTCTGATCCGTCTTCTTTTAAGCTTGGGTAGCCTTTAGCCACGTCCGTCGGATTAAGATCAGGCACCCATGCTTTTGTCCGGGTTAGTGCGGTGAGAGCGCCAGCCCTTGCAGCAGACGTCTTCAGCTCTTCTATCCGGGCAGGCAGCATAGATAGCCTGTCTAAAGTATCTTTGATCAACGTCGGAGGCGGCTTATTATGAGAAGCGGTGCAGATAATTCGTTGAGCGCCGGTATACAGTTGTTCTATCAGCGTGTAGGCAGCCTTCAGCTTCTTCTGAACATCAGAGCCCAGATGACTAATGCAAGTTCCTGCATCATTGCAAACATCAGTAAACCGGCAACACATGGGAAGATATGTTAAAAGTATTAAGGAAAAGATGCTTACCAAACACAGCAGCGGTCATCGCATGTACTTGCCGCTTTACCCCAGTCAGCTCGTCTACCACCGGTTTGAGAGCTGCTTCTGCGTCTTCGGCTCTTTTCCGCAAAGAGGATTTCTCTGTGTTCCAATCCGCCCGCTCCTTGGCAAAGCTCTCCTTTTGCTTTTCCATAGCGGCTAAGGCGTTCGTCAGCTCATCTTTTGCTTTGGAAGTTTCGGCCTATTGGGACTTGATATTCTCTTGCAGATCAGTGGTTTGGCTTTCCTTCTTGCTTAGTTCAGCCTATAAAGAGACAGATACATAGTGAGTTGACAGTACATATTTGAAGTACCAAGCACATAACAAGTTATCCCCTTGATACTTGGGGGCTAATGTGTGTTTGCTCAAAAACTGTTGGTATGGGAATTCTTCTACAGTCCCGGTTCATCTTTATAAAGTTAAGCCGGCCCTTGGGGGCTATACCGGCGAAAGAGCAGTATGGCAAATTTGAAGGAACCGGTTCATCTTAAAAATGTAATCCGGTCCCTGGAGGCTAAATATGCAAAGTTAAGTTATGACAAAAGTCCCGGTTTAGATTGGTATCATAAACCGTCACTTGGGGGCTACTAGGAGTTGATAAACTGTAATTGGACAAAAGAGAAAAACAGTAGTTACCTCATATCGCTCCTTTACCAAGTTTACCAAACTAGCTTCATAGTCACGGCTGGTATACAGACGGTTCAAGAAGCCAGAGTGAATATCTTGAGCATTGAGATGAGCGTAGCTTGATAAATCGACATTCCATTTGCCTTTGCCGATAGCAGAGAGATCATCCTCGGCAGTATGCTTTGACAAAGCTACAGGATTGCCAGGAGTGGTGTGGCCAGTACCAGTAATCGTAACGTCATCATCTTGTTCATCAGCAGCCTTCACCGGAGTTGCCGGTTTATCAGTGTCCTTAGCTGGACTGACCGGTTTGTCATCAGTTCGGACAGGGCTGGTTGGCCGGTCTGCATGGCTTGTAGTGTCAACTTGCACTTGTTCAGCAAGGAAATCATGGTCTTGAAGCGGCGGATCGTGAAGTATGGCGTCAGCGTCGGTTTCTTCCAGATCGGGAGTTGCCTCCGGTTTAGCAGCTACATTATCATCAGCCGGTTTGTTTAACCGAGTTTTCTTGCTGGGTCTTGGCTTGGCGCCGAGAAAAGATAGACATAAGGATCAAGTACAGTATGTAAAAATAACACATCAAGAATAAAGACATGTGCATAGCTCACCCAGGAACTGTTTTAAGGGGTGGAAGCTGTGTGGCCGATGACTCGCCAGAGGATGAGTGAGAAGTACCCTGATAATTTGAATCAGACGGGTTAAGAGGCTGACGAAAACAACCTCCGTTTGGGCATGAAGTATCAATGGGATAAGAGACCCCTGATCGGCGTTTCCGAACCGGACTGTTCGGTAAACCGGCGGAGGTAACTACCTGGCCGCTGTGCCGGGTTGTACGGCGAGCTTCGTGCTGCTGCGTCTTCCAAAGAAAGTTTGGGTCCAAGTAAGCAAGAGTGTGAGAAAATTTTACTTTCCGGTTTGCTTGAAGGATTTTTGATCTTGGGAGAGGATCTGAATCAGAGGAAAGAATGGTTACCTCTACGTCCTCAGCGTGACTGCCTTCAGCGTCGTCCTGATAATAATCATTGTCAATGAGATGTATGAAAAATGAACCAAGAGAGTCAAGTTCTACCTCTGGTTCCGGATTACGCACATCTTCATCAGCTGGTAGATCGGAGGATGCGGTGGTCCTTCTTTTGGCAGGTTTCTTAACAACCTTGGTCTTTGGACGAACTGGCTTGACTAGTTTGTCTTGCGGCTTCGCCGGTTTGTCTTGTGATGGTTTCTTGTTCCAGAACGGATCATCACCCTGTCAGAAAATAATCACACTTTCAGAGAATATTTGAACAGAAGCAAATTCAGATACAAAGGATTATATGATTCTTACAGCTGGTGGTTTGTTGAAGGTGCAGAAAGGGAGTAGTCCGGTATGGGCACAGACGGCCTCCGGATCGTTCAGTATTTTCTTTACAGCCTCAGTGACTTGTTCGTCTGTAAGCTGAATGTCAATGTGCCGCTGCGCATCCTTCAAACTCCCCGTGTACTCACACATCAAACCGGGGCGCCGGCTTAAGGGCAGAATGCTCCAGCTTATCCAGCAACGAGCAAGATCAACTCCTATCAAACCGTTCGCCATGAAGGCTCCAAGCTTTGATAATTGGGGAGCATAGTTGGCCCGTTCTCTTGCTGTCAACCTCTGAGGAAAAGGATGTGTGTTGCTAGGGCGTTCAGGGCGGTAACCCGTCAAAGGATTTTCATTAGATGGAGATGTATCCATGCAGTAAAACCAAGTCTGGTTCCACTCTTTGGGGTGACTATGGAGTTTGGGATGAGGGAAGGTGACTTCCATCCTTTTCCGAACCGCCATTCCGCCCAGTTCCGTATTGGGCCCATCTGAGAACTCTGTGCGACGGTTTATGTAAAAGAAATCCCGAAACAGTTCGACTGAAGGTTCCTCTTGCAGATAAACCTCACAAAAGACTTGGAAGTGGCAGATGTTGGTTACAGAGTTAGGACCAATGTCTTGAGGGCGCAGTTGAAAACTAGCCAGTACATCCCGAATTTTTTTTTAACCGGGAGGGCTAAAACCTCGTCTGAGATGATCAGCGAACACGACTACCTCTCCATCCTCGGGTGTAGGAGGATTTTCCGGGCCAGGGACCCTCCAGTGGATGACATCTTTCTTGGCTAAAGCGCCCGTTTTAACAAGGTTATTTAATTGCTCCTCGGTTACTCGAGAGGGAGCCCAATTGCACTCATAGACTTGCTTAGCCATGACAAGGAAATTCTGAAACATGATTATTACCGGTTTAAGATTTATAGTGGACAACTATACAGCGGTATGAGGATAAAAGCATATTGGTAAACCGGATTTGGTTATTCGTAAACCGGAGTCTGACAATGGAACGGTGTAATGCATTGACGGTTCAACAGGGGACTAATGGTATCTACCGGGTCATCATTTTTTCTGTGAAGTTAAACTGGCCAATCTGGTGTTCAAAGTGTGTAAGTGAAGAAAGAAACAAGTTTCACGTCTTGTATGGTAATTTAAGATCTACCGCGCGTAGGAAAAATAAAATATATTCTGACCTAAATTCCAGCATACTAAAAGTTCACCAAGTTGAGATGAGTTGGATATCAAACAGGTGCTGAAACTACTACCGCGCGAGATCTATGTGGTTTAAACTACTACCGCGCGAGATCTATGTGGTTTTTGGATCTAATCCATGGATATAAATAAGGAATAAGAAGGGCGTCGACGAACACTAATGAACGAAAGAAACCCTAAGTGCAGATCTATGAGAAGAGAAAGGGGAGACTTACGGAGGCTGTTGAGCAGCGGCGGTGCGTGGAGGAGCTCTGGTACGTTCAGGTTGATGCAGCGGCCAAGGTTGGTGCAGCAGTCGAAGGTTGACGGCGGCGGCCGAGGTCGAAGGGTCGGGCGTCGTGAGGATGACGATGAAGCGAAGAGGCACGAGGGGGAAAATCGAGGAGCCGAATTTTTTATATGAGGCGATGCTGTCGCCTCGATTGTCGGTGCCTCGTTAATGACAGGTGACATCACGGTGGTTTACCATGATCCTAGATGATGATGTCATGGCGTTTTACAAGATTGTGTGAAGATGTTGAAGAAGAAATTTTCTTAAGTATTAAGGATTGACATGAACCTGTTCAAATCAATCTGGGGCCTAATGTTGGGGATATTACCACTGGGCGTAAACCGGCCAGGAGAGGCCGGGTTAACTTCATATGTAGTTCATCTGTATCTGAAGCCCATGAAGACAAACGGTGATGCTTTATGAAGGCCCAAGGCCCAAAGCCGGTTTAAGGCCTGTAGACACAAACCGACATTGATATGTAAACTTGTGTTGTAAGATAGAAGTAGCAGAGACCAAGCCGGACACGATTATGATCCGGCCTCGGAGTCTGTAAACCGACGGGCGTCAACCCATGTATATAAGGGGACGACCCGACGGCAGTTCAGGGACAACAGAAAACAACTCGAGACCCAGGCAAAGCGGATTCGCTCCCTGGTCATCGAAACCCCATCAATTCCATCACAACTAGACGTAGGCTTTTACCTTCATCGTAAGGGGCCGAACTAGTATAAAACTCTCTTGCGTCCCTTTTCCGCTTTAACCCCTTTAAGCTAACCCGTAGTGATGGCTCCACGACTAAGTCCTTTCTCTAGGACATCTGCCGTGACAAAACCACGACAACTAGTACGAACGTATTAACTACAGTAGGAAAACGAAGATACGAGGAGTAGTACGAAATGCAAGAAGAACAGTAGTAAGACATAGTACTAGTACTACTGTACGTACTAAAGAGGTCAAATAACGAGAAAGAACATAAACATAGTTCTGCTGGGGCCTTAGCACAACACACCCTTGAAAATAAACTAAGCAACTAGTCCGCTTGACACTGCGGTAGAACCAGCATGAGCGACGGCACTGGAACCTACTCGGAATCCGAGTCCACGTCCTCGACTTTTTCCTCGTCCCTCTTCCTCTTCGCCGACGCTTCTTTGCTTGAACCGAACACTGGGCTCTGCTTCTTCATCCAACCCTTGTAGATATTTAAACAAAGGTAGGCATCCATTGCTACATACAGGATGTGATCTTCATCTAATTTCTACCACTCCCATGCATGACGAAACTCGTGATGAGGTTTCTTCAGTTTAGCGTACGAACGATCAATCATGGCTGCTGCCAGGGTCAGCATTGAAGGCTGAGAGGAGGACACCAGCCCTTCCTTCTGGAGGTCGAAGGGGCCCCCTACAATGAGGCCTATCCGACCCAGGATTTCCTTGTCGTTCCTAAAGTCTACAGTAACGAATTTGACTCGGCCGCCCTTGAGGAACTTCTTAAATTCCTTGCACTCAACGTCGGCATGGAATATGTGGTAGACCAAGCATAAGTCATGCACACAAACCTGGATCACGGCGGGCTTCTTCTTCTCTGCCTCCTTTAGTTTCTTCTCGCTTCCCAGGACTGTAGTGTACTCAACATCTAGCCCAGCGACCCACTCATCATTTGAGTTTTTGAACATGCGTTTGAAGCGAGAAAGGCATTCTTTAACCATTGCGGAAGAACGGGTGTAGATGACGTCGAACTCATCGCCGGTGATGGTTCTGACGTTGTACTCACCGCCGATCATGGAGGTTTGGGACGCCATGGATTTGGGAGGAGGGTTAGGATTAGTGGAACTGCCGTAATGTGAAAGGACGGGACGACTGGGAGCGACCTACTATAAGGTACCGTACTAGTAGAAGACGGGCACGAGTAGGGCGTGAGAACGGCATGGAGTTGCTGGCTTGCCCGGTGGATAAACGGCTGCAAGCCCCCAAAGAGTTCTCGAGAACTATGCAGGACCCACTAGATGTCATGTCTACAAGACCCATATCGTAGGCCTGTAGGTATAGCTTCTGCCTGTTTGCACGCCATGCCGGCTTGTGTGTAACTTCAATTAATTCCGTCAACCGTCGTGCCTCCCACGACCTTCGCCGCCCTCGCGCGGTCGCGTCCTTTGAGACTTCGACCGGCTATAAACGAGCAATTTTTTTGCCTACTCGATACTCCCTCTGGTCCTTTTTACTTCCATCAACCGTTTATATAAAAAATGTCAATATCTACAATACTGATTATAATGAGTATAAAGCACGTCTTGGGTGGGATAGATTTTTTTGGGTTAGTTGAGTTCAAACTAACCCAAACTAACTCTAACACATGGATCCAAAAAGGGCCAAGGTTAGCTATTAGAGTACTAGTACCTCCCTTCTAGTTTAAAGGGCTCGATTCAAAATTTTGACCTACTCTTAGCAAGATAGAGGCGGTGGAATAGTTTTTGTAGTTCTTCACAAAAAAATGTGTTTACCAATGCATGCATGAACACTAGTTACTCTAACACCCCTCTCTTCTTTAATTCTTTGCCACATCAGCATGTTTTCTATTCCCGTTTCCATGATACCAGCTAAGATACCACCATTATGGCCAGCCTTAATCATCGCATGTAATAATTTAGTGCACCTTGAAATATGAACATGTGTGGGGCGTGTATGTTTTTAATGACTTGAGACTATACCTAGCCCGGCATTCAAGATGAGACTTATTATGCACCGTTCCCCATACCTGCAGGAAGCCCGTTCGTCTCCAAATCTTTTCCTCTCCATGTGTTGGAAACAATATGCCTGCCAGACTCTCCTTCTCCCTCCGGCGGTCCCACCACTCCACCCCTTGTGGAAAAAATCTGCATGCATGACTCTCCTCCCCCCGCGCTCGTCCAATCCGTTGTGACCAGCAATATTTCCACCCCTTCCCTCCCCCGTAATTTACTCCAACAAATATGCCCACGTAGTTGTTACTTAACTGCAGGTGCATTGGGTCACTGACATATGGGCCCAACAGGGGTCTGGCCCACATGTCAGTGACGCAACTGGACCTGCAGTTAAGTCAGTGCAGCTCAGTCCATATCTTACGTAGGTGTGCCATTGCTCGCTATAAATACTGCGCCTCCCACGACATTTCTATCTCCTCCCCCTCACGTTCACGTTCATCGCTATCTCCTCCCCTCCCTGGCTCCCTCTCACGTCGACCACCATGGCATCGCCCCTCCCAAGCCCTAGGCGCCCCTCGCTGCACCGCGCGGACGGTCACGCGTCGCCGTTCCGTTCCTCGCCGCCACTAGTCGAGGAGGACGCGTCGGCGTTCCGCTCCTCGCCGCGACGCGACGCGTCGCCGTTCCGTTCCTCGCCGCCACTAGTCGAGGAGGACGCGTCAGCGTTCCGCTCCTCGCCGCGACGCGTCGAGGTGGACGCGTCGGCGTTCCCAATCTCGCCAGCACGCGCGTCGGAAGACGCGTCGGCTCCCCGCTCCGAGGTGAACGCCGCGCCGCCCGCGGATCCCCCAGCCTTGAGGAGCTTTGGAAAGAAATGGATGTCGCCTTGTGGGAGGCTTTGCCTCCAGCAGAGCGCGCCAAAATAGAGGCGGAGAAGAAGGCCGAGGAAGAGAAGCGCACCGCGGAACAAGCTGCCTGGGAGGCCTATGTCGCGTCCGAGAGAGTCAGGCAATTGGCTCTTTGGCAGAAGCCTCGTGCGAGGGCCGTGAGGGTGGCGGAGGACGCCCGTGCCGACGCCCTGAGTGAAGTCGGGCCGAAGCGCATCATCTACGCTTGGCGGTACGTGGACCGGGTGCACGCTTCCAGCGAGGAGGAGTACCTGTTGGCGCCGGATCACCACACCGGTGAGATCGCGCTCGCCCGCCGGCAAGCCGCCAATCAGCACCTCGCGAGTTGCGAGGCTGAGGAAGAGGCGTTGTGTCGGCGCGCTGGGAAACGGCCGCGCACCAGGGCACTCGTGGCGCGCCGCAAGCACTCCTGTGAGCGCCTGGCTTTTAGGAGGAGTATAATTTTTGTTTAGTAAGGCGATCTCATTAGTTTTGGGACGCAAATGAGAAATCCCGAACGTTCAGGAATTATTAGCGTCCTTAATTAAGTATGTAAAAGGGAAAGTTTGGAAACCTTGTGTATTCGTACGCATTTTGCAAGTACGTGCATATAGCACAAACTTTACTATATACTATCGCACTACACGTCTCTCTCTATATATGCTTGCAGACTGTGCTACTCCCTCCGTCCAGGTCAATAAGTCATCTTTGGTTGTGCACCGTGACCAAGAAGGAGGGAAGACTTATACACCTAGACGGAGGGAGTACTACTATTACTTATGTACGTGCAAATGCACGTTTTAACATTACGATGCGGTTTTTGTAAAAGTAGAAAAACAGCACTAGTCAAGCTTGTGAAACGATTCAATGCAAAACAAATGCAAAAATGCTCGTTTGATTGTTTACTTTTAGCTTCCTTCTCTGTGGTTATTTCTCTGTCGTACTTTGTACGGAGTATCTCACTGGTTGGAAAGGCATGCAAATTCCCAAACCGCTTCCTACACCCTGTATCGAATTTTTTGCCTAACAAGTTGTGCCGTGCAATTGGAATTCCAACTTGAGTACTACTACTAGTAGGAGTACCAGGGGCCAGTTCTTTTAGGCTTCTAGATTAGTAATCCCATAACTACTACCTCCGTCCTGGTTTATTGGTCCCCATTGTAATCTGTGTCAAATTTTGATCATAAATTTAACTAATGAAATGTTAGTGCATGTCACATGCACTAACATTTTATCAGTTAAATCTTTGGTCAAAATTTAGCACAAATTACAATGGTGAGGAATAAACCAGGACGGAGGTACTACTAGTAGTAGTTTAGAAGCCCAAATAAATGAGTGAGGCGCCTTAATGTTACTCTCCACTGTGACTAGTCTTATGGGAAAAGCTGGGGAAGCCGCCAAAAGAACTGGCCCTAGGAGTAGTAGCTAGGGATACTAGGAGTAGTAGCTAGGGATCGAGTGTGCGAGATGAACCGGAGAAAGTAAATGCAGAGAGATGAAATGCAAAAAAGACGGAGGGATGTGATGGTTGCTTGTCCGTTTATTTTACCAGGCCACTTATTACTGGGAGTGGTTGGGTTTTGTGATATGACGGCTTTACTGCCGCGCCACGAGCGGGGTGAGACTCCCGTGCAGCGCCGCCCTCTACACTAGTACTACTACATCGGTCGTGGTTTATCCCCCATTGAATTTGACTGAAGATTTAACTGACAAAATGTTAGTGCATGTCAACAAAAACAATATCGTTGGATTCGTATTTGAACATAGTTTTCAATGATATAATTTTAGGTGACATGCATCATCATTTATCGTACTATATATAATGTTAGTTCAATTTTTGGTCGTACTAATCTATAGTAAGGTGCCCGTGCGTTGCACGGAAGAGTGAAATGCATTGATCGGGGAGTTGTTTATTTTGACAAAGGATGTGGGGGTCATCTCATGTGTAACGGGTATCGATAGGTTTGTTCGGATATTATTTCATCTCTAGAGCTCACAAACATCCGGGTGAAATAGATAAAAAAGTATCTTTTGCAAACAAAAGCGTTCAACTGTTCAACCTGCATCCAAAACTTGTGAAGAAATAACTCTTATTGTGCTTTGCAGGAAATGATCTTCAAGAATTAGTTTTTGAGTATCCATTGTTATACATGTTGGCTACAGATGACATGGCACTTTCTTATAGTCAACAGTTGGCTATACTATTTAAGTATTAACCATGCCCTTATACACCTAGACGGAGGGATTAAATCAGGATGACTTGGAAGGGGGCAGAGGATATGTAAGAAATGGTTCATCATAAGTCTTTCACCAGTACTGTAGTAAAAATTCATACATGGAAGATTCTAGACTAAACCATAAATGGATACACTTTTATTCATGCGCGATACTCCAATAGAGCAAGATCATGCATGGAAGTCTCCACATGCTTAGACAGCGGATTACATTGAGCGAAGACTAATGATCAACATTTAACTTGATAATGCAGATGTCCAGGTGAACCTCCTTGGAGTCCCCGTGCACATTGTTGGGGGTCAAATAATACCGTGCGTCTTCCATGTCCACATCGGCGGGAAAGTCCCAGCTCGGCAGAGTCCAAGTATGCTTGGCGTAGCCAGTGTCGCCGCCCACGTACCTCCGAGGGGTAGTAATAGTGAGCACGCACCCGTACATCGGCCTCGTGTCAGTGTCAGCGTCAGCGGCGTCGCCCCTGACGCACACTACAGAGATGTGGCGGCGGCCTGCGCGGGCCTCGCCGGTGGCCACGATCAAGAGGAAGACGCTGCCGTCCTCCTCCGAGACTAGCAGGCGGCGCTGATCCTCCAGCGACTCCGGCACGGTGAACGGGTAGCACGTCTCGTACTTGATGTTCTTCGCCAAGGGCCAGTAGTGATTGCCGCACGCCTGCGTCAGGTGATGCACGATGTCCGCCGGCGAGCCCCAAAACGGCACCGGGCACTCATAGCAGTAGACGAAGGGCTCCTTGGAGGCATCGACCAGGCCGTCCATGAAACGGGAGTGGCTGTAGGGGACGTTCCGCCAGTTGAATATATGAGCAAGTTACTACGAGATTTAGTCCGAATAAGCACAAAATAAATCATGACGGCTATAACAGAGATTAAACTAATCATGCGGACTAGCATAGTAGATGAACAGATCGAATCTAGGACACAGACTAGAAACATGAATTCTACCACGATTTCGAACAGGAAGGACAGAAACACATACGGTGCAACGGGAGCAGCACCATTGGCGTTGAGGTTGTCGCCCATGTCGTTGAGGAAGAGGTTGCCGAGGTCGGGGAAGAAGTCGTCGTCGGTGAAGTCGTCGCTGCTAGCAGTCGCGAGAGTGCGCTCCCCAAATTTCAACAGCGCCCGCCGAATGGAGCGCAGGAGGGAGTGGCTGTAGGGGACGTTGCGGCCGCCGAATGGAGCGCAGGAGTAGCCCACGAAGCAGTAGATGGTGCTCCTCCCTAGTCTCTATTCTTATCTCTATCTCTACTACTCTTCTTTGTTTTTTATAATATACTAGTTGTAGTTGTCAAATCAAATAGTACTGCGCCGTCCACTGCACGCCCGGCTGAACACGCCTCCTCGCCTCCATCAAACCCCTCCGTTAAACCCGCATGCAAACCGAGAAACCTACTCCGGCCCGCGGGAGGAAATTTGCCGGTTGCCGTTGGAGAATAATAGAGTCACATCCAATCCATTTGAGTTAATTGCGTGCATGATTTTCCCTCTATAAAAAGTTAATTGCATCCTTAATGGGTTCCACTGTCAGTACAGTGTACATGACTTGCAGGCTGGCTACAGATTCGTACAGAAAGTTAAAAAGAAACAAATCCATGACTTGCAGGATTGGAGTTAGCACCGATGGCGGTTCGTAGTCGTTCCATGCTCGGGCATTGAAGTTTGTAACTATTTTAGATTAGAACATACTACTCCTCCGGTGCTAGTAGTAGAGCAGAGTCCTACTCCACTACTACTCTACTCAAGCAAGTTAGGGCATAGTAGCAGGTACTGTAGGGAGTACCAGTATTGTGATCACTCAAGCAAGTTGTCTGACTTTGATATGACCCTACGCTGCTGGTATGTGTCTCGTAAGTCAAGCGGCGTGCTGTAGTCATCATCACCTATCCACTTCCCGCAGCACATATTCGCTTCTCCATCTTTGTCCGCTCTTCCATCCCCGCTAAGGCGCCTCCCCCCTCGTCCAATCATCCATCCCCGCTAAGGCGCCTCCCCCCTCGTCCGAAACCCAAGCACTAACAATGGCAGAACCGAGCAGCGTCCGCCGAAATAATGGCTGGAATTCGCTCCCCACAGAGGTAATCAAGCTCATTGTTTCGCGTGTGGACAATCTCAGTACCATGCCGCTCGCCGCGTGCTCGTCGGGGCTGTACCGTTTACTCAAAGCCCTCAGGCCGGAGCTTTTTAAGCCAGCTCCTTGCTTGCTGATGCCGCCTGATCTTCAGAAACGGCGTGTCACGCAGCATAACGATCGTAGGGTGGCGAGCATCAACCCCCTTGACTGCGATCCGATCCCCGTCACCCTCAACTACATTAATGGTATGTACTGGGTCGGCACGAACACGTCTTGGATGGTGCTCGTCGACGGTCGCGGCAGCTGGATGCTCGTGGAGGTCTACACCCGGCGATTGATCCCCCTTCCTTCGATTAACACTGCACTGCTTTGGCACCGCGGCCCAGAATACTCGGAATCTTACAGTAGCCAACATGATACCAAGTTTGATTTGCTCAAGGTTGTAATCTGCCAAGTGCCCACAAGATCTGCGAATTATAAAGACTTCAGGCTAATTGCGTTCTTCAACTGCGGTCTCGCCTATCTGACAGGTCACTGCGGTAAGTGGATAAATCTGCACGTCCATCGCAGGATCATACATCCTCCATGGTTCTCTGATGCCATTGAACAGAAGGGCTTCATTTCCTATGATATCATGATGGCTTGCTTATATTACTGTCAACATTTACTGAAAAAATATTCATGCTCATAACATGCTGTTCTTAAGATTGACTACATCAAGAGCCCTTTTTTATTTGACTCCAACTTTTTTTAGGGTTATTTGACTCCAACTTGATATGATGTTGTAGGCCGCCTGGTGTCCCTACCCTTCCTAATCCCAGAACCTTTCAAAGAAAAGCAGCATGGCAGTTGCAGGTGGTTCCTGGCTCGATCAGATGACGGTGAACAATTGATGATCGTTCGCACGTACCGGACATGTTGTTTCGCGGAATACAATCACAGTCACTGCAAGGTCTTTGAGCAGGATCCCAGCTTCTTTGGGACTTCAGGAACTTTTGACTGGAGGTTGGTAAGTAGCCTTGGTACACGCTCTCTGTTTGTCGGACTGAATTATCCGATTAACCAAGAGATAACCGACGGCAAGGATCATGATGGCAGCGCAGTTTCGTTCATCAGGCAAAACTGTGTGTACACAGCGTACCATGCGTCTCTGCATGCACCATACCCTGATATGTGCCGCCACGCTCTGCAGCCCAAAGTAGGAGAGAGGGTCGCAAGTATCAGACTTCAACCTGCTGGCTGGAGTTTCCCCCGTCAGGCACCCATCTGGTTCAAGCCGTCAGCCAATCTCCACAGCTTAATAAATAGTAACGTCTAACTGAGCCAGTTAGTTAGATGCGTACACTTGGTGTAGTAGGATCTTTATTTAGTTTGATGCATACACTTGTTCTTTTTTGGTAGCCCTTTTGTAATGATGGCTGATGTTTGGTTTGGAAGAGAGAGCTGCGTCTTCACTCTTCTGGCCTGCTTACTGCTTCTGTTGCACCCCCAGCCCTGGTTGCTGCTGCTGCTGTTTTCAATGTACAATCAGTAGTATATTTCGTCTGTTGGTTGAATAAATGTGTTGTTAGAACGACAAACACAATGTTTTGGAAGTCGTTGCACGGTTCGATCCTTTAGTGCCCCGTACCGTACGTAGCGCATACTATTTTTCGTACGGAACACATTTTCCACTTGTTGATAACATGCAGCCCACTGATGAAGGCCCAATAGAGAAGCCCATAATTAACTGGAAGGGAGGCTCTCACATGAATCCGGCCCAGGTACATGCTCATGGTCCCCTAAACATAAATAAGTAAATAAATAAATAAAGCTAAATGCTCATGCACCAGTTCTTTAAATTCACGATTTAACAGGAGGATATTATTTCCTATGATAGTGTCGTTACATTCAGTCGATATTATTCTTCGGCAAAGATAGCGACCAGTCTTCTTTCTCCCAGCATTTTCTTCCTGCAACCAGCGGACCCATGCAAATCGTAGTCAACGTCGTAAATAGATCCGGTCCATTTTTATTTTTCAATAAGAATGTCCAACCCAGCCCAGCACATTGGCGACAACACTTTATCCTCCGCCTTGGTGCGCTCGCCGCGGCGCCGCCGTCCGGCCCTGTCAACATAGTTTTTTTCGAAACGGTCCCTGTCAACATAGTGAATCGGGAGAGGACTGTAGTTGTGAGTATGACAGTACGGACCCACCAGGTCCACTCCCGAACACAAGCAAGCGCCTCTTTTACTACTCAGATGAACCCCTCGTTTTTTACTCTAATCCACCCTGCTGATATCTGGGACCCACATCATTTTCAACGTATAGTCAATTAACGACAGAATTGCACAACTTTTTTTAGTAGTAATTCGGAGGAGCAGGCTATAAACTGGGTTGTGCGGTCTCTGTGGCCCGTCTAACAACATGACCAGCCCAGCAGTTTTTTCTTTGGGAAAATAGGTAGCCCAGTATTTCTTTTTGAAGAATACCCAAGCTAGGCCTATTTGTTTTCTCCGACTTACTGGGCTGCAAATCTTTCAAGACGAGGAGGGATGCATTCCGGCCTGGCCAAAGAGTATGGTCAGTGTCTGTTAAAAGTAATATCAAAAGGGGTTGAAAATTCCAAAAAAATTATAGCAAATGGGATATTAGTTTCTTTTTTTGTTTTTGTTCTTCACTGATATCTTATACGTATTTCATTGGATTTAACATGACATAGTACTAATTTATTTTTAAATTTGTTTTAGTATGGCTACTAATTTTTGGATTAAGAATATTTTGTTCCCCAGCAAAAATTTGCGAATTTTCAAAATTTCCCACATATTTAGTTAATTTTTTAACCCTGGTACTGACCAGAAAATGGGCAGCAATTCTAAAAATGGAAAACGGGCTGCAATAAATTCCATATGAATTAGAAAATGAGTAAAAATTATAAAAATAATAGCAAATGGGCTGTACACGCCACAGATTTCGAGGCTGACTTGTTTACGCAAGGCTTTGTCAGTCAACACACGATTCTAGCAGCAGTGACTGTTGGATGTCCATCCAACGGCCGACGTGCTTCTTCAATCTCTGATCTTCCTGCTCCAGCCGCCTAAACTAGCGCCGGCGGGACTGCCTGCTCCCTCCTCTTGTGGCCCGCTGTGATGCCGCGCAGGCTTCCCCGGCCCACCCTACTCCCTCCGCTGGCCTGGCCGCACGCAATCAACTGCCTCCTTATTACGCGAAAAAATGATTCCTCCCACTGACATCTGGGGCGCACCGGTTGGGAGGCTGACCTGTGGGCCTACTAAGTTGACGCGTACGCAGGGCTTGTCAACTTAGTCAACAAATGATTCTAGCAGCAGTAACCGTTGGATTTGAATCGAACGGTCCTGCTGCTTCTTCAATCGCTGCTCTT
Organism: Triticum aestivum; assembly: GCF_018294505.1. Lineage (NCBI taxonomy): Eukaryota > Viridiplantae > Streptophyta > Magnoliopsida > Poales > Poaceae > Triticum > Triticum aestivum. The sequence goes on from NC_057814.1 coordinate 554,537,245, forward strand.
CTTGCACCAGCCGCCCAAACCAGCGCCGGCGAGACCGCCTGCTCCTGCCTCCAGTGGCCGGCTGTGCTGCCGTTGAGGCCTCATCGCCCCCTACTACTCCCACCGCTAGCCAGGCCCTGCGGCGACGGCAGCCTCACACCGCAGCCGAACCAGTGAACCCTCGTACTCCTCTCCGCGTGGGCATCCACTGCCGCGTCTTCCCCGGCTCCGCGTCGTCCCCTTCCTAGGCCTCGCCGTCGTCCACCGCCTTGGTGCTCTCGGCGCGGCATGGTCAATGTGGTCAACGACCGACTTCCATCGGAAGAGTACTGTACGTGGAGAGGCTGACAGCTGGGTCCACGGTCACAGCCCAGTTTTTTTGTGATTTGCCAAGTAAGTCGCTTTGTCAGGCCTGTTGGGCTGCAAATCTTTCAAGACGAGGAGAGCTTTCATTCGGCTGGCCGAGAAAATGGCCTATCAGTAATGAGAAATGGGCTGTACATTTTTAAAACACATCAAACCGGCAATTAGTTTCAAATTTCTTTTTTTCATTTCGAGATTTTAAATTACATTAATTTTTATGCGTGGACAATTTGTTGGATTTTATATTGATATACATTTATTTTTAAAATCAGTTTGAATGTGACTCGAAATTTCGGGATTAAAAACAGTTCGGACCGCACCGAAATATGCAAAATTTCGTATAATTTTTTAACCGTGGCCACAATATGGGCTGTAATGCTAACAACAAGAATATGGGCTCCAAAAAAACCTTAAGAATTAGCAAATGGGCTGTAAATTATTAGAAATAATGGCACATGGGCTGTATGATGTTTTCCACAGTTTTGAGGCTTTCCTAAAAAAAGGTTGACGCACAAGCAGTGACTGTTGGATGTCCATCCAAAGGCCGTCGTGCTTCTTCAATCTCTGCTCTTCCTGCTCCAGCCGCTCAAACAAGCGCCGGCGGGACTGCCTGCTCCCTCCTCCCCGCGGCCGGCTGTGCTGCCGCGCAGGCCTCACCGCCCCACCGTACTCCCATCGCTGGCCTAGCCATCCCTCTACTCACCCACACCTGCTGTTATTCTCCGGCGACGGCAGACGAACCAGTAAACCCTCGTACAGTCGTACTCCCCTCCGCGTGGGAAACAACTGCCGAGTCTTCCCTGCCTCCGTGTCGTTCCCTTCCTAGGCCTCGCCGTCGTCCACCGCCCTGGTGCTCTCGGTGCGGCCTGGTCAACGTGGTCAACGACCGACATGCATCTGAAGTGGACTGTACGTGGAGAGGCTGACAGCTGGGTCCACGGCCGCACGCAAGGAAATGCCTCCTTATTACGCGCAAAATAATGATTCCTCCACCTGACATCAGGGACCCAGCGAAAGGGCCTCTGTATTTCGCGAAAAAACACTACCGCCGGTGACAGCTCGGACCCACCAGCTATATCTTCGCACGCAAGGAAGTGCCTCCTTATTACGCACAAAAAATTGAATACCCCCCCTGTTAGCTGGGACCCAGTATAGTGGCAGGCTGACTTGTGGGCCTAGTAAGTTGACGGGAACGGAGGGCTTTGTCAACTTAGTCAATATGCATGATTCTAGCTCCAGTGACCGTATGATGTCCATCCAACGGCCGTAGTGCTTCTTCAACCTCTGGTCTTCTTGATTCAGCCGCCCAAACCAGCGCCGGTCGTGCCTCGTGCTCCTGCCTCCCGTGGCCGGCTGCGATGCGGCGGAGGCCTCACCGCCCCCTACTACTCCCACCACTGGCCAGGCCATCCCTCTACTCACCCACACCCCCTGTTATTCTGCGGCGACAGCAGCCTCACACTGCAGCGAACCAGTGAACCCTCATACTCCTCTACGCGTTGGCATCCACTGTCGCGTCTTCCCCGGCTCCGCGTCGTCCCCTTCCTAGGCCTCGCCGTTGTCCAACGCCCTGGTTCTCTCGGCGCGGCGTGGTCAAGGAACGTCTTCCATCGGACGTGGGCTATACGTGGAGAGGCTGACAGCTGGGTTCACGGCCGCAGCAAGGAAGTGTCTCCTTATTATGTGCAAAATAATTATTCCTCCACCTCACAGCGGGGACCCACCGGACGGGCCACCGTATTTCGTGAAAAATATGTTTCCCCCTGACTGCTGGGACCCAGCAGCTACATCTTCGCATGCAAGGAAGTGCGTCCGGGCAAAAAAAACGATTCGCCCCCCTGACTGCTCGGACCCACCAGCTACATCTTCGCAGGCAAAGAAGTGCCTGACAGTCGGGACCCACCTGGTCGAAGCGTACGTAGCGTTGTCATTCTGGTCACGAACGTGTACGTACATACTGGTCGATGTAGAGGCGCGCACGTAGCATGTACACGTACGTACAGCGGCCAGGGTGCAAGAAAGAAAATACGGCCACGTACGTACATACGGGTAGGGTCTCGAACGCCTACTCGTGCATACGTACGGCCAGGGTTCGTGTACATGGCTGGGTCGGAACGGAGAAACTGCGTCGAGTCGTGTTCATGGGGAGCCAACCAGCTGGGTCGGAACGGAATGCGTCGTCGTGTTCATCGGGAGGGCTTGGACGGAACAACCGATGGAAACGAGGCCTGGCGTACCGCAGAACGGAGGAAACGGCCTTGTGTTCGACCGGCCACGTTCGAAACAGGATCCTGTTCATCGGGAAGGGTCTGGCGTACCGCAAAACGGAGGAAACGGACCTCCTACGGTCAAAACGGGGGTCCTGTTGATCGGGAGGGGTGTGGCGTACCGCAAAACGGAGGAAACAGACTTGTGTTGGAGCGCTACGGTCGAAACGGGGGTCCTGTTCATCGGGAGGGTGTGGCGTACCGCAAAACGGGACTCCACGAGATACTGTTCATCTCCACCGTCGACCCCCTCCAGCCTCCACGGGCTACTGTTCATCCACCGTCGACCTCCTCCAGCCTCCACCTGCGACTGTTCATCCACGAGCTCCTGTTCATCTAGCCTCCACCGCGCGCTACTCCACCAGCTACTGTTCAACCAGCCCTCTCCACGGGCTCCTGTTCAACCACCCCTCCACGGGCTACTGTTCATCCAGCCCTCCACCGTCTACTATTCATCCTGCCCTCCACGGGGTGGTCCTGTTCATCCTGCCCTCCACGGGGTCCTGTTCATCCAGCCCCAACCGGCTCGAATGATCGGGGTCCTGTTCATCCAACCCCACCGGGAACTGTTCATCCGAACCCCCCAGCAACGCTCACTGTTCATCCAGAGGCAGCATCGATCGGCTTCAGTTAGCAGCAGTAGCGAAGGAATCTCTCGATAGGGTTCAGTTAACAGCCACCGATCGATCGCTCGGGTTCAGTAACGCGTAGCCTGCAGTGCAATCGCTCGGGTTCAGTTAGAGCCCAACGCCTCGTACCCACGCGCGTGCGTGTACGAGAGAAATGCGCATCGCTCGGCCCCGACCACCCATCGTAACCGGGAACACCCCGATATTTTCCTCGCCCTCGCTTCTACCACGGTTTTTTCCGTCATGGACGGCCCAAAGAATGTCATGCAGCTGCGTCTCCGGCCCGCCCTGGACGAAAAGCCCATTTTCTGTCATGATTTTTTGTCATAGAAGTAGGACCCCACCACCTATGATGATACCGTGTTTTGTCACAATTATCGTCATAGAAGTGTCATAAGTATGACAGAAAAAAAAATTGTTTGGCCCAAAATGTCACGGATGTGTCTTTTTTTTTGTAGTGTGTTTTTCCACGATGGTGGCCGTTGATGCCTTTGGTAGGCACGGGGCCACCCAGGACTTAGCCCAGTGGGGAGTAGGTCGAAGTGGCTGGAAGAGTGTCATGGCAATGGAGGGTTTCGTCGGAATGCCGTTGGTCCACCCGAATGGGAGTGCGATCCATGGATTTCATGGTGTGGGTAAAGTGCGCTACCTCTGCAGAGTGTATTTAATCTATCGATAGCCGCGTCCTCGGTTACGAACACAACTTGGAAGTAGGTCACACCATGGATCAACATTTATAAATAATCATGCATACTAATGTTAATCACTTGGCACTGTTTGAAAGATGATGGTTGAGAAATGATGTTGATGATGGAGACCAAAGTGTTGGTCTCGTTTGTGATCCGAGAAAGATCACAGTTTGGTTACGAGGTAGCCCGTTTGGTATGAAAGTCTGAGGGACTTGATGCATGAGCTCATGTTCACTACATTCCTAGTATGCTTTTGCATTGATGATAATTTGAATAAACATCATGATATTGTCTGTCATTATGTTTATGCTTGTTGTGAGCTTGCAAGTACATTCAATGTACTGACCTGGCGTGTCATGCCAGCTTTCAGGAAGGTTACGTTGGATCGGAGTGCTGCCAGAGTCTAGATCATCTCCACATCGGTGTCCCTGGGCTACGGAGTCCCGCTTCGTTGTCGTTCCGCTGCCGCGTAGTTGTCGTGATCGAGGCCCCTTTATGTTCACTAAATAATGTACATATTGTTCAGCCGCACCGTGTGTGCCTCTTGGCCTCGCTAGTTGATGTAATATCGAACTATGTTCCGCTAGTATTAATAAAGCGGTTGTTTTCTGTACCAAGATGTTGTGTGTTGCCAGAAGACATGATCTCTGGGATGGCAATGCAAGGTAAACCGGTTGCTCCGAGCCGGGGTGCCACACTTGCCCTCCAATACATAGTCCTATCAACATACAACTAACCCTATGGTGTGATCCACACGCGTGCTGATATGATGGGCACCAAAGGACAACAACATAACCACAAGCAAATTAAACCAATCATAGCAATTCACCAATCACCGATAGGACAGCAAAAATCTACTCACACATCATAGGATGGCAACACATCATTGGATAATAATATGAAGCATAAAGCACCATGTTCAAGTAGAGGGTACAATAGGTTGTGGGGGAGTGGACCGCTGAATATAGATGGGGCAAGGTGATGAAGATGTTGGGGAAGATGACGGAGGTGTTGGTGTAGATTGTCGTCACACGGTGATTGCCCCGGTGGCGTTCCGGCGCCACCGAGGGAGAGGGGGAGAGGGCCCCCCTCCTGCTTCTTCTTCCTTGACCTTCCCCCTAGATGGGAGAAGGGTTTCCCCTCTAGTCCATGGCCTCCATGGTGGTGTAGGGGCGGGAGCCCCTCCGAGATTGGATCTCTCTCTCTCTCTCTCCCCTTCTGTTTCTGTGTTCCCAGATTCTGGCCTTTCACCGTTTCTTAAAGTCCCGGATATCCGTAACTCCGATTGGGCTGAAATTTTAACACGATTTTTATCCGGATATTAGCTTTCTTGCGGTGAAAGAAGGGCACCAACTGCCTTACGGAGTGAACACAAGGGTCCAGGGCGCGCCCTACCCTCTGGGGCGTGCCCCTATGGCTTGTGGGCCCCTCGGGCATCGTCTCGCGTTGATTCTTTTCCCAAAAATCACATATATTCCAAAAAAAATCTCTGTAAGTTTTTATCGTGTTTGGACTCCATTCGATATGGATATCCTGCGAAACAAAAAACATGCAACAAATAGGAACCTACACTGGGCACTGGATTAATATGTTAGTCCCAAAAATAGTATAAAAGTTGCCAAAAGTATGTAAAAGTTGTAGAATATTGTCATGGAACAATAAAAAATTATAGATACGACGAAGACGTATCAGCATCCCCAAGCTTAATTCCTGCTCGCCCTCAAGTAGGTAAATGATAAAAAAGATAATTTTTGATGTGGAATGCTATCTAGCATAATCTTGATCATATAATCTAATCATGGCATGAATATTAAGACACGAGTGATTCAAAGCAATAGTCTATAATTTGACATAAAGACAATAATACTTCAAGCATACTAATAAACCAATCATGTCTTCTCAAAATAACATGGCCAAAGAAAGTTATCCCTACAAAACTGCATGGTCTGGCTATGCTCCATCTTCACCACACAAAGTATTTCATCATGCACAACCCTGGTGTCAGGCAAGCAATTGTTTCATACTTTTATGTTCTCAAACCTTTTCAACTTTCACGCAATACATGAGCGTGAGCCATGGATATAGCACTATAGGTGGAATAGAAGGTGGTTGTGAGGAGAAGACAAAAGAGGAGAAAGTCTCACATCAACTAGGAAAATTAATGGTCTATGGAGATGCCCATCAATTGATATCGATGCAAGTGAGTAGGGATTGACGTGCAACGGATGCACTAGAGCTATAAGCGTATGAAAGCCCAGACTGAAAACTAAGTGGGTGTGCATCCAATTTGCTTGCTCATGAAGACCTCGGGCATTTGAAGAAGCCCATCATCGGAATATACAAGCCAAGTTCCATAATGAAAATTCCCACTACTATATGAAAGTGATAACTCAAGAGACTGTCTATATGAAGATCATAGTGCTACTCTGAAGCACAAGTGTGGTAAAAGGATAGTAGCATTTGTCCTTCTCTCTTTTTCTCTCATTTTTTTCATTTTTTCATTTTTTGGGCTTCTTTGGCCTCTTTTTTTCATTTGGGCTTCTTTCGCCTCCTTTATTATTTTGAAAGTCCGGAGACACATCCCAACTTGTGAGCATCATCCTTTCGTCACATGGGACAATGCTCTAATAATGATGATCATCCCACTTTTCTTTACTTACAACTCAATTTTACAACTCGATATCTCGAACAATATGACTCTATGTGAATGCCTCTGGTAGTGTACCAGGATGGGCAATGATCTAGCGTAGGAATGACATCAGAAAACGGACAAGCCATGAAAACATCATGCCAGCTATCTTACGATCATGCAAAGCAATATGACAATGATGGCGCGTGTCATAAAAACGGAACGGTGGAAGTTGCATGGCAATATCTCTCGGAATGGCTATGGAAATGCCATAATAGGTAGGTATGGTGGCTGTTTTGAGGAAGGGTATATGGTGGCTTCAATGCACTAGCGAAAGTTGCGTGGTACTGGAATGGCTAGCACTGGTGGAGTTCTTTCCTGAGTTGTAAGGTATGAAGTTGAGTAAGACTCAAAAAACCCGAGCACGGCAGAAGATAGAGAGAGAATGAAAGTCGTTCCCTATGCCTCAGTCATAGGTTCTATAAAGTATGCCATGATATATACCAGACCTATTGTGTACCTTGCCATGAGTTTGGCAAGGGGGTACAATAGTGATCCAGGAGCAGATCACTGGACAGCGGTCGAAATTATCCTTAGGTACCTAAAGAGTACTAAGGAAATGTTTCTCGGTTATGGAGGTGACAAAGAGTTCGTCGTAAAGGGTTACGTCAATGCAAGCTTTGACACTGATCTAGATGACTCTAAGTCTCAATCTAATATGTATTGAGCATGGGAGCAATTAGCTAGAGTAGCTCCATGCAGAGCATTGTAGACATAGAAACTTGCAAAATACATACAGATCTGAATGTGGCAGACCCGTTGACTAAACTTCTCTCACAAGCAAAACATGATCACACCTTAGTATTCTTTGGGTGTTAATCACATAGCAATGTGAACTAGATTATTGACTCTAGTAAACCCTTTGGGTGTTGGTCACATGGCGATGTGAACTATGGGTGTTAATCACATAAAGATGTCAACTATTGGTGTTAAATCACATGGCAATGTGAACTAGATTATTGACTCTAGTGCAAGTGGGAGACTGAAGGAAATATGCCCTAGAGGCAATAATAAAGTTGTTATTTTATATTTCCTTATATCATGACAAATTTTTATTAATCCTAGAATTGTATTAACCGGAAACTTGATACATGTGTGGATACATAGACAAAACACCGTGTCCCTAGTAAGCCTCTACTAGACTAACTCGTTAATCAAAGATGGTTAAGTTTCCTAATCATAGACATGTGTTGTCATTTGATGAACGGGATCACATCATTAGGAGAATGATATGATGGACAAGACCCATCTGTTAGCTTAGTATATTGATCGTTCAGTTTTATTGCTATTGCTTTCTTCATGTCATATACATATTCCTTTGACTATGAGATTATGCAACTACCGGATACCGGAGGAATGCCTTGTGTGCTATCAAACGTCACAACGTAACTGGGTGATTATAAAGATGCTCTACAAGTATCTCTGAAGGTGTTTGTTGGGTTGGCATAGATCGAGATTAGGATTTGTCACTCCGAGTATCGGAGAGGTGTCTCTGGGTCGTCTCGGTAATGCACATCATAAGAAGCCTTGCAAGCAAAGTGACTAATGAGTTAGTTGTGGGATGATGCATTATGGAACGAGTAAAGAGACTTGCCGGTAACGAGATTGAACTAGGTATGAAGATACCGACGATCGAATCTCGGGCAAGTAACATACCGATGACAAAGGGAATAACGTATGTTGTCATTGCGGTTTGACCGATAAAGATCTTCGTAGAATATGTAGGAACCAATATGAGCATCCAGGTTCCGCTGTTGGTTATTGGCCGGAGATGTGTCTCGGTCATGTCTACATTGTTCTTGAACCCGTAGGGTCCGCACGCTTAACGTTCGATGACGATTTGTATTGTGAGTTATGTGTTTTGGTGACCGAAGATTTTTCGGAGTCCCGGATGAGATCACGGACAAGACGAGGAGTCTCGAAATGGTCGAGAGGTAAAGATTGATATATTGGACGATAGTATTCAGACACCGGAATGGTTCGGGAGTGTTTCAGGTATTTTTCGGAGTACCGGGAGGTTACCGGAATACCCCGGGAAAGTTATGGGCCACATGGGCCTTGGGAGTGAGGCACACCAGCCCAAAAGGGGCTGGCGCGCCCCCCACTTGGAAGGGATCCGAATTGGAGTGGGGAAGGGGGCGGCGCCCACCTTTCCTTCTCCTTCTCCCTCTCTTTCCTCCTTTCCCTCTCCGGTAAAAGGAAGAGGGGGTCCGAATTGGACTTGGAGTCCTAGTAGGACTCCTCCCCACTTGGGAGCGTGCCTAGGCCGGCCTCCTCCCCTCTCCTCCTATATATACGGGGGCAGGGGGCACCTCTAAACACATAAATTGTTTCTTAGCCATGTGTGGTGCCTGAGGGAGTCCTGGATTAGGGGGTCCTCGGGCGTCCGGGCTATGTGACATGGGCCGGACTCATGGGCCATGAGGATACGAGATAGAAGGCTTTCCCCTGTGTCTGGAGGGGACTCTCCTTGGCGTGGAAGGCAAGCTTGGCACTCGGATATGAAGATTCCTTTCTCTGTAAACTAACTTTGTACAACCCTAGCCCCCTTCGGTGTCTCTATAAACCGGAGGGTTTAGTCCGTAGAGACAATCATAATCATGCAGGCTAGACATCTAGGGTTTAGCCATTACGATCTCGAGGTAGATCAACTCTTGCAACCCCTATACTCATCAAAGTCAATCAAGCAAGAAGTAGGGTATTACCTCCATCGAGAGGGCCCGAACCTGGGTAAATATCGTGTCCCCTGCCTCCTGTTACCCTCGATCCTTAGACGCGCAGTTCGGGACCCCCTACCCGAGATATGCCGGTATTGACACCGACATTGGTGCTTTCATTGAGAGTTCCACTCCGGCATCGTTGAAAGGCTCGATGGCTCCATCAATCATCTACAACAATGCTGCCGGGAAGGAGATTTTTCTCCCCGGCCAGATCTTTGTATTCGGCAGCTTCGCACTGCGTGCCAACTCGCTTGGCCACCTAGAGTAGATCGACAGCTACGCCCCTGGTCACCAGCTCAGTTTTGGAAATCTGAACTATGTCGTTGATATCCGAGGAGACTTGATCTTCCAACAGGCCCAAAGACAGGAGTCTAGAGCCTGCCGGACTCTCTGCGGCTATAGAGCCCAACACCAGAGAACCGAAGAGAGTAGTGTCACTGGCAATCATCACAAAGCCGGACTATCCTCCGGACACTAGCTCCGAACCCCCGATGTCCGCGTCATGCAAGCTCGGCCAGGGAACTTCTATCCCCGTCTGGGCCTCACTCTTAAACGAGGCTTTGGACCTAATGCGCTCCCTCGCTATCGCAGAGGAACCGCTTCCGAATTGCGCCCAGCCCGCACCAGGGGCTGAAAACAGGAAATTTTACCTCCCACCAACCACCCACTTCATAGCTGCCGTCGAGGATCTAACAGACATGCTCGACTACGCCTCCGAAGACATCGACGGTATGGACGACGATGCCAGAGAGGAGCAGACCCAAAACCCTTTGTTCACCGGACGCTGGACGACCACTTCCTCATACGACGTGTACATGGTGGACACACCTAAAGAAGGCGACCGCAATGATGAGAAGGATCCAGTCGAGGGCGAACCTCCTGAGATACCACCAAAGCGTCGACGTCAGCGGCGCCGCTCTAAATCGTGTCGTGAAAAAGATAGCAATACCGGCACCAGAGACAATAATACTCCGAAGAACGCCGAAGACAAAGAAGACCCCATCGAACAAACATCCGAACAGGATGATCGGGAGGACAGGCAAGTTGACCCTGACGAGCAAGCAGGGAACAAAGACTCGAAGGATAGTAACTATCTACCACTCTCCGAGGACGACGTGAGCCTCGGCGACGAAGATTTTATCGTGCCAGAGGAACCCCTCGAACAAGAGCGCTTTAAGCGCCGGCTAATAGCCACAGCAAGAAGCCTAAAAAAGAAACAGCAGCACCTTCAAGCTGACCAAGATTTTCTCAATGACAGATGGACTAATGTCCCGGCAGAAGAAGAATACGGCCTCGAACACCCAACAAAGAGTTACCCGAAGCGTAAGTGAAAGTGCAACTCCCTGGGTGGTTTTGGTAATTCCTAACAACATATAGCTCATTGAGCTAATGCTATTTCAAGATAAATATTTCAGGAAAGCTCAATGATTGGCATGGCATGGGTTAGGAATGTGGACCCCTAAAAATGCTAGGGACACATATTGGCTCAAGCTCAAGACTCTACATTTTACTTTTAGTGATCCAAGATCACATTGAGTCCATAGGAAAAGCCAATACTATTAAAAGGGGATGAGGTGTTGCTTAATGGCTTACTTGCTCAAAATGCTTAGTGATATGCTCCAAAAACCCTCAACCACTTTCTCATATCCACATATGTCCCAAACCAAAAGTCAAACTCGGCCCTACCGAAACATTCTATTCGGTGCCACCGAGTTCACTTGACATAGCCACTGCCACAAACCCTAGTCACTTCGGTCTCACCGATAGGGATCTCGGTCTCACCGAGATGGGATTGCAAACTCTCTGTTTCCCTTCGTAATGTTTTGGTCCAACCGAGATGAGCGATCGGTCCCACCGAGTTCGCAATGCAAACTCTCTATTTCTCCATCGTAACGTTTTGGTCTTACCGAGATGAGCGAATCGGTCCCACCGAGTTTGCCGGACCAACTCTCTGGTTAGCTTATTACCAAAATCGGTCCCACCGAGTTTGTGTAATCGGTCTCACTGAGATTATGTTATGCCCTAATCCTAATCAAATTGGTCCCACCGAGTTGACATGTCGGTCCCACCGGAAAGCCTAACGTTCGCATTTTGAACTGAATCGGTCTAACCGAGTTTTCTGATTCGGTCCCACCGAGTTTGGTGAATTGTGTGTAACGGTTAGATTTTGTGTGGAGGCTATATATACCCCTCCACCCACTCTTCATTCATGAGGAGAGCCATTAGAACATGCCTACACTTCCAGCATACATTTTCTGAGAGAGAACCACCTACTCATGTGTTGAGCTCAAGATATTCCATTCCAACCACATAAATCTTGATCTCTAGCCTTCTCCAAGTTGCTTTCCACTCAAATCATCTTTCCACCAAATCCAAATCTGTGAGAGAGAGTTGAGTGTTTGGGAGACTATCATTTGAAGCACAAGAGCAAGGAGTTCATCATCTACACACCATCTATTACCTTTTGGAGAGTGGTGTCTCCTAGATTGGTTTGGTGTCACTTGGGAGCCTCCGTCAAGATCGCCTACTTTGTGAACCAAGGAGTTTGTACGGGCAAGGAGATCGCCTACTTTGTGAAGATCTACCCTAGTGAGGCAAGTCCTTCGTGGGCGATGGCCATGGTGGGATAGACAAGGTTGCTTCTTCGTGGACCCTTTGTGGGTGGAGCACTCCGTGGACTCGCGCAACTGTTACCCTTCGTGGGTTGAAGTCTCCATCAACATGGATGTACGATAGCACCACCTATCGGAACCATGCCAAACATCTTCATGTCTACATTGCATTTGCTCCCTCCAAACTCTCCCCTTTACCTTCATGTGCAATGTTTTACATTCCGCTGCTATACTCTTAGACTTGCATGTGTAGGTTGATTGCTTGACTTGAGCTAAGTTGCTAAAATCTGCCAAGACTTAAAATTGAAAAGGCTAGATTTTTATTTGGTCAAGTAGTCTAATCACCCCCTCAAGACATACTTTCGATCCTACAAGTGGTATCAGAGCTTTGGTCTCCATTTTCCTTGATCCATAGCTTTTGGTGATCATAGCCTTGGTTTCACAACCTAGGAGAGTATGGCGTCTAGCGAGGGAAATTACCACCGTAGAGGTCCTTACTTTGATGGTACTAATTTTGCTAGTTGGAAGCACAAGATGAAAATGCATATTCTTGGACATAACTCCGCCGTTTGGGCTATTATGTGTATTGGCTTGCAAGGTGAATTCTTTGATGGGAGAGAACCGAACCGTGAAGCTACCGCAGAAGAGTTGAAGATGCTGCAATACAATGCTCAAGCTTATGATATTCTCTTCAACGGACTGTGCCCCAAAGAATTCAAAGAAATCAGCCGTCTTGAGAATGCAAAGGAAATTTGGGATACTTTGATTGCTATGCACGAGGGTACCGACTCTGTCAAGTAATCCAAATTGGATGTGCACCAAAGTCAGCTTGACAAGTTCAAAATGAAGGATGGTGAAGGTGTCGCTGAAATGTACTCTAGGCTCGCTCTCATCACAAATGAGATTGCCGGCTTAGGAAGTGAAGAGATGACCGATAGATTCATCATCAAGAAGATCCTAAGAGCCTTGGATGGAAAATATGACACCGTGTGCACACTGATCCAAATGATGCCCAATTACAAAGATCTCAAGCCAACGGAAGTCATTGGAAGAATTGTTGCTCATGAGCTTCACAACAAGTCAAGTGGTGCTTACAAAGTTTCATGTGATGCTCCTACATCATCAAGTGAGAAACAAACCTTCAATGAGGAATTGATCCTAATGGTGAAGAATTTCAACAAGTTCTACAAGAGTAGAATCAAGGAAAGAAGTTCCAAGTCAAGTTCCTACAATGACAAAAGATCTTTTAGTCGTGCGCGTAATTGCTACAATTGTGGAAGACCCGAACACTACTCCAATGAGTGTACGGCTCCCTACAAAAGAAGAGAAGATTCTCACAAAAGAAGAAGTAGAAGAGAAGAATCACCACCAAGAGAAAGAAGGAGTAGAGATGATCGTTATGAACGAAGAACCTCTCGGAGAAGCAAGGATTCGGAAAGGAAGGACAAATCATCAAAGAGCTACACAAAACGAAGACATCAAGGTCATGTTGGAGAATGGGTATCCGGCTCCAACTCCGACCATCACTCCGAAAGAAGTTATCACTCCGACTCCGAATATACTGAAGATGAAGGTGTTGCCGGTCTATCACTTGTGTCAACCAACTCCTACGACATATTTGACTCACCAAATGAAGGAATTGGAAGATGCTTCATGGCTAAAGGCCCAAAGGTATCACACCCCGAGTATGTTGATTTCAATAGCGATGAAGATGATTTGCTAGGAGATGATGATTTACTTGTCGACAACTCTAGTTATGAAAACTATGATGAACTTGCTATTAATCATGATAATCAAGATAAAACGAATGACGATGATAAGAAGGAGATTGAGCGTCTAACTAAAGAACTAAACACTCTTAAGTTAGCTCTTGAAACTACCTTGGAAGATCATCGAGAACTTTTAAACACTCGTGAGAAGCTACGCTTTGAAAAGCTCAACCTTGAGCAAGAGCATGGGTTCTTAAAAGCAATCAATGATGAACTTCGCAAGAAAAGTTCTTCTTACATTGCCAAGCATTAACTCTTGTCTACTTACGTGCCACAAGTAAAATCTAGCAACAAGAGTAAGAAAGATTCTTCATCTAGTAGTAACAATAATTATGCTAAATCCAATGTTGTTGCTTCTAGTAGCTCTCTTGATTCCACTAATGATTCTCTTAGCCAAGTTACACTTGAGCAAGAAAATAGCTTATTGAAGGGAATCTATTATACATAAAAAGTATTTGATGGAGAAAGGTGTTTACAAGAGCCTTGCCGGAAGTAAGCAATTTGAGGAAATTGTACGCAAGCAAGGAAGGCACCGGAAGAATCAAGGTGTTGGTTTTAAACGAAAGTTCAATGCCAATGGAGTTGAATGGGAAGAAGATCAATACCCCAAGACGAAGTTTGTTCCTCAACAAGAGAAGTATGATCCTACTTCTTTCCAACGAACACAAGCTCAAGATGATCTTCCTCCACAAGACCACAAGCAAAAAGGCAAGGACAAGCTTCAAGAGGAGATTAATGCATTTGAAGAAGCTCCCAAGGCCTTGGTCAAGTGGGTTCCCAAGACTACATCAAGTACGACTACAAGTCCAAGGATTCCCATCAAGATGATGTGGATCCCGAAGAAGAAGAACTAGAGAGTTCATGAGGGTGACTCCGCCAACATACTTCACTCATATCTTTTGGCAAGGACATGTGCAAACAAGTTCCACATCTTGCACTAGTTCAAGGAGTCACAAACCCTCTTGTTGGTAAGACAAGGGACAAGGTAACCTAATGCTTTCATGGACATCATCTTGTGTGAACATCACTCTATGTCTATGGATATCCTTATTTGTTCCTTGTGGGACTAACCCGTGTAGGTATTGAAAGTGCAACTCACTCCTATGGATTGCTCGGAATGATCTACATCAACATCGAGCGTCCACATCTTCAACACCTACATGAAGTCATCATCAACAAAACCCAAGGTTATTTCATCCCTCTTATGGGGGATATCACATCTAGGGGGAGATTTACTCAAATCAATTGAGCTAAAGCAACTCTAGTGGTGTGAACACAACAATGCGTTATGTAAAAGTGGTAACCCCACTTGTGCTTAAACGATGAGTATGACCTATGATCAAATGTTCTCATTTGACTCCTAAGTCAATATACTCATATATAGATGACCTAGTCATCGCCAATTGCTTGATAGATGCTAGAGTGTTTGTGCATGCTTTGTCAGATATTTCATTTGCCGCCATTTTATTGTGTGAGCATGTTGTTTGCATATTTTAATCATTCAAGGACATCCATTTGTTGCTTTGATTGTTTGGCTTTTTATCTTTGGCCAAATGGATGGACAAGAATGCCTAAGAACTCCCTCTAGCTATCTATGCTTTTCTCATCTCAAACTCTATTCATGCTACATCACAAAGTTTGATCAAGTCAGATTCGAACAACTCTGTGTGAGGAGCACTCGGAGTCCCCGATTCGTCATAGGCTTAAACTTCCAAAACCTCTTTATGCATTTCGGTTTGACCGAGTCATCCACTTCTGTCACACCGAGTTCACTAAGTTGATCTAGGTTTTCCATCACGGTGCAACCGATTTGAACTTTTCGGTCACACCGAGTTGCAGTAACCGCTTGTGATTCTGCATCTCGGTGCAACCGAGTTGTCCCACTCGGTCACACCGACAGGGTTGGGATATATAAACCCACGGGTGAGATTTTGGAAATTTCTTCAAACTCCTCAGCCCGCGCGTGTCCTGCTCTGCCTCCTCGGGTCTCTGGATCGTCTCCTCACTGCCAGCGACCTCCCGCCGCTGGTTTCCGTCGTCGTCAACGGAATTCTGCTCCGCCGTTGTCGTTGTAGTGAACTCCCGCCGAACTAGGGTATGGGTCGACCCTTTGTGCTCTTTCCTTACTCCGATTCATAGCACATTGCTTTGCCATGATCTTTACCACGTATGAAAACAATCTATCCACTGAATCCCGCATTGAATCATATGACGGCACAACAAATCCCGCAGTATGGATTGAAGACTTTCTTCTCCACATTCATATGGCCCGGGGTGATGATCTACACGCCATCAAATACCTTCCCCTAAAACTTAAGGGGCCAGCTCGGCACTGGTTAAACATCCTCCGAGAAAACTCTATTGGAAGCTGGGAAGACTTGGAAGATGCATTTAGAGACAACTTCCAAGGCACTTATATCCGGCCTCCGGATGCCGATGACCTCAGTCATATAGTCCAACAGCCCGGAGAGTCGGCCAGGAAATTCTGGACCAGGTTCCTAATTAAAAAGAACCAGATTGTTGACTATCCGGACACCGAAGTCCTAGCATCCTTTAAACACAACATCCGTGACGAATGGCTCACCCGACACCTCGGCCAGGAAAAGCCGAAGTCCATGGCAGCCCTTACAGCACTAATGACCCACTTTTGCCCGGGCAAAGATACCTGGCTAGCCCGCAGCGGCAACAGTACCAGCGACCGTTGCACTTCCGAAGCTAGAAACGGCACCGGAAGGCCCCGACGCAACAAAAACAAGCGTCAAAACAACAATGACAATACTGAAGACACGGCGGTCAACGCTGGATTCAGTGGCTCCAAATCCGGTCAACGGAAGAAGCCATTCAAACGAAACAAGGAAGGTTCATCAAGCCTGGACCGAATACTTGATCGACCTTGCCAGATCCACGACACTCGTGACAAGCCTGCCAACCAAACCAACAGAAGTTGTTGGGTCTTCAAACAGGCCGGCAAGTTAAATGCCGAACATAAGGAGAAAGGGTCGCCCAGCGAGGATGATGATGAGGAACCTCGCACAGCGAAAACAGGGGGACAGAAGAAATTTCCCCCCAAAGTCAGAACGGTGAATATGATATATGTCACTCATATCGCCAAGAGGGAGCACAAGCGCGCGCTAAGGGACGTATATGCGTTAGAGCCAGTCGCCCAAAATTCAACCCATGGTCAACCTGTCCGTTCACTTTTGATCGTAGAGACCATCCGACCAGTATCCGTCACAGAGGTTCGGCTGCACTGGTCCTTGACCCATTCATTGATGGATTCCACCATACGCGAGTCCTCATGGACAGCGGCAGCAGCCTTAACCTGCTCTGTCAAGATACAGTCCGCAAGATGGGTATTGATCTGTCAAGAATCAAGCCCACCAAAACTACCTTTAAAGGAGTAATACCTGGTGTAGAGGCCCGCTGCACGGGCTGAATCACATTGGAGGTCGTCTTTGGTACGACGGACAATTTCCGAAGTGAAGACTTGATCTTCGACATCGTCCCCTTCCGCAGTGGCTATCATGCACTGCTCGAACGAACCGCGTTCGCTCGCTTCAATGTGGTCCCGCACTATGCCTATCTCAAACTCAAGATGCCCGGACCACGCGGTGTCATAACAGTCAATGGAAACATGGAACGCTCCCTCCATACTGAGGAGCACACCGCTGCCCTGGCAGCGGAAGTACCGGGCGGCCTTATCAAGCCAAATACTACATCAGCGGCCAAGCCTCCGGACACTATTAAACGAGTCCGGACTACGCTGCAGAGCGACAACCCAGCTCGTCGGGAGCTCGATTAGCAATTTGACCATCATCTCAGCCCCTACCAAATCGTGGCATATGTACCACGCGTACATAATTACGCACTAAAGATACCATGGGAAAGGATGGAGGCATAATAAAAATGAAGTCCACAGTACAGCTAGACCCTATCCGGACACTCACATTTCCTTTTTCTTTTCTTTTTATTTTTCCAGGTTCCTTACAACCCACGTCACCTTTTCAACGGTGCCTAGGCCTCTTTTCGAGGCCTATCATGACAACGTCGAGCGATGATCCTCTCGAAGGACAATACACCAAGGAGAAAAGCAGCGTAGAAGCATGGCAGAGTATCTAAAGGGTCTTTAAAGACCACCTTGTCCGTTTTCAGGACCCGCACGCAGCTTTCCCTTGTACTCGGCATGAAAAAAAGCCTTGTTTCTTACTACACTAGTTGTACAAATACGTTTTGACGTATCAATCAGACTATAATGGAAGCAGTTTCTAGACCAAACTATATGGCATTTGTTTATCTCTTAATCTGTGTTTCCCTGTTTTTGTCCGATTGTCATGTACACCTCGGTACGACTTAAATCGCCAGGGGCTCTATTGAGCCACGTACATTTTTAAATACCAAACAAAGTCCGAACACTTTTATAGTACAATTCGGTGTCCCGAATATAGCATTATATGCATCGGCTCCGAATCATGTCTTTGGTCAATAGTTGGGTTGCCCGGCTCCTGTGGTAACTACATTACGTTCTGACTATTCGGCCATATGGGTCTCCGGAATAATATTCGGTTGGGGACCGAATTGGGCATGGCCCCCGTCGTCAATCTCCATGCGGGTCGATTCCCCCATGTTGCCGGTAGCAGGGATATCGCCCTCTGGCGCCATCTTGGTGGCTCCCCGCACCTCTCCTTGACCCGTAAGGGTCTTTCGGGACAACACTTCGGCATTACCAGTAGTGTTGGGGCAGGAGGCCGGTGGAGGCGACCCGCAGTCCATCACGTTCGGATCCAGCGAATTCCCCGAAGATGGGGATTGCTGGGGGCGGACGCGAGCCGGACTACAGCACGGAATTCAGTATATTAAAATCACAAGGCAGAAGGCCGGATAGATATATAAGTACAAGTGCCTTCGGGGTACTTATGATCCGTGCAGGGGCTTCGGCCTGCGGCGCCACTCATCGGCGTCCGATTCGGAGTCATCCGTGAGGGAGATTCTCCCTTTCTTGGATGCCTCCGCCTCCAGATCTGCGGAAGCCCCCCTTATCTTCTTTCCCCCCATAAGGGGAGAATTACTCTCCTCCTCCTCCCCTTCGTCTTCATAAGGGGAGGAGTGAGTCTCGATGTCTTCGGACACAACGTCCGAAGCGCCTTTACAACAGGGGCCACTCTTGGCCTCCTTTCCCTTCTTCTTGGCCTTATTTTCCGGCGCCTGATAGGGCGCCGGAACCATCATCCTCATTTGCAGAGGGATGGTTGGATCTTCGGGTAGCGGAGCCGGACAGTGAATCCGCTCCGCCTTCTTCGCCCAGCCCTGTGGGAAGAATGGAAAGCTTAGCATGCCCACTACTAGAAAAACGGCTATAGCTAACATGGACATTAATGGCGCACCTTGTATGTGGTGCGCCACTGCTATATAGCAGTGGCGCACCAGATACATGTACACTGTTATTGACATATTACTAATGGCGCACCTGGTGTGTGGTGCGCCATTACTAGTTTTGAAAAAAAAATGTTAGCAGTGGCGCACCAGGGGATAGTGCGCCATTACTAGTTGACATAGTAATGGGGCACCTGTACAAAGTGCGCCATTACTATGTATATGACTGGGTCAAACCTTGGTCAAACTTAGTAATGGCGCACTATGCATAGGTGCGCCATTACCATGTCAAACTTAGTAATGGCGCACCTATACAAAGTGCGCCATTACTAACTTTGACCAAGGTTTGACCAAGTCATACACATAGTAATGGCGCACTTTGTGAAGGTGCGCCATTACTATCTTTCTTTGCACCCCCCTGTGGACCGCCTTTTCAGTTTTAAAAAAATAACCCCGTTGAATATTTTCAGAATCCCCAAAAAGCTAACCGAATAAAAGATACGGGGCTTTTAAGATCTAGAGGGGGAAATGGAAAAAAATTCAAACTTAGTAATGGCGCACCATTTGCTAGGTGCGCCACTAGTAACAGAAAAAAAATTGGTTTCGATTTTTTTTGGAAAAATGTTCAAAATATGATACGTAATATGACCAGGAAGTTTGAAATATTTTTTCAAAATTTCATCACACTCATGAACATCAACAAAGTCATAGACATCAACAAGGTTTAATAGGATTGATATGATAGATATATCAACAAGTGCCTGTTAAGTGAGCTGGTGCTGGGGTTGGACAGAACTGAGAAGTTAAGGGTGCTTGGGCTGGAGTAGTGTGAGGATGGGTGACCTTCCGGGAAGTTTGACCATGGAGTGCGATTTGACTTGAGATAGCATATTGACTCGAGATTAAGCCATAGTGACCCGAGATTAAGAAAAAAAGACAAAAAATTTTGAAAAAAAAATTCTGAATTTTTTTTTGAAAAAAAATTGTTAGTAATGGCACTTCTATGTGGTACGCCATTACTAAGTCAGATAGTAATGGCGCACTATAGGTGCGCCATTACTATTTGTTACTAGTGGCGTGGTAATAGTGGCGCACCTATAGTGCCCCATTAATCACAAAAATAGGTGCGCCACTAACAGGCCTTTCCCTAGTAGTGGCCCCTTGGATTTACAAGTAGTAAGGTTATCGTAAAAACTTACGGGAGACGCTGCGTGAGTACAGTCGAGGCTGAGGTCATCGGTCGTTTTCGGCCACGTCTTTTGGGTCTTGAACAGCAGCTTCCACATGTCTTCGTGCTTCGTGCCGAAGAACCGCTGCAGGGTCCGGGGACCAGCCGGGTCGAACTCCCACATGTGCTGAGTCCAGCTTTGGCAGGGGAGAATCCGGCAAAAGAGCATTACCTGGATCATGCTGGCAAGACTTGTATTCTTGTCCACCATACTCTTGATGCGCTTCTGCAACATCGTCACCTCGTCGGACGACGCCCAGTCCAGGCCCTTATTGAGCCAGGATGTAAGCCACATTGGAGGCCCAGACTTGAACTCGGGGAAAGCGGCCCATGTGGAGTTGCGGGGTTCCGTAACATAGAACCACTCTTGTTGCCACCCCTTCACGGTCTCCACGAAGGTGCCTTTGGGCCAAGTAACATTGGGGAGCTTGCTCACCATGGCACCGCCGCACTCCGCGTGTTGACCATCCACCACTCTTGGCTTCACATTGAAGACCTTGAGCCATAGGCCAAAGTCGGGAGGGATGCGGAGGAATGCCTCACACACGACGAGGAACACCGAAATATTGAGGAAAGAATTTGGGGCTAGATCATGGAAATCTAGCCCGTGGTAGAACATAAGACTGCGGATGAAAGGATGGAGGGGAAACCCTAATCCGCGAAGGAAATGGGGAATAAAGACTACCCTCTCGTGGCGCTTCGGAGTAGGGACGATCTGCTTCTTGGCCGGAAGACGGTGGGCGATTTCCTTGGCTAATTACCCCGCTTCCCGGAGCTCCTTGATGTTCTCCTTCGTCACGGAGGAGGCCATCCACTTACCCTGCGCTCCAGATCCGGACATGGCTAGAGTGTTTTCTAGGGGCAGAAGGGATCGAAACTTGGGCGCTGGAGCTCGAGGGCGGATGGGCTGAGGAAGAAGAAGGCGTGGGGTGAAAAGGTGGATTCTTATCTCCTTATAAAGGCAGTGAATATAGAGCGTCCCCCCACAAGCATTAAAACTCGCCTATTCCCAAGGGGTCGTGCGAACAACACGGTTGGATTACCCAAACTTGTATTGATGGGAATCCCGTAATGAGGGGACACGATCTTTTGCTTTGATAAGACGTGTCACCGGAGACTGCGTCTTAAAATGCGAAAAGGGAGAAACGATTCAATATAGTGAGGAGGCTGGATGTAACATCTCGCCTGCGGAATTGTCAATAAAAGACATATTGTGCTTCTTTTTTAAGTATTATACCCTAGCGGTGGAGGGTTGCGGTTATTACACAAAGCCGGATACAGTTCTTGTAACCAACTGCTTTGAAGTGTTCGGAGGAGGAACCCGCCTTGCAATGCCGAAGACAATCTGCGCGCCGGACACATCGTCATTGAAGCCTGGTTTAGGGGCTACTCAGGGAGTCCTAGATTAGGGGGTCCTCGGGCGTCCGGGCTATGTGACATGGGCCGGACTCATGGGCCATGAGGATAGAAGATGGAAGGCTTTCCCCCGTGTCCGGAGGGGACTCTCCTTGGCGTGGAAGGCAAGCTTGACACTCGGATATGAAGATTCCTTTCTCTGTAAACAAATTTTGTACAACCCTAGGACCCTCCGGTGTCTATATAAACCGGAGGGTTTAGTCCGTAGAGACAATCATAATCATACAGGCTAGACATCTAGGGTTTAGCCATTACAATCTCGAGGTAGATCAACTCTTGTAACCCCTATACTCATCAAAGTAAATCAAGCGGGAAGTAGGGTATTACCTCCATCGAGACGGCCCAAACCTGGGTAAACATCGTGTCCCCTACCTCCTGTTACCCTCGATCCTTAGACGCACAGTTCGGGACCCCCTACCCGAGATCTGCCGGTTTTGACACCGACAGTGCCCCCCGCCTCGTTTACTCCTCCAGTCATAATGTCGTAGTGCTTAGGCGAAGCCATGTGCGGATCACTTCACCATCACCGTCATCATGCCGTCGTGCTGACGAAAATCTCCCTCGACACTTTGCTGGATCAAGAGTTCGAGGGACGTCATCGAGATGAACGTGTGCAGAACTCAGAAATGTCGTATGTTCGGTGCTTGATCGGTCGGAACGAGAAGAAGTTCGAGTACATCAACCACGTTGTCAAATGCTTCCGCTTTTAGTCTACGAGGGTACGTGGACACACTCTCCCCCTCTCGTTGCTATGCATCTCCTAGATAGATCTTGCGTGAGCGTAGGAATTTTTTTGAAATTGCATGCTACGTTTCCCAACAGGCACCCCCAAGCTTAGTCGCTTGCAAGTCCTTGAATATTACCTTGGGGTGCCTCGGGCATCCCCAAGCTTAGGCTCTTGCCACTCCTTATTCCTTCATCCATCGTGATCTCACCCAAAACGTGAAAACTTCAATCACACAAAACTTAACAAAACCCTCGTGAGATCCGTTAGTATAATAAAACAAATCACTACTTTAAGTACTGTTGCAAACCCATTCATATTTTGTTTTTGCATTATAGCTATTGTATTATAACTTCTCCATGGCTTATACCACTGATAAAATCGATAGTTCCATCAAAACTAGCAAACAATGCATCAAAAACAAAATCTGTCTTAAACAGGTCAGTCTGTAGCAATCTGAACATCTACCATACTTCTGTAAATCCAAAAATTCTGAACAATTATGACAAAATAAACATTTTGCATAGCAGTACTTTGTAAAAAATTCAGAAACATTCGACGTTCCAGTAAAAAATGAAAAATCACGCCCTACAGCCAATGTTTCTGTTTTTGCACTGCACAAACCAAACAAGCAATCTAATCATCCTAAAGTTAAATCTTGGCACATTATTTTTATAATACAATGTATTTGTACAAGGGGATAATTATTTTTGTTGAAAAGTTTATGTAATCAAGGTTCACAAAGTTTCCATGGGTATGAACAAAGTTCAAGGCTAGCTCCCACTTTAACAATGCTCGTCTTTCTCACTTTCGCTTTTCTTTTTAAAAAGTTTAGGTTCCCCTCTATATTTTTTTGTTTTTAAACTTTTTTTAAAAGCACACAACAGAAATAAATGACTCTGTAAAACTTCCGGGTTGTCTCCCTGGCAGCGCTTTCTTTAATGCCATTAAGCTAGGCATATAGTGCTCAAGTAATGGATCCACCCGGATCCCAAGGTATATCAAAGCCAATTTTAATTAACAATGACTATTCGTCAACCCGTGCGTCCGCACGGGCTAGCCTATTCTAGATAGATGTATATAGGTTGAACTTATATTATTTTTGGTGCATGCAATATTTGTTGAAAAAAAATTATAACATTATTTCTAGAATAATTTTGGATCATTGCATCTATAGTATGCAATGATGCATATTGGTTACCATGTGGCATAAACGATACATCTTTTTCAGTAAATCCCCGATTACAAATTTACATAAAAGATGTTACACAAATACCGCATTGTCTGGCAATATTTTTGGGACTGGTTGTTAGATCTGCACCCACACAATATATCGATGAACATAAAAGATAAAGCATGAAAGCATGCCAGCATCAACCAATATTTTCCTCTGTATATGTCTCCTGGAGCCCCAAATTTTTAGGTCTAGGTAGATAAATTTAAAATCATGTACAGTTTACCACCCTCTAAAATCCAGTGGCACTAATATATTGTGATATGTTTGCCTGCGGAAACCTTGAATGGCTCCTTTGATTCAGTTCAAAAAGGAAGCACGACACTAAACTTTACTCCAAAATCTTCTTATTTACATGTTACACCGAAAGACAAATGTCTGCATCGTTTTTATTTACTGCTTGCTATCTTAGATCTGCATAGTAGTAGTCTTTTGTGTAACCCAAAGATAGGACATTTTTTACTGAAAACGTTAGTATATGTTCAGGTGCTGGAAATGCAAATGTAGAAACAAATAGGATTACATGCTTTTCAAATCCTGAGTTTAGCGAAGTGTCAACAAAACAAAGGAATGCATATAAAACTAATTAATTGCCATCTTCCACAATCAAGTTTTTCTAGAAAGATCTCACCGGGCTTGTCTATCACTGCAGTACATCTGCAAATTTGCAGTGCAAGTAACCAATGATTAAAAATCATGTATCTTGCAAACCTAATTTGATACATGTGGGCCAATATATCTAATGATGTACTCACAACATAATTCAATGGTACAAATTGCGACGGCTTGAAATATGTGAGTCGCATGGATTATCATCCTTTTTCTAAAAAATGTGAATGGCTTAAAACAATTATGTAAGCAATGCTTGTGTGTGTACCTTTTGTATCTAGGGAAAGCATTGCTAAAACTTCCATAACCAAATCCTTTGAAACCAAGATCAACAGTAGTAAAAAAATTGACATCCATGTTGTGTTTCTAAAATATTGTTTACTGAGTACTCTTGTTAATTAAGGCGAGAAAGAACTAAATTTGATGGATGCATGCACTAAAACCTACTAATATAAGGCGTGTTCTCACACAAAGCATCACACCACGTAGTCCATTTAAATTATAGGAAGAGAACGAAGTAGCTAAAAGGAAGAAAGGTAAAAGTAGGGAACTTGCAGCTGCTTTTCCTCCAATTATTCTTCAATTCTTTCATCCTATGTATTGCTTTCACCCCGTCGACAACATCCAAAAGTAGTCCACCGCTTTCTGGAGAAGGCAGCCAGTCAGTGGCTAATCATAATCAGTCGCTTGGCTGCTAGACTCTGTGGGCTGAGTACAGAGAGTCTGGCCGAAAAGTGCTTATTACAGCATGTGCATGAACTCCGCATTGGAAACAACTTGGTAGCCTGCGCCGTGGTAAGTCGCGTGACACGAAGAGCTCATGGGCAATGGAACAGCTACCCAGCTGCCGAATGGAACTCGTCGCCGTGGATCGATAGGAGAAGATTGAATCTCATGGAAAACAGGATTTGTCGATGATCCCTAATAGCATAAATCTCACTATTTATTTGCTTTTGTACAGTGGATTTATATATGACCAAGCAGGCATGGATTTCCTGGCTAGCAGATCTTGAAAATAACACAAAACACAGATCATACTCTAGTATTAGGTAATTGCTCAATTATTGCAGACCACCGGTTCCATCCTTCCAAATTTGATGGTCCATGTCCACATGTGACCAATTGCTGCAACTATATGCCAATACAGTTAAATTAAAACATGCATAGCTGAAGGAAATACATCTGAACATCGTATATGACAAAAGATATATAATATGGATGTTAGACGCTAATACATAGTGACATTAGCAACATCAAAGTTTAAAATCGTCCTGTTTTGAGGCCAAAACATCAACGTACACATGACCATCATGCCGTTACTACAAAACGAAATTTACAACTAAAGTAAAAGGAAGATGATATCCGATGTGATGTCAATTTACAACATAGAAGAAATAGAAGATGATACTGGTTGTCATGTAGGCCATGTGATTCGTCCGTCAGATATCTCACCCGCCTTTGTACATAACCTCTCCTCCTTGTTGTAATGCTTAGCACTGCACTGGTTGTAGGACGGTGAAAGGTGAGAGGACAGTTTGGGGGATTCCTCTGTAGGCAGACGACGAATTCATCTGTCCAATTGCTCCTCCATGCATTAATCGACATGTAAATTGTTGGCTTAAGAAGAGAACCACAATATGCAGGTTGGTCGAAATTAGAAATTCAAGAGGTTTAAATTTGAGTACTGGAATATGAAATTTATTTGGATGGATTCAGTCGAGCATTAAAATTTGAGGATACAAAGTCATGGTATGGCGCCAGATTACCCTGTCACATCAGAACAAATCAAGTGAATAATCATCATAATAATTACTTGCTAGCAATAGACGGCCTCTTGCTGCTGCTGCCGCATGCGGGCCCAACCTCATAGCTTTAGACTGCCTTTACTCTCGCCGCCAGAACTGTGGCGAGAAGAACGATTGGAGGAGCCTCGTCTGCATGGACATGTACTTTGATCATGGGATTAGAGAGATCATGGAGCCGATTTTTCTTATAAAGCCTGGAGATGATGTGGCTTGCATCATATTTACCACAGCTTCATGATTTTCTCTCTCTTCATTCTGTGGTGAAATTTTCCTGTAGAAAATCCTCCTTTTTGTACTTACTGCTCAATAGGTGTTGCAAAACCCCATGCCCATCGTCACAACAATACAACAAATTGATTTATCTGAATTGTAGGCTTCGACTCGTGCATCCCCAGACGGCGTCGTTGTATGGAGCCGTGCACGGCGAGGATAATTAATTGGATTGCAGGCTTCGACCTGCACTTCCCCAAACGGCGGCGTTGCGGCGAGGATAAAGTACGCAGTACTGCGAACCCACCTAAACGAACATGAGGGCGACCTTTTCTTTTGCAACTAATAATCAGCAGGTTTTCTTTCAGTCCAAATACAACACGTATGTATCTTTTTTTAGATCGTTTGTATGGAGCTGTGCATGACGCAGACTCTTGACCGGATGCCTAATCGGTTTGGGTCAGATGGGTCAGTTTGCCTTTTGTCTCTGCGCAAGATTACATATATCAAACAGTTAATATTTTTTTAATAACGTGAATTAATTGGAAGCTTGAAAGATGTTTGTAATTAGTAGAGGTGTAATAGCTTGGTCCCACGAGATAAACGGCTTCTATTTTTTGATTATCTCGTGTGAATTTTAAGTAGATCTACACCGTAATAATTTGGTCCCACCAGATTAAAGGCTCCTAATTACTGATTAACATGGTAATTTCTAGGGAGTCTGTAATTAGTATAGGTAGGTATAGGTATAGAGGTATAGATTTGTGATTTAATAGTGAGCATAAATTAACATATATCATGTAACAACGAAGTCTAACTCTCTTCCTATGCATCGGCATGTCATAAAAGAACAATTCATGCACAAAAAATAAAGGCCAATGCATAGTATAAACAGTATCTTGCAATTTTATCGTATTGGAAACATAGAGAGGCGGAGATGTAGTTCCTCTCTCATAATAATTGCAAGTAGGAGCAGCAAGCACATGCATATTATATTTATCAAAATCATCATGTGCAATGGTAGAACACAACCCATCAATATAGTCCTTAATAAGCGCAAACTTCTCCGATATAGTGTAGTTGGGAGAATTCAAAAGATAATAGGATTATGCGTGGGTGCAATAGTAACAATTTCATTCTTAACATAAGGAACTATAGCAGCTTCATCTCCATAAGCATAATGCATATTGGTATCATGGCCACAAGCATAGCAAGCATCAATTTCATCAAAAAGGGATATTTTAAACGAATCCAAGGGATCATAGCAATCATCATAGCATTCATCATTCGGTAAGCATGAAGGGAAATTAAACAATGTATGAGTTGAAGAGTTACTCTCAATAGAAGGTGGGCATGGGTAGCTAATCCGCTTTTCCTTCTTTTGTTCTTCATTGTCCTCGTCATCTTTTTCATCTACTGAGCTTACAGTGTCATCAATTTCTTCTTCCATAGATTCCTACAAAATATTAGTCTCTTCTAGGACAGCGGAGACTTTCTCAATAAATGCATCAATATCGGCATTGTATTAATAATTCTCATAGCAATATTTAAGTATAGCAAAATTTTCAGGCCTATAAACATCATCATCAAAAGCTTCATACTTTTCAATCAAAGATTCAATTTCATAACCACCCTTAAAAGAAATGAATTCTTCTATTCGTTCCACATCATAGTAATCATATATACCATTAGCATAAGAATCCAAGGTTTCATTATCATTAAATCTACAAGAAAAGGGAAGGTGTCGAGCCTTCATCCTAGAGCAACAAGTATACTCATATCTCTGGCATAAATTCCAAGCATACCAATGCAACATATGAATTTGATCGCATAATAGTTTTCCTTTTTGGGTCAAGCGATAATCCCTGAAGTATTCACGTTGATCCAACGTGTCTCCCATTATCAAGTTGAATGGGGTTTTCTCAGGATTATCAAAGTATTGTTCAATATTTTTCACATAACGAGCATCGAGGGATTTAGGAGGTTCCCCATCTCCATGAGTAGCAAGTACACCTAATTTTTTGGTATTTCGTGTTCCATATCCATAACTAAAGATAGAGAACAACCTAGAACAGAAAATAAAATCTACTTAGTGATAAAGCAAACAAGCACACACGAGAATATTCACCCCACGCTATTGCTCCCCGGCAACGGCGCCAGAAAAAGGTCTTGATAACCCACGAGTATAGGGGATCAGTTGTAGCCTCTTTCGATAAGTAAGAGTATCGAACCCAACGAGGAGCTAAAGGTAGAACAAATATTCCCTCAAGTTCTATCGACCACCGATACAACTCTACGCACGCTTAACGTTCGCTCTACCTAGAACAAGTATGAAACTAGAAGTACTTTGTAGATGTTGTAGGATAGGTTTGCAAGATAATAAAGAGCACATAAATAAACACCAGGGGCTGTTTAGATAAAGAAACAATTATGTTAGTTTAACGAGTGTGGAAAAGTGGTGGTAGGAGTTGCGGAATTGTCCCTAAGCAATTGACTACGTTACTAGACCGATAACAAGTTTTATGTGGGAGAGGCCACTGCTAGCATGTCATCCCTTACTTGGAATTCTATGCACTTATGATTGGAACTATTAGCAAGCATCCGCAACTACTAACGTTCATTAAGGTAAAACCCAACCATAGCATTAAGATATATTGGTCCCCCTTCAATCCCGTATGCATCAATTTCTATGCTAGGCTGAAGCTGCTATCACCCTTGCCCTCCAATACATAGTCCTATCAACATACAACAAACCCTATGGTGTGATCCACACGCGCGCTCATATGATGGGCACCAAAGGATAACAACATAACCACAAGCAAATTAAACCAATCATAGCAATTCACCAATCACCGATAGGACAACAAAAATCTACTCAGACATCATAGGATGGCAACACATCATTGGATAATAATATGAAGCATAAAGCACCATGTTCAAGTAGAGGGTACAGCGGGTTGCAGGAAAGTGGACCGTAGAATACAGATGGGGAAAGGTGATGAAGATGTTGGGGAAGATGATGGAGGTGTTGGTGTAGATCGCCATCACACGATGATTGCCCCGGCGGCGTTTCGACGCCACCGGGAGAGAGGGGGAGAGAGCCCCCTCCTTCTTCTTCTTCCTTGACCTTCCCCCTAGATGGGAGAAGGGTTTCCCCTCTGGTCCATGGCCTCCATGGCGACGGAGGGGCGTGATGTCTACTATGCTACTTTATTCTTGTAGTGTAAGTGCATCTAGTGCCTCTTAGTGATTTTGGTGTATTCAAGAATTATAGGTTAAGGGACTAATGTGTTTATGAGTGTACACAGGTCTATAAGTCTATGAGGAGTTTGATATTTACAGAGAAAGTCGACCCCTAAAAATGAAGTTCTTCGACTGAAGACTTTGGATTTCTGAAGACTTTGAAAGTGAAGAAATTGGTGTGACCTTGAAGACTTGGTATTCATTTGAGGAACATGAAGAGTGAAGACTTTTGTTTTCGTAGTTTTATTTTCTCTTTCTTGAGTCATAGGAAACATCGTACTGTTAAAGGGGGTCGAGGAAATACTAAGGAAAAATTTCCATGTGATGCTCAACTCAAAATCCTACACCTACCAATCCCTTCGAGTGAAGCCATTGGAAATCTCATACAGTTCAGTCATATTCTTCAGTGACAGAGATGAAGTTCTCTGGTCTCTGAGGAATTTGTTCTGACTGAGGAGTTAGGAATTCGCCAGTGCGGATTGCCTACACAGTGAGGAACATGATAGCCGTGAGGAATTTGATACTCAAATTTCTGACCGTTGCTATGCTATGCGCCAGCTGTCCCAAAATATCTACCCACCTAACAGTCATATCATTGAAGGGCATTTATGTATTATCATGCGGGCTGCTCCCTAGGCTATAAATAGCCGCCCCCTACAACCACTAGCTGGTTGGCTGCTCCGAGAGAAACTGACACTTGTCATTTGAGAGCATCCCATCCTCCGAGGACTTTGAGCGAAAACCATCAAGTGAGGAAAACCCCAAACCCAAACACCTACAAACCCAAAGTGATTGAGCATCACTGAAGAGATTGATCCTGCGTGGATCCGACGCTTGTTACATTTGAAGACTGTGCTTCTTCCAGACGGTTAGGCGTCATGGTCTAGAGCACCGAAGTGGAAATTGTGGATCGCCGAGTGACCGAGTTTGTGAAGGTTCGGAAGTCACCTGAAGACTTACCACGAGTGATTGGGCGAGGTCTGTGTGACCATAGCTCAAGGAGAATACGGTGAGGACTAGGTGTCCTGGACTGTGTGTTTAGGACTAGGTGTCCGGGACTGTGTGTCCTCAGGTTTAAATACCTAGCCGCTCCAACCAGACGTACAACTGAGACAGCAGTTGGAACTGGTCTACCAAATCATTATCTTCACCAAGCCAACTGGTTCTATTTCCTCAACTCTTTCATTTCCTCATTACTGTGTTGTGCACTTGTTAATATCTGTGTTTGAAGACTTTGACTGAAGACTTTCTCAATTTCCTCAGTTCAATTTCTTCAGTCTGTTTGTCTTCATCCTGTGCTATCCTGTGTTTACGCTTTCTGTACTCTGTGCTGTCTTCATTTCATCATGATGACTATGCTTGTGTTCTGCTATGCATACTTTTGAGTACTTATTCCGCTGCAAGTAGTTCTTCGCTAAGGAATTTCCTCACCCACAAATTCCTCAGTGAAGAATTCATAAAAATCGCCTATTCACCCCCCCTCTAGTCGATATAACGCACTTACAATTGGTATCAGAGCAAGGTACTCCCTTGTTCTGTGTGATTTTGGTTTAACCGCCTGGAGTTTTAGTTATGTCGACCGCAGGTATGAAGAAAGTGACATGTCCCATCTTTGACGGTCATGATTATCCCAAGTGGAAGGCCATGATGAGGAAACGCCTCATGGCAATGAACAGCGAGCTGTGGACCGTCACTGAGATTGGTCTTACCGATCTATGCAAGATGGCAGACACTGATGATATTCGCAAGTACACTCGACTTGACATCATGGCGAAGGATATCATCTGTTCCTGCCTATCCAGAGATGAATTCAGGCGCATTATGCATCTTTGCAATGCGAAGCTTATCTGGGACCGAATCTCTGACGTCTATGAAGGTCATCGAACTTGTCATGATCCCTGGTTTGAGGATTTCAAGGAATCACTCAAAACGATGACTTTCGAACCTGAACCATCATCTTCTGCACCATGCCTCATGGCAAAAGGTGCCAAGGTAACCGAATGTTCCTCATCCGAGTCTAGTGATGATGAATCTGATGATGATTTTGGACCTAGCTATACCAAGCTTGTTTGTATTGCCACTAAACAACAAAAGGCCTTGGAAAAGGTTCAAAACATGCTAGACAAGAGTGATGATATGTTGGGTGAAGAAATGGATCGCACTAAAACCTTGACTGAAAATCTTCAGAGACTTCAGTCTAGTTTGACAACCTTCAAGGTCATCATAACACTCTCTTATCTGATCATGAGAAGCTTTCTTATGAATTTCTTCAAAGAAAGCAAGATCTTGAGAAGCTAAGAGTGAGTTATGAAGATCTTCAGAAGGAGCGCGATTCATTACTTGCTCAACAAATCAGCGCTGCTCAGGAAGAATTTGTTCCTCCATGTTTGAAATGCATTGAACGTGAATCTGCTAATTCTTCACCTGAATGTTCAAATGCTTCTAATGCTACAAATTCTTCAACTGTCTCTGCTATCACTAATTCCTCATCTGAGGACATTGCTAGTATCACTGACGATGCAGGGCTGAAGGAATTGTACATGACAGGCATGTACAAAAGCCTCAAAGGGCATCAGACTCTTTGTGATGTGCTTAAAAAGCAGATCCTCAACAGGAACCCTAGGAAAGAGGGTATTGCCTTTGAGAGGAAACTCAATGCTGATGGTACATATTGGAAGCCTGAGCAGTACCCCAAAACCTCATGGGTTGCTGCAAAGGGACCTCCAGTTGATCCATCTAATTTATCTGGCTTTACATGTGAATCTTCTCATTCTTCTGATGAGTCATTTGACTCCAACTATAAACTGTTTAAAAATCAGAATGGTGAAGTATTTGCTAGATATGTTGGCACTAACTGCAGGAACGGTTCCCCTATGAAGAAAATCTGGGTTCCCAAAAGGTGCCTTGAAAGTCTTCAGGTGAATGTCCTCATGACACCACCTGTGAAGAATAGGAACCCCAGATCAAATTCTTCATATGGACCAAATTCTTCATATGGATCCAAGTCCTCATACGGACCAAATTCCTCACATGGATCAAATTCCTCAAAAGGATCAAAGTCCTCAAATGAACATCATCGTGCTAACAACTCTGTTCCGCAGGGAAGAGCCAAGGGCTATGAATATGAGCATTATTCTTCTAATCATTATGTTCATAAGTCCTC
The DNA here is from genome assembly GCF_018294505.1 of Triticum aestivum. Lineage (NCBI taxonomy): Eukaryota > Viridiplantae > Streptophyta > Magnoliopsida > Poales > Poaceae > Triticum > Triticum aestivum. The sequence continues at coordinate 554,569,964 of NC_057814.1, forward strand.
GAAGAATTTCTCTGCTTATTCATATGCTTACCCTAACTTCTCTTATGTGAAACGAAATGGATTGGCTTCTATGCCACCTTTCTCATATGGAGCTCGCAGAGTGATGAACTCTTTGCCACCCCTTCAGATGTGGGTGGTGAAGAAAAAGAACTAATCTTTTATGCAGGGTCAGGTCTCCAGACGTGATCAAACGTCTGAAGAATTTGCTGGAGACCTGAAGAATGCCTGAAAGGACGCAAGCTAATCATGAAGAAATGAACTTTCATTTCTCACGTCCTCATACTGCTTTATCTGTTCTATTGCTTGATGAAATTGATCTGATGAATTGTGATGTCATATTCTTCACTGATGAAGTATATGAAGTTCATAAGCTGCACTAATTCATTTGCAGGATGATCGACCCAAAGCCACTGAGTGGGTCCTCGATAGTGGATGTACAAATCACATGACTGGTGACAAGAATCTATTGATTGATGCTCCCTTATCACCATCGCATCTGAAGCATATCATCTTCGCTGACAAAGGCAAAAGTCAGGTATTGAGTCTAGGTAAGGTTGCGATCACAAAGGATCGACACATGGACAAAGTCATGCTTGTCGAGTCCTTAGGATACAACCTCATGTCTGTCTCAATGCTTTGTGATCTTGATATGGTAGTTGTCTTTGGCAAGTATCGTTGTGTTGTGGTTATGGAAGCTGACAATTCCAAAGTCTTCGAAGGCTTTAGGAGAGGAGACTTGTATATTGCTGATTTCTCTACAGGACCACAACCAGCCGTGTGCCTACTTGCGAAAGCTTCAGAAGGTTGGCTATGGCATCGACGACTTGGTCATGCAGGCATGAGGAATTTGCACACGCTTGCAAAGAAGAAGCGTGTCATTGGCATTGAAAATGTCAAATTCCTCAAGGATCACATGTGTGGAGCTTGTGAAGCTGGAAAGATGACCAAGGCTAAGCATCCAGCGAAGACTATCATGACCACTACTCGACCATTCGAATTGCTTCACATGGACCTCTTTGGTCCTAACCATTACTCAGCTGTCACAAATGACGCATCTCTCTATGGGTTTGTTATTGTTGATGATTACTCTCGTTACACATGGGTACACATTGTTACTTACAAACATGAAGTGCAGGAAGTCTTCAAACGATTTTCCTCAAGGGCTTCAACCAACTTTGGTGTGAAAATCAAGCACATCAAAAGTGACAATGGAACTGAGTTCAAGAATTCTGGTCTTGATGACTATCTTGATGAACTTGGTATTACTCATGAGTTATCTGCTCCTTACACTCCTCAGCAGAATGGTGTCGTGGAGTGCAAGAACAGGACTCTTGTTGAGATGGGTCGCACTATGCTTGATGAGTACAAGACGCCGCGTCACTTCTGGATTGAGGCAATTTATATTGCGTGCCACATCATCAACAGGGTATATCTTCACAAATTCTTCAAGAAGACTGCCTATGAACTCCTCACTGACAAGAAACCCAATGTGAGTTATTTCAAAGTCTTCGGTGCTAAATGTTGGATTAGAGATCCTCATCAGAATGCTAAATTTGCACCGAAAGCACATGAAGGTTTTATGCTTGGTTACGGAAAGGACTCACACACCTATAGAGTCTTCAACACCGTTCTTCACAAGGTTGTTGAAACTGTAGATGTGCGGTTCGATGAAACTAATGGCTCGCAAAGAGAGCACCTACCCTCAGTGATAGATGAACCAGCACCTGAGGAAACTATCAAGTTCAAGGCTACTGAGGATGTCATTCCTACTGAAGAATCTGCTGAAGAATTCATTCCAGAACGTGAAGAACGTCGAGCTAATGCACCTGAAGAAATTGCTGAAGAAAATGGTGCTGAAGAAAATGCTGATCAAATTCCTCGACGACAACCTACTCACCCTCGCATTGCAAAAGAAGTGCAAGTTGAGAAGATCATCGATGACATTGAAGCACCAGGTCCTCTCACACGCTCAAAAGCTTCACATTTATCTAACTTTTGTGGGCACTATGCTTTTGTCTCTATCAGAGAGCCCACTAAGATAGATGAAGCATTTCTGGAGCCTGAGTGGATTCAGGCTATGCAAGAAGAATTACATCAGTTCGAGCTCAACAACGTTTGGGAACTGGTCAATCGTCCAGATCCTCGCAAACACAATATCATTGGCACAAAGTGGATCTACCGCAACAAGCAATATGAAAATGGCCTTGTGGTGAGGAATAAGGCACGACTCGTAGCTCAAGGCTACACACAGGTTGAAGGAATTGATTTCGATGAAACTTTTGCACCTGTTGCTAGACTTGAAGCTATTCGCATATTACTTGCTTATGCTAACCATCATGATATCACTTTATATCAAATGGATGTGAAAAGTGCATTCCTCAATGGTAAGCTTGAGGAAGAAGTATATGTTGCTCAACCCCCAGGTTTTGAAGATCCTAAGCATCCTGACAAAGCCTTCAGACTAAATAAGGCCCTCTATGGCCTCAAGCAGGCCCCTCGGGCGTGGTATGATACTTTGAAGGAATTCCTCATGAAGAAAGGCTTCAAACCCGGTTCACACGACCCTACTCTTTTCACTAAATCATACGATGATGAATTATTTGTATGCCAAATATATGTTGATGATATCATCTTTGGCTGTACTGACCAACGTTATAGTGATGAATTTGCCTATATGATGAGTGAAGAATATCAAATGTCTATGATGGGAGAGTTGAAATTCTTCTTAGGTCTTCAAATTCGTCAACAACGCAATGGCATATTCATATCTCAGGAGAAAGACCTCAAGGATGTACTGAGGAAATTCGGCATGCAAGATTGCAAAGACGTCAAAATTCCAATGCCCACAAATGGCCATCTGTGCACTGATGAAAATGGTATTGACTTCGATCAAAAGGTATACCGCTCCATGATTGGTTCTTTATTGTACTTATGTGCATCTAGGCCAGATATTATTCTTAGTGTTTGCATGTGTGCCCGATTTCAAGCTACACCGAAGGAATCACACCATAAGGCTGTGAAACATATTCTTCGATATCTAGCTCACACACCAACACTAGGATTATGGTACCCCAAGGGCTCGGCTTTTCATCTCGTTGGATATTCTGACTCTGACTATGCTGGTGATCGTGTGGATCGCAAGTCAACATCTGGTACATGTCATTTCCTCGGACAATCTTTGGTCTGTTGGTCCTCGAAGAAGCAGAACTGCGTATCACTGTCTACTGCTGAAGCTGAGTAGATTGCTGCTGGTTCTTGTTGTGCTCAATTGTTGTGGATGAAGCAAACTCTCAACGACTACGGCGTCAACGTGAATAATGTGCCTCTCTTCTGTGACAATGAGAGTGCCATCAAGATTGCTCACAACCCAGTTCAGCACTCGAAGACAAAGCACATTCAGATTCGTCATCATTTTCTTCGCGGTCATGTGTTGAAGGGCGACATTTCTATTGAGCATGTGAAGACTAAAGAACAGCTAGCCGATATCTTCACAAAGCCCTTGGATGAGAGGAGATTTAGCAAGTTGCGGTGTGAGCTAAATATCTTAGAATCTTTGAATGTTCTTTGAAAAGGACACTCATCCTAACACTTACGCAAAATTGATGACTTAGATGTGGAACACATGAAGAAACGCTTTTCTTCAATCAATGAAGAATAACACTCTAAGTGTGAAGAAATTAATGAAGAATTTGATTCTCAAAACCCTACAACAATTGTACGCGGTGTCTGAAATCATCATTCTTATACGGTGGGTCACACCACCACAAAAGTTGAAAATCTTCAATTTGAGTTTTTCCCCAGTTTTGAAATTCCTCAGTTGTTCATATTCTTCAACTTTGCAAAATCTTCACTATTTCTGTCGTTTTTCTTCATTGACTATATATATATATATAAGTTAATGTCCTCTACAGCATTCACTTATGGCTAATTCTTCAAGTTGGTTTTTCTGCTAAGTGAATGTGAGCGGACCCTTCCCCCTCTATGCTATATTCAACCCAATCTATTCACAAATTCTTCATGTGCATTATAATTGAAACTCGTTCAAAATCTTCACTGTGTCCGTGTCAGCTGAAGAATTTGCGAACGGAACTTTTAACTTATCTTATCCAAAAATTTTGGCTTTGCCGCTCAAACCGTTCCGCTTCCCACAATATACTTATCTATTCACCCACGATCTAACATGGTCTCCACTTCTCAGTACGTGGGTGACACATGTCAAGCGAATGAGAAGGGTCAGGGGCACGTTCGTCCAATTTCTTCGGGTGAACCGTTTTTCACCGTGGCTATATATATACCCCCTCTCCCCTTCCTCACTTCCTTTACTCCGCTCGACCTCTCTCCCGCTCGAGCTTCTCAAACCCTAGCGCCGCCGCTACATCATCGTCGCCGGTGAGG